>NW_021620713.1:1453882-1519209 GCF_004785775.1 Grammomys surdaster | reverse complement strand
GCTCGCTTGCTCTCTCTCTCTCTCTCTCTCTCTCTCTCTCTCTCTCTCTCTCTCTCTCTCACACACACACACACACACACACACACCATCACAATCACCATCACTACCCTTATGTATGACATGCATGGTGTGAGAAATGTCTTCAAAATAATCATTAGATAAAATACTGTAAGTATGTATTTGGATTACACAAAAATTATGGGGCTGACAAGTATATTTTGTGGGTAAGCACCTATGGGTAAGCAGCTTACCATAGAAGCATTAGGACCTGATTTTGCACCTCCTGTACCACATATTAACAAATATACAAGGCACACCCAAAAGAGAAAAAAGAAAAAATATATAATATATGGTAGATAATAATATATATTTATGATACATATATTCATATTTAGATGCAGATATAAGTATTGATATATGTATATACAGATGCATAAATACATACATATATACATATAGATATAGTTTTGAGGCACTTGTAACTATCTTAATTTCAACTTTGGTTAGCCATTCTTCTAATAATGACCAATGTTTTTGGAGTACTTGTTATATGCCAAGGAACTTTCTAAACAAAGTGTGTCATATTTAATCATTATAACCTTCCAATGTGGTAGTTTCTGTCCTGTTAATTGTCCATTCTTCATTTAGAAATCTGAAGGTCTGGGAGTTGCATCATGTAACAGGTGAGGGACAGAGCCAGAATACATGAATGCTTGAGTCACAAACCAGTATCCTGTCTTTTCATTTTCTAGCATGTTACTCAATGTCTAAATAAAAATATTGTCAGTATTCCACCTTTTGCCTTAATTCAGTAATTTCAATATAACATTTTCAATGCTCCACTTCACAGGAATGGTTTTAGATCCCAGAGCAGGTTGGTGTGTATTACTGCAGGTCCGAGAGGAAAGTGGACGGATGGCCTTAGGTGAGATGACTGACTCGTGGGACAGCAAAGGAGCTGATGGACAGCTGATCTAGGTGCTGCCAATCATAAATGTCGAGGATGGCATGTGGTGGTGTAATCACTCTGACATTGGAAGCAGCATATTGCAGAAAGCCTTCACATTCACAGGAGAATCACTTACTATTCTCCCAGCGGCTATATGGAGCAAGAAAATACTGAATACCAAAGAAGAGATGCAGATAAAGACCGGGACTCCTTTAAAACAAGAGTAGCTAGCAATGTAACCTGATTTCACAGCTCTATTCTAGATGTTACACATAGTTTTCCCAAGACTGATGTATTTACACACCCAACGAACAGTGTTGGGGAACATACCCCCCTTTGCAACCTCTCTATTCTTCTCTAACTCTTGACAGGACATCTCACATTTCTCTATGTCCAATCACAGAGATGTGATTTACTTCATTCATGATTGCTTTGCCGGGGGAGTATTTGAGTTATGGACTCAATGGGACTTAATGGGAAAGAACGTAAGAACTATAATAGTTTCTTCCTAATTGTTGACATTCTTCCTTAAAACAACAGCAACCACAACAACCAATTGTGACCCCCTTCTCTTTGGAATACTGTAACATTTCAACAGGTCACATAACATGGGATGTTATTTAAACCCTACAAGAGCTCTTTTGTGTCTCTACGTCTTTCTTTGTTAAAATGAGGTTAGCGATATCCATAACAGACTGCGCTGCAAGGGAAATGCCCTGCTAAATGCGAAATAAAAATCAGAATGAAAAGTGTATGCTAAGCAGTCAGTCTATGCTAGCAATTGTAACTCTTGAGGTTTGGGTATGTGTCCTACCCAGTCAGCACTGTGCCCATAATCAGTACTAAGCACAACAGGTGTAAAACTCCCCCTCCTCATCCTGCAGTCAAGCACTGAACATTCTCAGCCTTCCCGAGCATTCACTCTCTAATATCATTAGAGCTTAATCTTGGCTGCTGCATATTTATGTACACATTTATGTATATGCACATGCATTTTTATGTACCTAAATGTTTGCTTGTATACATTTAAAAGGAACTGTTCTCTATCACCCAATTAAAGAATTATCTTGTATGTAACTCCCAGAGTTACCTGTGATTAATATCTGCCAGGTAGACTGTGTTTCAAGACTTTAAGCATGTGTTAAAACGATTGGGTTTTGAAGCACTATCTGTTAAAGACTTTCTGAACTGTGACAGTGGATATTGACAGTGCTTGTCAGACTAAACAACTATTGATTGGCTCACATCATGTGTATAGCAAAACCAATTTCTTTTAAGTGCTTCTTTCTAACCAAAATACATTATTGCAGCCTTCCTCTCTGTTTATTATAACACCCACGCTCATCGTATGGAGCACATCCAGCAAAAGGGTTTCCCGACAAGCGAGGCAGCAGACACAGCACAGAGAAGTGAAGGTACTTAGCAATCCAAATACTCATGCATTGCAAGTTGCTATTCGTTTAGAAAATATTGATTCCTCTCAGTCTTTGTTTTCATTTTACAATCCTTGTGAATAGGGAACAATCATAGACTGAGTGTGCTTTGCTGTTATTTACTGCCCTGTGGCGCTCATGGTTTCTCCTACTGAAAGAAACTATTCCAAGCATTGTGTATATGTTAAACTTGTGGGAAAGAACGTGTTTATGTTTGGAGGTCTCTGCTCCCCTGCTGATAAACACACATAACCCTAAACACTCAAGTGCGAGTATGTGCATGCATGCATGAGCATGTACGTGCATGCGCGCGCGCACACAGAGAGAGAGAGAGAGACAGAGAGAGAGAGAGAGACAGAGAGAGAGACAGAGAGACAGAGAGAGACAGAGAGAGAGAGAGAGAGAGAAGAGAGAGAGAGAGAGAGAGAAGAGAGAGAGAGAGAGAAGGAATATGTGTGTCATTAGGTTATTTTTTTCACTGAGTAAATTAGGCCAACTTTGGGCATGTGCTACATATTGTACAGTTTTGCTGTGAACTTGAATTTGCATTGTGCCTCTTCTCCCAGGAGAGAACATTTCTTGTGGAAACAATACTGTTTCTGTAGCAAAACGCAGTTCTCATAATACCCTCGTGAATGGGAAGAAGTCCATCTTTTTATTTTTCCTTTACTAGAAAATAGAATCATTAAAAAAATCCCCAAATGACAGATCCGCAAGCTGGGTCTGATGCCAGCATGTTTTTGGAGTATAAAAGGAGTGACTCTAACCCAAAGACCTTTCAGTATCAGTTTTACCAGGTAAGCACTGGATGGGGAAAACCAAGCCAGCCATTTCTAAGTTTCTAGGACAATTCTCAGAGTAGTCTCCAAATTGCTGTCCCTGTATGACTTAACTCTGATGTTGAAAACTGCATAGACTTTCACTAACCCTGCAAACACTTTAATTAATCTGGTCGGCTGCCGCCAGCTTTCTCCTAGCCAAATGTGCCTAGAGATTATAGAAAACACACACACACCCTAGAAGGCCGAGAAATTCTAGTCTAAAATCATCTTTCAAAGTCCCTTCTTGGAAAGCCACTGAGTTCCCAGCCCAGTTTGCACATTTTGGATGGGATTTGGGCTGAGATAAGAACTCTTTATGTCTTGCCTGAAGGTCCAGACCATGTTGTAGGGCAATGGCCACTCTGCCCTGCCTCCTTCACCCTTCCAGGTGGCCTTCTCACCCCCACATTCCCGAGTGCTGAGCCGGCGCCTGGCCTGGGCTTGCACTCTTGGCTGGCTCTACAGGCCTGTGCAATGACTGTAAGCGTGGCAACCTCCCTTGTCTGCTTGGTGTTATCAGGGATGGAAAAATGTCAGGCCAGACACAGCCTCTCAGAAAGAAGTGTTTGGGGGACAGAACCCTCTATTATTTGAAGAATTATTTTGACATAAGCGTCAAGCTATTTGCTCCAAAATGTGCGTGCAAAGCACTGTTGCCCACCCCCACAGGAAGTGTATTGAAAATGCATGCGAAGGGTGCGCCGAGCATATCTGAGGACACAGTGTGTAGTCTACAGCTAAGTGATCAGGGATAGCAGTGTAGTTTGTCCTTACAAATGCTGACAGACAGCTGCAGTTTGCAGCTGGCAGGGAGCTTATGCTCGCTAAACAAAGATCTAGCTGGAGCCCGGTGAATACTTGGCTGTAGCGCAGTAATCATAATTCATAACATACATTTCTAAAGGAGAATTCAAAACCTAAGAAAAAGCCCAGAAAGACTCCTGTCATTTTGTCGCTTGCTGTGGTCCGGATGTACGTTGCTTTTGGGCTATTTTGAAATTCCTCAGGGTCCTGTAGAGAGACCTGGGTCACCAGGCCTGTCATAAGCTAAACTGTTTTCTGTTTTTCCCTACCATTCTTGCAGATTCCCCAGCTAAAGTGTTACACACAAATACTCTATTTCTTTTTCCAAAAAGAGTCAATTGTAATAAAGTTCTCTCTCTCTGTCTCTCTGTCTCTCTGTCTCTCTGTCTCTCTGTCTCTCTGTCTCTCTCTCTCTCTCCCTCTCTCTTTCTTTCTCTCTAACTTCTCTCTCCCCCTTCTCCACCCTTTTTCTTTCTTTGATTTTTTGAAAACATCAGAAAACCTCATTGTTTTGGGCATAGTTCAGGTTGATGTCTCAGAAACATGAAATATTAAATCTGGAAAAAAAAAAGAACTGAAAAGAACAAAGTGCAAGTGTCCCCAGTTTTGGGGTATGAGGAAAGACTAGAAGTCACTTGCCCAAGGCAACAAAGGAAGAAGAGACGGAGCAAGGCTGGAATCCAGACTTCTTAACCATCATTTCTGCTTTCTTTGTCAGCACCTCCTTTTTGCCTCTTTAATCCCAGATTGACTTTATTAGAAAAATTGTTCTTAAATCCAGAAGAATGTTCAAGGGAGCCTTTTCGGCTGCTTGAGGCGCCCACTGCTGGCCCAGCGCTTCCAGTGACTAGGATTTAACTCCAAATGCAATAATTGCCATCAATTGTTTTATTCTATGTATTCACAATCGGAGAGTCTTGAATATAATATGGAAATATATTGAAATTTATATGCATAATTATGCATAATAGTATGAAAAATACATGCCCAAGGGGGGAAATTACAGTAGCCTTCCTTTGACATGCAACAATGCTAAGTGTTTGGCAGTGATTCTTTTCTCCAACATTTTGGTAACCTGAAATCTGCAATAGATTATTCTTATTATTTGGGGTTTTCAGCCTTCCCTTTCCCTGGGGGACAGAGAGCTGTGTTGCCGAATGCCAGGACACCCCTCCAGATGCAGATGTCACCGAGAAGGGCTGTGCTGGATATCCTTTCCATGTGTTTCTGCCTAAGCTGGGAGGGAATAGAGAGGATTGAGCTACGGATGGGAAAATGTACTGCGCCAAGTTCCAACCCCTCTGAAATTCCAGCCTTTGGACTTGAACAGACTGTGAGCGTGGTCCATTACAAGCGTGTTCACTCTTGACAAAATGAAACTTATGGTCTCAAGGAGAAAAAAAATCATCTTCTTGAGACATTAAGTGCCTCTTATATAAAATAACACAGTGATGGCTCAAGACCCGAGGAGTTAGAAATGTGCAGATTGAATGACCTTTAAAACACACATAGGTTTAAAAACCAAAAGAAAAATGCACTTTAGAAGAAAGCATTTTGACTTATTTCTGAAATATGGTTGGAAACATTAAGCAAACTTAAAATGAGGTTGTACCACATTCTCATTTTGACTTAAAGATCTACTTTAAATAACACAACAGATGTAGTCATCAGTATTGATTCCAAGCATGAACATTATGAATGGTGAGGAAGACAGCGTGAGTCTTGGGCAATAGTAAGAACTACTGTTATTGTTAGCTCTTAATCCATTAAACTCTGAAAATAGAAGCAAAAAAAGTGCAAGAGATATTCTGGCAGGGTCCTTCTCCCAACCCAGGTTTTTGTAGCAGTAAGAAATACCCATTAAGAAATATCTCTCCCAGTAAGCCAACAAAGAACAAGTTTAGCTGTTTGCACTGTATGGCACAGATGAAAAAATAAAAAGTCACCTGTGTGAGAAGCAGTCCCAATCATACACACAGGTGCTGGCTCACATGATGGCTCACAAGGAAAGCAGGGGACAGGGCCAGGCATCATGGGTGGCCTTTGCAAAGGAAAATGATGTCAATTGCTATATTGCAAGGAAATGGTCAACTGAGAATTGCTTTTGGTCACCTGGTAGTTTGGCATGAATATTTCTCTTGCCAGTTTCGTGGCTATGTAAAATAAACTGCCTTTGGAGTACAATTGCAGTTGAGGCAGAAGGTGGAGAGAAGGTTTTCTCATGCTGCAGTTCAAAGTTTAACGGCTCTCTCCACAGTCCCATCAGGCCTGGAACATGGTTCCTGTTTGTTGAAAAAACAACCTGGGCCTGATGTGTAGAAGAAAGCACATAGCCCTTTGTTTTGAGATCTGACTTTGAATTCTGATTCTACTACCAGCACAGTGCATGGATCAGTTTCCCTGGATTCCAATGTCTTCCTCAGGATAATGGGGGGAGGGAGGAATCTCAATGCTGTGTTGCAATGAATGAATATGCTCTTACCCATGACGGCATTGCTTTACAGTAGACATGAGGAAAACAATGCCATATCCTATTCCTTCACTCTTCATCATTTTCATCAATATTAACATTCAGCTTGCTACAGAAGCTATACCACAAGACCCGAAATGAGACCCAGTCTTTGGGTTTCAGAGACTGATAATTAAACATCATCTAAAGTGTCTGAACCAAAAGAGGACACGGGGTAATTTAAGAAACTCAGAATCAGTACATAGGACTTAAATTAAGCACATCACTAACAATTATTAGTAAAAGTCAATGTTTATATTATATAAACAGAGCTCTGGGGAAGGGTTTTGGGCCATAGCACATCTTTAATACATTGTATACCCAAATCTCCAACTGACAAATAAGAATTTCCTGCAACTTTGGTATAGAATTAGTGTATTGCGGAAGTGGATACACTAGTGGATGATAGCAAACATGACTATGTCTGCTATTACTTCTTCTAATAACAATTTAAAATACATATGGTTTTAAAGTTTATGATTTATAATAAGTTTTGTGTCTACTTAGTCAGAAATGGCATGTTATATACTGTGATAAATATGACACGTATATTATCTTATGAAGTGATACTTGACATTGATATTATATTCAAGGTACTTTCATGCCTTATAGTTGTCTTAGGGTACAAAACATACATTCTTCAGTCATGGTAACTAAAATACATTTTATAATTGAAATATTTTGTGAAAGTTCTCTCTAGGAATCACTGGATAAAATGTTTGCCACACAAACATAAAAACTAGAGTTTGGAACTCCAGAGGCAACAGATTCAGTAGTGTACATTCATAACACTAGCATGCATCCAGAGAAAAGGGAAGCAGAAACAGAAGAATTATTAGGAGCTAATGAGACAGCTAGCCTGGAAAGCGATGATGAATAAGAGACCCTGCCCCAAACAAAAATGAAAGCAAGAACTGATGACACCTGAGGTTGTCCTCTGACCTCTACACTATAAATAGTACTAATATGTCTACAACCACATATGTAAACACTCATTAAACACACATACATAGGCACACACAGACACAGACAGACAGACAGACAGATGGTTGGACGGACACACACACACACACACACACACCACTTGCATTAAAAGGGAAATGGGGGCTAGAGAAATGACTCTCAGGGTTTAGGGAAGTTGGCTGCTGTGGTAGAGGATGGAGTTTGGATTTCAGCATACCAGTCAACTGGTTTCCAACCACCTGCAAGTACAGCCCCAGAGATTATTTAAAAAAATATATATATATATATTTTTTTTGTGCATATATATATATGCACAAACACTGATATATAAAGACATAAAATTAATATCTAAAATATAAAAATAAAGTTGTGCTTATTCTTAAACATGAACCTTAATTTTTGATGAAATGCAGATAAACATAACTCCAGGGGTGCTCTGTAGTCTAGAGCAGCTGGACTGTAGGTAGTCTGGGGATGATGGGATAGATTCATGGGTAGAATTTGCTTTGCAACTGCTATAAGTAGAGGCATATTCACAACCTTCCAGCTTGATTGGTTCTGATTAGCAGACTAAAAGGATTTAACAGACTTAAATCCTGTTTCCATACCCTTAGATGGAACTGACTGGTTGTACCAACAGTCAGAATTCCCTTCAACTCTGAACATACTGACTCTCTTTCTTTTCCTTGAGCACATCCTGCCTATAGCCTCTGTGCCTGCCATTTACTAAGACCACATCATCCTTCAGTAGACACAGAGCCAGGGCTCACACTCTCCAGTCTCAACCCAAGCATCGGTTCTCGTAGGCTCCTGCTTTACTTAAAAGTAGGAGTTTCACTCACACTGGCTAGACACTCTCCCTTCCCCTTCTTTTACTTTCAGTGTTAAACACAATTTAGTTCATATGTATTAAACTTCCTAACATCTCGTTTTCCAATGCTAATATTGTAGTTGCACCAAGAGACAGTTTTGTCCATTTAGCATTGTTATTTTCTGATTTGCTGGGGATCCAGATCAAGGCCTTGCACAGGTTAAGAGAGTGCTTGATAATTACAGTTTAATTTTAGGGAGTATGATTTTAGTGTTACAAAAGATTTGGGCAAATGAGTGGAGAGTACACATTGAATGAATTGGAGAATATTCTGAATTTCATTGTCTAGAAAAATAAAACCTCCTAAATCATTTTAAAAAATATTTTAATATTTATAGATAAAATTACCTAAGAAAATAGACTGCATTCAATAGTTCACAAGAAGAAAATGATGATTAATAACTATTGCTAAGTGACAATATAAGTTTATATCCACAAACTGAGAAAAAGACAAACTCCTCTTAAAACCTTCACTTAAAACCTGGAGCATCTAGAAGTAGTTGTGGTACCCATTTCTTATTTGCATATGCATAGATGTGAATACAAACTCATATTATCTTTTATCTTATTAGAATAATAGAATTTAATTTTCAAAAATTCCATTAAATATATGAAGGATGCTTACACCTACAAAGATATGGTAAAATAATTCCAGATGACAGGAAGTTGAACCAAGATTGAAGTAAAAAAAATATTGTTTTCTTTTTTTTACAAATAATAATTATAAGTACAAAGATTCTAATGAGTATAAATGGAACTCTTTGTATCATTAATGGGTTAAATAAGGAGAGATACAGGAAAAGGGAGGAGAGACAGAAATTAATTCTTAGAGAGAGCATCTTGGTTTGCAGCAGAGGTTTCAGAACTCCAAGACCACCAGTGCCCATAGGAAATATGGTGTGAACCACATAAATAATTTAAAATATCCTAATGGCCACATTAAAAAGTTTAATAAAAACAGTTGGAATTAATTTTACTATTATATTTTCTTTAATTTGTTCTATCTTCCTGAATAACCAATTTTAAACTATTGAAATATTGCATATTCTTTTTCTCTTGTACTAAATTTTAAAGTCAGGTACGTGTTTTATACCTATAGCATATTTTTGTTTATACTGAGCTATATTGCAAATGCTCAACAGTCATGTGGTGGTGGCGGCATAGACAGTGCAGGCTAAAGCCAGGCTGTGGTTGTTAACCTCCTTTCCAGTTTGACAGAATTTGGAAATGGCAAGCAACCTTCTGTTGGCCTGTGTGTGAGGGTGTTTTGAGTGGTTAACTGAGGAAAGAAGACTTTTCCTGAGCGTGGGTAATACTATCCTAATGGTCGGAGACATGATTTGAATAAAAAGGAAAAACAAAACAAAAACAAACAACAACAAAAAAAGCAGGTAAACCGAGAGTCAGTATTTATCTTTCTTGACTCTATGGCCATAGGTGCAATGTGACCAGCTGTCTCCTGATCCTGCCTTACTGCCTTACTGCCATGATTGACTGTAAGCCTTTTTAAACCATGAGCCAAAATAAACCTTCCCTTTTAAAGTTGCTTTTATGAGACATCTTGTCACAGTAATGAGAAAAAAATAACACACAGTTTCTGGGTGTCATGTCATAAAAAGAACTGGCTCCAGTAACCATGGGGGAGTCATGCTGCAGAACAAGGAAGCCTAAATCAGCTCAGGGTTAGACTTACAAGCCTCAGAAGAAGATGTACTTTTCAATTCTAGTTGTACATCTAGTTAGTACAGCAGGCCATGCAAGCTGCACTTTACTTTTCTACAATCATTAGGCTCTTGAGTTTAAAATGTTTGTTTACAAATGTTCTCTCCTTTAATATGCCAACCTTAAATATTTATAGATGCTAGTCACCCTCTGTTATTTGTAATCGTTGATTTGACATAATGTAGACTCATCTGGGAATAATGTTTCAATGAAAGTTTCTCTGGATCAGGTTAGACTGTTGATATGTCTATAGGAGATTGTCTGAGTTATACTAATTGTTGTGGGAAGACCCAGCTTAAAAGTGGGCGATACTACTCAGTAGGTTTATGTCAAAGACAGTATGGAAAATGAGAAAGTGAGCTGAACTCATTCCTTTACAGTATGCTCATGACAGTGGATATGGCCAGTTTCTTCAAGGTTCTGTTGTCTTGACTTCCCTGCAGTGATAGTATGTAACCTGATAATGTAAAACAAACAAGCCCTTTCTCTTCCAAGTTGTTTTTAGACAGAGTATTTTATCTAGCAACAGAAATGAAACCAGGATAATCTCTATAACTGAGAGAGCAAATGTGCAAACTAAATTTTGCGAGGGATTCTGGTAAATATGATCTTTTTGTACCCAGAAGACTTTCTGGTGTCAAGATGACAGTGCTTATTCTACCATCTTTACTATTAAGCAATAGTTCATTCATAAGAACCTACAGCAAAGTGACAATAATGTCCATGAAGTGCATTGAGACAGTTGGTGAAATAGAGAAGAACCCCAGCCCTGCTTGGCCATGTAAGGGATAATATAATATGGGTAGGACTCTTGGCAGAGAGCCAAGAGGGCATGGGTCTTCATGAATGTCAATGGTTGCTGTGGACATAAGGCTTGTTTATATAATAAAGTATATATTTTCATGCTTTGCCTTTGAGGAATGCCCTTTTTGCAAAGGTAAATTTCTCCTTGAAAATCAGTCACAGCATGAGCCCAGGAAGCCAGGTGTGGCTAGTGTCTCTGCAAAAATGGTATACACCGAGACCTTCAGAACAGTCCTTAAGGCTGTGGGAAAGAACTCTGAAAACACGAGTTCAAGAATGGACAATTTCTCAACTATGCAAAATATAAGAATGCAACATGAATTGCATAAGGAGTTTCTCAGACCTAAACAGAGACAGCTGCACTGTGAAGCAGCTTGGCAGAAAAATACAAAGGGAGGCAGATACAAAGGCATGAAGATTCCTGAGTTCAAGGACAACCTGAAACAAATCTAGGTTGGGCCCATGCACAGTGGAAATGGTAATCTCAGGACTGAATCCTACCCAGATAGCTCATTATCTGTGCTCACAAAGGCAGGCAGATCTCTGAATTCATTTGTAATGTTGAAAAAAAATGTGCTTGTTTTCTTTATCTAAGAATAAAGGAGCTGGTATTATGGGAGGCTGATTTATGGGATAATCAAAAGGGAACCTGGGGTAATGACTGAATTAATATGTAAATAAAAGACTGGGCTTTTAGTATGCAAGAGATAGCTATCCAGAGAGGTATTGAGAATTGCTAGAGAGAGCTGCCTTGATCAGAGGGCTACATGAAAGCTGTCTCAAGTGGAACATAGGCCATAAGCTTATAACCCACAATTTGACTTTGAGTTGTTCTTTCACTGCTCTCAGACACCTCTTTATCAGAAGTCTTCTCCAAGCTTAGGCTGGTCCTTGGCAAGAAAGAACATGAATCTTGTCCTGTATTCCCCAAATCATAGACATAGTGAATATATTTCCTTGGATTGATTTGGGATTTGACTTAACTTTTTAATGCTTTTTCTACTTAACTCACTTGACTTGACTTCAGAATGATTTGTACAGACTAGTGACTTTACTTGAATACCATTTCGACAGGATGGAATCAATTCCGTTTTACCCAATACTCACCTGAACTCAGAAGAATGTACATTTCTTGATCTTCTCTCTCTCTCTCTCTCTCTCTCACACACACACACACACACACACACACACACACACACGCACACACATGTATACATATACATACATGCACACACACACACTGGGGGGAGAGAGAGAGAGAGAGAGAGAGAGAGAGAGAGAGAGAGGGAGGGAGGGAGGGAGGGAGGGAGGGAGAGAGAGAGAGAGAGAGAGAGAGAGAGAGAGAGAGAGAGAGAGAGAGAGAGAGAGAGAGACTATATTATATTATAAGCAAGACAGAGTTCAGGAATGCCATCTGATAGTTGATTGAAAATGGCAATACATATTTCTCAGAGATTTGTGACACTGTGGGACCAGTTCTCCAAACCAAAGACAAGATTTTGTTTGCAAAGGATCTTCAGTTTTAGCAATGTTTTCCAAATGATTTGATTTTTATTAAAATTAATAATCAAAGATCATTTAAAATATTTATGTTTACATCTCCAAAGAAAAATAATTAATATGGAATACCACTATAATTTTAATAAGAACAGTTCTTAAATAGAATGAATAAGACAGAAATTTTGGTAGGGAAATAAAAAACATGTTCCTACTTTTTTGGAAATGTTCAGTTTTTATATAATTAAAATGTAAACTATGAAGTAGTTGACATGATAAAGTCATAAGCAGTGCCACCACAAGGCAGATTGAATTCTTCCTTCAATCTCAATTTCCAGCTTTAGAAAACAAAGGTCTAATCAACATGAACTTGAATCACAACATACACAAACTGTCCTTAAAAAGCAGGTATTTACAGTGACAAACTGGGCCTTTTAATGACAAAGACAGATGAACTGAGCTCATATCTATGCAATACAAGAAGGAAACAATGGTTATACAGTGCAAATAATTTTTCTGTAATATGACAGCATAATGACTTAAGTGCCGAATATCGTCATTATGGTTCTGAACCTCGTGTACATGAGCAATAAAGACTCGGTGCAACTATTGTATAATTCATATTTTCTCTATGAAAATCTTGTTCTTCTTTAAAAATAGTTGCATCTATAGGATCTGTGAGCCTGTAAGATCTGTAAGGCTAATTTAATTATAGTGTCTGAGTTGTCTATAATGCATAAGTACTCTCAGGGAGTTTTCTAACCTGGGATGTGTTAAGGGAGGACAAAATTCAGTCTACTTAGGCTTATTTCACCAAATTCCAGTCTGGTAAGAACCAATATGTTATGTTGTTGGCACTATTTTCCTATATTATTGTGCTGACAAGCCCCTAGCAGTCATACAAATAGACAATCACATTTCTTTTGTGATCTAATGCATTTTAATTTTCTGAAAAGAACAAACACTTGAAGTTCTGACAAGTATTTAAAATATTCACCACATGTATAGTTAGAAGTTTAACATTTTCTTCTACTCATTTTAGATATCGCATAGATTCATCACACCAAGTACATGAAAAAGAAACCACACAGGAGAACTGAACAATTTGACTGGCCGTATTTCAAGTTTTCAGGTCTGTACTTTGGTAAGAAATATTCTCTCTTGTGTTAGACTACGAAGGAAAACAAAGCTTATGAATGCAGTAACAGTAGATAGTTTCAGCCCATTGAACTGTTTACTACTTAGCCCTTTAAAACGAGAGTCTGAGAAACACGAGGAATTAGAATTGTTAGTACCCCCACCCCAAATACTTGTAAAGGAGCAGCTGTACCCGATTCTTAGAGTAATAGCAAAACTACACCAATTTCATTCATTTTGTGTTGGAGTGCATTTCTGATTCTGGAAATGCAACAAATTTAACAGTTGCCTCATCTACCTGCTAAACTGGTCTTCCTTACTCAAAATATGATCTTGTAGGGCGGCATCAACCATCTGGCATTGGAGAATGCGAGCCTGACAAAGAAACTTCTTGGATGTGGAAAAGAGATAGGACAGACGAGCCCCTCTAGGGTATCTGCAAGATGAAAATTACTTCCATTTGCAAATGTGAGCACAAAAGAAAGATGGGGATAGCCAAACCGGGGCTCTCTCAGTTACCTGGTTTGCACCTGAATATGACTGACATATGAGTATCTGACCAGCATTTAAGGACTTGACGAATTAAATTAGAAGACAAAGTCTGTCATGCAGAATGCTCAAAACACAGAGTCTGCACAGGTGCCCAACTATATATGCTGGATTTATACAACCAGCTCTTTTTCTTCATAAGCAGGAATTGAAACACACACACACACACACACACACACACACACACACAGAGAGAGAGAGAGAGAGAGAGAGAGAGAGAGAGAGAGAGAGAGAGATGCACACACATGAACATACACACAAACAACCCAAGCTGTCTTTTCCATGAATTTTGGGAAATTGCATAGTTTTGACTGAAAAAAAAAAAAAAAACTTGGCTTGATTTTCACATTAAAAAAAAAAAAGGGAGATGGAAAGAATAAGACTGTGCCCATAAAAGCCAATTGTTTCCAAACCACATTGTATTGTTTGGCCCAAATAATTTATCCTTCTATATGGAAGAAGGGAACTGTAACAGCCCGAAAGCACAATAGCCAATCAAAATAAAAGTTCTGTTCTAAAAAACCTTCCTAGCATGTGAGGATTTGCTGAGTTCCAGCTTTACCCCTACCCATACTCCCCCACTAGTAAGACAAAGGCAAGCTACAGAGAAATTGGCAAAACATTTGGGATGAAAAAAAAATTAAATTAAAATGTTGGTTTCCATATTAAATCATCACTCATTAAGGACCTGGTTTATTGACTCACAAACTCTGTGGATTCTGGTAGGTTTCTGAGACAGACCTGACGTTCTTAGCCCTTGAAAGAAGCTGGGGTTTCTTTCTTCTTCATAGAAGAAAACTATTGAAATGATGGGATTTGGACTTACAAATATGTAATACAGGTCTTTATGTCTGCTACAGGAAGAATATCACTGCAGCTAATAAATCAAAAGGTGATATTCTGCTCATTTTTATGGATTGTCACGTCAAAAGGAAGAAAAATTTTTAAAAAATTATAATTTTATCCCTTGATTAATGTTTAAAAGAGAATTCTATTTTTAAACATTTTATGGCCCAGCAATGTGGCTCAATGGACAAAGGTGCTTGTTATCTAGCATAAGGTCCCAAGTTCAACCTCTAAAATTAATATGGTGGAGGGATAGAACCAAATTTTCCTGCAAATTGTTCTCTGACCTTCACATGTGCACCATGACACATGTAGCCACACATATTACAAGATGTAAAGAGTGTGCGGGTCTTAGTAGGGTTTAACCTCTGTGAACAGACACTACAACTAAGGCAAGTCTTATTAAAGACAACATTTAATTGGGGCTGGCTTACAGGTTCAGAGGTTCAGTCTGCTATCATCAAGGCATGAACATAGCAACACCCAGGCAGGCATGGTACAGGAGGAGCTGAGAATTTTACACCTTTATCTAAAGGCTGCTAGCAGAATATTGGCTTCCAGGCAGCTAAGAGTAGGGTCTTAAAGCCCATGCTCACAGTGACACACCTACTCCAACAAGGCCACACCTCCAAATAGTGCCACTCCCTGGGCCAAGCATATGCAGACCATCACAGTGTGTGTAGTGGGGGGGGGGTTGTAATAGTCTATATGTAACAAACAAGCATTTTCATTTTTAAGCTTGGGAAGTGTAATGCATTTTCTTTCTGCTAGAATAAATACAAATGGGGCTTTGAAAACACTTTAGCAGCCATACCATGAAACCACATATATGCTCATTACATGAGCTATACTGTCACAGATTCATGTGTGCATTACTTAAAAGCCAAGAGCCTCAAAATAATCTATCATTTAAGGACTGCAGAGTTCTTATTACCCAAATTTTTATTTTGGTATGATTCAATAGTTTAGGTAAATGGTATAGAATTTACTCCACTTCAGGGAAGCCACTTGCAGAAAGCAATTCTTGCTCCCATTCTCCTGGCCCCTTTCTCCTTGTTCTTATCAGCATGCATATCTAGTTTAGTTTTCATTAAAGTGTATAAAAATACTAAAGTGTGTTTTAAAACTATAGAACAGCAAACGAAAGAAAACAAAACAAAATAGCTGAGGAGATTATGAAGGAAGAAAGCAAGGATGAGGAACGGAAAGTAGCAATGGGTAAAAGGCAGACACATCAGTGTAAAATAATTTCATATAACTAAAGGAACAATATCAAGAGAATATTTTTAACATTTAAAATAAAAAGCTGTTATAATAAATGTTTTATTATGAAAGGGGCCTATCACAATGTAAAGCAATAAAGTTGATATAGAAATCTAAAGTATAGCAATAGATTCTGGTACCCTGACTCTCTGTGAATAAAACAGAAATAACGAAGGCACAGCCTATAATAGCAATCTCTGGATATGCCATCATGCTACAACACAAACGTTTTGAGATGTTTTGACTATCAGCAAGTAAGGAGGCAGAACTAGGCTTGGTGACATCATTTCCACTGGAACAGAAGTTGTCTTGACTAGAAATTGTCATAGAAATTTGTCATTTATATTTAGAAATATAAATAACTTGTCTGGCAGGAGTAAGCATAGTTTTTCCAAGATGACATCAATATACAGAGTTGGTTTATTTATTTATGTGTGCTTTTTGAGGCACTGTCTGCCTTGTTCATAAGATATTCTTTTAGGCTATGCTATTAAATGTCATCAATCATTAATACAATTTGTTCTTGTTCACATTTAGATATCCATATTCTACAACAGCATCATATCTCATTCTATTCTTTAATACTATCAAATTACATCTCTTGAATTACTATTAAATAATATTGAACAAATAAATCATCATGGACCTTGATTCTCTTAAATATCAACTTAATAAACTACCTTTATTCTGGCAAGAGTAAGCCTGGGCTTTTCTAGGAAAATCGCTCATTTTTCCAAAACTCTAGAAGTTCAAGTTGGTCTGACTTCTGTCATAAGCTGTCACAAATCAAAAACTGCATGTGTAGTCTCAATTAAAGTACAATCACAGCTATATTGCCCACAATAAAATTTATAAATATTAAATCACTCGTAGGTTACTTTTTAATCATTTTAAAAACGGGGAGACATGGTTAAAATTTTTCCTGTTAGAGATGTCTTCAAGAAAAACAGAGTGAAGTCTATGAGTGTCTGATAGGCTTGCTGTGGAGGAGAACAGAATCCCAGTTTCAGCCCAGCCACTTAACAGCTGTCTGATACTAGACAAGTAGCTGTGCTGTGATGGCTTTTTAATGTGTCATCCTAGGTAGGCTAAACTACACTCTAGTCATTCAATCACACATTAATGTAGGTGATGCTGTGAAGGGACTGTTAGAGGAAATAAATGTCTCTAATCAGCTGACTTAAAATTAATCATCAGAGATTATGTTATGGTCAGCCAGATTTGCTCTTTCAGGAGTTAGCAGTTCTGTGAGCTCAGAGATTCCAGCAATTCTTGACTATAAGTCTAGGCTGTTGCTGACCTTCTTTTTCTGACAAGGAGATTCAGTCATGGCTTGTCACTTCCTGCTTGTGTCCATCTTCCCTTTCTGATTACCTGTGCTGTGTCCTCCAGATATGCTTTGTGAGCCTGAATGGCTGAGTAAACCAATCCCTTTTGAAATTATCTATCGGTCTTTCAATCCTTCTCTCCATCCATCTGCCTCAGTTAAGGCTTCTATTGTGATTAAATTCCATGACAAGAAACAACTTGGATAAAAGTGTCCCCATCAACTTATAACTCCCGGGTAACACTCTGTCACCAAGGAACTCAAGGCAGGAATCTAGAGGCAGGCACTGGAGCAGAAGCCATGGAAAAACATTACAGACTGACTTGCTCCTCATAGACTGCTTAGTTTGCTTTTTTTTAAAATACAACTTAAGACCACCTACCTGAGGTTAGCCTGGCCCACCATGAGCAGGGCCCTCCCACATCAACCCAAAATCAAGAAAATATCTCACAGCCTTACCCACAGAACAAATCTGATGGGAATATTTTCTCAGCAGATGTTCCTTCTTCCCAGAATGCCTTAAGCCAACATATCATCCCTTTAATATTCATCTGTTCATCCATTAATCCACTTGTTTTCCAAGTCTTTTGCTGTGAGGTATTACTTTTCTATTGAGCCCTCCATATTATTGGTACCAATTTTGCATTTTTTTAAAAAAATATAAAATACGAAGTTGTTAATGTATACCTCCTTTACCCATTCGTCTGCAGTGTGTGTGTGTGGCTTGGGCTTTAGGCTAATACACCATGCATGGAGGACCATTTTGGGGAAAGTTGCTCATCTGGTTTATTTTCTGTAGTGTCAGGATTCTAAAACAGTGAAAGACACTGGGAAGTAGTGATATCTTATATCTTTGCAAAAGAAATGGTGTATAAGAACTACTTCTTGGTAACCCCCATCAAAGAGTTAAAATCTGTGGGCTCTTTCTTATAAAGACAAGCTTCAATCACAGAAACAAAAAAAAATTATTAAAAAAGCAAACAACATAAGATGCTCCTTGCAGAATGGAGCTGATCTGACAGATTCAGTTCATAGGGTGATACACACTTTGCTGTGAACAGCTTCACAAACCACACTTACCTCTGACTCACGCCATTTAAATGGTGACCCTCCATCGGAGCTAGTGTTAGAATTTATGTGCTTAAAATAATATGCAAAACTAGACATTCTAAAAGGGGTTATTAATATAGTCAACTTCAGAAGCACAATTAACTAGTATCTTCATTTTGGCAAATAGTTAATTTTTTTATTGTAGACAAGCATACTATGGGTCGTGCTGAAGAAGACAAGACTGTGAAAAATACTTCTTGTTTATAAGCCAAATTTTCTAATAGATGTATTATTTTTCTTGCGTACTTTATTCCTTTAGTTTGCTTCTTTTTACTAGTAGAACAAAAGCAATATCTATTGAATTGTAGCAAAATTAAAATAATCTAGATTTTATATTGATCTTATAACATTTAACCAGTAAAGAAAAAAATACTTATTTCTGCTCCCTGTAGAGGTCTTAATTTTGGGGATATGATGATCCTTAACTTTTTCTCCTTATGGGATGCCTCAAGTGAAAGTTCCTATTAAAGCATTAGCCACACATGAAGAAAATCTTTACTTCAGGTAAAAGGAAGGCAAACTGAGGTTGCTGTTGTCTGTGGAGCTAACCCAAGTGTGTATTCTGTCACACTGTCCTGGCATGTCTTCAACCTGGCTGGACATTTATCCACTGGGGCCATTCCTGCTTTGCTCTCCTGACCCCAAACATCTTCTAAAATGATAATGTTTTGGTTCTCCACCCCATTTCTATCTTACCCTTATCTAAAAAAGATACACACATAAGTTAAAAACAAATTACATATATCAGATGAATGTTTAAGGTGAAATCTTTCTAAGAATATTTGTCATTTCTGGGATAAAATCCAATGGAGAGAAAAAATATTAAAGAGAATATTTTTTAGTTTTTAGTTAACGTTATGTTAACTACGTTAGCACATGAAGTGAAGCATAATTCGTAGTTCATATAAGGTTCTGGCTAGTGTAAAATACAGATTCGAATTTAACATTATTTATATGATTTGTCTTACAAGCCTTTGTGTCTTTGACATGAAATTGTACCTTCAACCTTGAATATTTACTTTTAAACATACCATTAATCCTTTTTAAAAGGCATAAAATGTATGAAATAAGTGAATAGACCTTCTAGTAAAAATATCTATGTTGTAATTTATGTCACAGGCTGGGGAAACTCTGGGAAGAAAACTACTTTGAACTGGATTGGGTTTCAGCTTTGAGTAGAGAAGCAAACCGTCCCTAGCACAGCAGACCTTTGTGGTGATCTTTGCAACCAAACTGTTGGCCACGTTTAGCAACCATGTTACATTTCTGTATTCTTTTGAGTTTGAAGACAAAGATATTTTATGGAAGTAATTAGAAAACAGGATCAATATGGGATTCACGATAGCTGTACTAGAGTCGGCACATATTGAAGTTGTTATTTGGTACTTTTTTTGGCATTTTTCTTTCATAACATTTATTCTTTTTTTATTTATTATATAGTCAAAAGTCCCTAACTAGGTGCGAGGCTTCATAGTACCAAGCATACCAGCTCCCACTTCTGTAATCTGTGCAAAGCTTGCTTCATATTCCCTCCTCCCACCGTTACAATATGTCACATACAGTGATAAGCAATTTGTCATTTCCTACCCACACATTCCAGAACTCTTGGTGGTGATTGTTTTAAACAAATTGCCACTGCTAGAAGTTATATAATTTCAAATTATTCATTAGAATCATAAAGTATTATCACAGATTTTGCCAAATCAATTTCTAAAATTGAAATATAACCAAGTTTGAAGAGCACAAATATCTTAGGGTGTTTAGTGTACAATTCTATTTCTAAACAGCTTCATAGAAAGATGCTATCTATAATGGAGATAAATATTAATATATTATACTTGTACCTATGCTTTTATATATACACTATTCTGATACAATGAATTATACATATTGATAAGACAGGTGAAAAAGGTAGTATTTTACATTAAAAATGTTCTTAAATGGCATACCATTAATTATTTCATGCTTATGTTTAGAGATGTCACTGGAAAGGATGGAGGAAAAACTATATAGTAAATGATAAATCATAAATGACACATTCTCTTTTTAAAGCTAGGTCTGTTCTTTGTCATTTTTCTAATGCATGGGTATCTTGAGTCTTGAACATGGACTGCATGCTGGTAGAAGCTTGCTTTGAACTTGGGGTCTTCTCCCAAATTAGCAACAACACAGCAGCCTTCTTCTTGCCAGAAACTCACTGAGAGCTCCCTCCAAGTGCTTTCACTGTGCTTTCCTTGAAGTTCTCAAGACTTCACCTGATACTTCTCACTGATCAAGGAAACAGTTTAGTACTGTTGTAGCCTTCTCTAACCTGGGTCATTAACAATCTAAAAAACTACTACATGTAAAAATATAAACGATGCACTTGAGTACTAAAATCAAAACCCTTGTCCTATAGGAAACAATTGGAAACAATGGTTTTCAATAAAATATATGAATAAATAAATAGATGAATGAATATAAATAAATTAAATAAATAAATAAATAAATAAATAAATAAATAAATGTGTGCTTAACCTAACAGGTAGACTTCTAAGAGGTGAGGTGTACCCAGCTTTACTAATCACCTTCTAATCTCAAACTGCTCTCACACAATACAGTGCAAGCAGCAGTATAAAAATTGTTCTTCTTTACCAAACTCAGTCAATATAAGATGCCAAAGGAACAGGATCATGACTTCAAAGCATACGGAAAGTAGAGGAAGTCATTAAGAAGAAAGCAATACATTTCCCCTTTCGGATGATGTTCATCCAACTGATATCTATCTGGTGTTCTTAAATCAAAGTCTCAGAACTGCTAACTGATGACTGGAGGAATTTACTTTCAACTGTCAGGGCCTTCAGACTTCTTTCTGGTCTTCATGATCACTAGTCTATCCGGGGAACCCACCCACCCACATGTGGCTCCCTGGAGACATAGTTGGTCCTCTTCAAAAGGATCATTGAGCTGGCCTGGGAACTCTCTCCCTTGAGTCTGCAAAGCAGAATTGAAGCTCTTCTCACACTTGACTTGAAGCCCACATTGACCACTCATGACACTTCACTGAAGCGGTGGACTGCACTCTCTGCTGTTGTGTGTTTTAGTTCTGCAAATGTTTAAAGATTTTCCTCACGTTATTTGTGTGTTTTGAAATGGTATAAAAACAACTGGTTCTTTAGAAGACTGACATCATCCACTCATTACTGTATTTTTGTACTTGTGATTATTTGAGGCATTTTTTTGACATATGTCAGCTATTCTATCCTTTCTGAATTGATTTGAACCATTTTCCAAACAATCAGGGAAAAAAAATCTTTTATAGTTGGCTTAAAATTTGGTCTCATTCTCATGTAGGTTTTTACTTCATGGCTTGTTTTATGATCTTTTAACTTAGATTTTTTTCAGAGTTGTTTTAATTTAATCCTTAATAAAATTATTTATTGTGCAAGGAAACATCTCTCAATTTAGTGATAAAATTTTTACTTGAATTTTTTTCTCAATTTATCATTCTCAGGTTAGAGTTTTGGCTTTCTTAATTTTATTTAGCCATTTAAAGATACCGTTTACAGGGCTGGAGAGATGGCTTAGCATGTAGGACCCCTTACCCCTTACTATGCTTGCCCAAGGGATCCAGCACTCACATGGTGTTGGACAGCTGTGTGTAGCTACAGTTCCAGGGGTTCTTTTATCGTCATATATATCTATATCTATCTCAATCTCGATCTCGATATAGATTGAGATAGATATAGATATATAGATATAAAGTATATATATATATATATATATATATATATATATATATATACTTTTGAATTAACTGCAGCAGTCTTTAACTTTCTTTTTTCATATTAAAATTTAACACATATTTGTGCTTCTGAATATTTATTTAATTGCATACTATCATTCTCACATTCATTTTGTTACTTTCTAATAAAAGAAAGTATTTGGAAAAAAATATTATTTTAATGGACAAGTTACCTGTAGTATTTTATTTATTTTTTGTTACTTTTTAAGTTTTACTACATTCTATTCAGCTTTTGTATCTAGGATTAAAATATTTTTCCATTAATATAGCTGATAATTCCTTATTTTGTAATTTGTGACGTATTTAAAATAAAATGTAGATTTTATATTAATGATATAAATGTTAATAATATATTTATTAATAATTAATGCAAAATTATTGGAAAATTCTTTTTAAATCTTTGAATGTCAATCTAAAAGTAAATTGTTTATTGTGGTGAAGATATTTATTCATATAGAAATTTCAGAATAAGATTTGTTAAATGAAAATGTTTAATTATTTGTGAACCAAAGGTGAGAGTTTTCTAAAAATAGAAAGAACAAGTAGCAAACTTCTAATAAAGTACACAAAATTATCTTAACCAATTTCAAAACTCAAATTACATTTTAATTTTTTTGTTTTTACTGTTTTACTCACCAT
Source organism: Grammomys surdaster (assembly GCF_004785775.1). Taxonomy (NCBI): domain Eukaryota; kingdom Metazoa; phylum Chordata; class Mammalia; order Rodentia; family Muridae; genus Grammomys; species Grammomys surdaster. Next base: position 1,496,181 of record NW_021620713.1, on the reverse strand, counting down.
CTGTTAAATCAATAAATGGTAAAGTTTAATTTTGCTATTATATATTTATTTCATAATCAACTTTTCTTGACATTTGTGCTTTTTCCATCTGCCAATATGGCCTTGAAACTTTATTTTTATGTGCTATACACACACACACACACACACACACACACACACACATATGTTTGTATATACTCATGGCAGATATCTATTTTTCAAAACACACATATAAAATCATTCAACTGTATGATTAATTATATATAATAATGAATAAAACTAGAAAGCCAAAGAAAAGAAATAAATGCAGAAAGTCTAAAGATCAGTGTGTATTTTGCGATAAACTCTTTAATCTAGACTCTAAAACCAACAAGTATATGACTTCTCTTTTCTACAAATGAGAATAAATATAGAGTTTGAACAATAGAATGAAGACATATGCTGCATATTTCAAACTACTCACAGAAATTATATATATATATATATATATATATATATATATATATATATATAATTTAACTTTGATAATATGTAAAGTTTGATCAAAATTGTTTGCCATATAGGAAGAAAAAAATTTTTTTGGAATTTTATTTTGCCACATTTTTTGTTATCATATTGTGTAACAGTTGGTCTGGTGCTGCTATATGTTCAAATGCTAAATTTAGTAGCCCAAGATCTGGTTGCTCCAAGAGGAAGAGAGCCTAACATATACCAGGCTTTGTTGTATAAACCTTGACTGTCAAATTATCCCTGATTGGTTAATAAAGATGCCTACGGCCTACGTTAGGCAGAAGAGATGGGGTGGAGTGAGTTCCTGGGCTTGGGCTCTCAGGTAGAAGTAAAAAGAGGGGAAGAAGGGCTAGATGGATCATGAGCACATGGGCATACGGTTCATCCTGTTGGAGTAGGAACAGTCCAGGGAGGATATGGCAGGTGATATCTCAGGGTTATTGACAGGGACCTAGACAAAATAGCATAGAGGATTAGAACTTCCCAGTTCTAGTGCTTTTAAAGTTTATTATAAATATAAAAGTTTATGTCTTTTATTTAGGAACTAACAGCCAATATCAAATTAAATGGAGACATATTGGAACCAATCCCACTAAAATAGGGGACAAGACAAAGGTGTCCACTCTCCCTATATTTATTCAATACTGTACTTGAAGTGCTAGCTAGAACAATAAGATAACAAAAAGAGATCAAGAGGATACAAATTGGCAAAGAAGAAATAAAGTACCACTATTTGCAGATGATATGGTAATATACATAATCAACCCCAAAAATTCTATCAGAGAATGTCTCCAGCTGATAAACAACTTCAGCAAAGTGACCGGATATAAAATTAACTCAAATAAATCAGAAGCCTTCCTTTATACAAATGATAAACAAGCTGAGAAAGAAATAAAAGAAACAATCCCTTTCATAATAGCCACAAATAATATAAAACATCTTGGGGTAACTCTAACTAAACAAGTGAAAGACCTGTATGACAATAACCTCAAATCTCTCAAGAAAGAAATTGAAGAAGATCTCAGAAAATGGAGAGATCTCCCATGCTCGTGAATTGGCAGAATCAATATAGTAAAATGGCCATCCTACCAAAGGCAATCTACAGATTCAATCCTATCCTCATCAAAATCCCAACACAGTTCTTCAAAGACATGGAAAAAGCAATTCTCAAATTTATCTGGAAAGGCAACCCCCCCCAAAAACAAAGCAAAACAAAAAACAAACAAACAAACAAAAGCCAGAATAGCAAAAACAATTCTTAACAATAAAAGAACAGCAGCTGGGGCAATCATCATCCCTGACCTCAAGCTGTACTACAGAGCAATAATGATAAAAACTGTATGGTATTGGCAGAGACAGATATGTTGATCCATGCAATAGAATTGAAGACCCAGAAAAGAAACCATATACTTACAGACTCTTGATCTTTGACAAAGAAGCCAAAAATATACAATGTAAAAAAGAAAGCATCGTCAATAAATGGCTGTCTGTATGTAGAACAATGAAACTATTTTCATTGTCCCACATTTGTCACCTTGTACAAAGCTCAAGTACAAGTGGATCAAGGACTTCATCATAAAACTAGACACACTGAATCTGATAGAAGAGAAAGTGGGAAAGAGCCTTGAACTCACTGGCACAGGGGGGAGTTTCCTAAACAGAACTTCAATGGCTCAAGCTCTAAGATCAAGAATTGATAAATGGGACCTCACGAAGCTGGAAAGCTTCTGTAAGGCAAAGAACATAGTAAATAAGACAAATTGGCAATCTACAGATTGGGAAAAAAATCTTCACTAACCCCACATCTGATAGAGGGCTAATATCCAAAATATATTAAGAACTTAAGAAGCTAACCTCCAAAAAGACAAACAACCCAATCAAAAGATGGAGTATAAAACTAAACCAAGAATTCACAACAGAGGAATCTCAAATGGCCGAGGAGCACCGAAAGAAATTTTCAAAGTCCTTAGCGATCCGAGAAATGCAAATCAAAACGATCCTAAGATTCAATCTTACGACAATCAGAATGGCTAAGATCAAAACCTCAGGTTACAACACATATTGGTGAGGATGTGGAGAAAGAGAAACACTCCTTCATTGCTGGTGGGATTGCAAACTGGTACAACCATTCTGGAAATCAATCTGGAGATTCCTCATAAAATTGAAAATAGATCTATATGAAGACCCAGAAATACCAGTCTTCAGAATATACTCAAAAGATGCTCCACTATACCACAGGGGCACCATACCACTAAGTTCATAGGTGCCATTTTTTGTGATAGCCATAAGCTGGAAACAATCCTGGTGACCCACGACAGAAGAAGGAATACAGAAAATGTGGTTCATTTACTCAGTGGAATACTACTCAGCTATTAAGAATGAGGACATCCTGAATTTTGCTGGCAAGGGGATGGAACTAGAAAATATCCTGAGTGAGGTAATTTAGACCCAAAAGGACATGATGATATGTAATAAGTAGATATTAGCCAAAAAGAATACAGAATAGCCAAGAACCCAAAAAGGTCAATAAGCTGAAGGGCCCAAGTGAGGATACCTCAGTCTTAATTGGGAGAGAGAAAAAAGCAATCACAAGGTGGGAGGGAAGGAGACAGGGAGGAAGGGAGGGAGGGAGGGAGGGATAAAGGAGGGAAAGTGGATGGGATAGGGGAAAGAGGGGAACCTGATCTGATGTTGTGTGAGGGAAAAGGACTCAAGCTCCGAGGGACAGCAGAAAGAATGGAAACAGACAAGCTCTGGAAGAAGGAGGTTGTGGGAGAACCCTTCAGAATACACCAGAGACCTGGGAGATGAGAAACTCTCAGGACTCAAAGGGAGGGACCTTAGGTGAAATGCCTGACAGTAAGGAGAGGGAATTTATAGAGCCCACCTCCAACAGAAAGACAGGGCATCAAGTGATGAAAGAGGTTGCAATCCCACAGTCAAACTCTGACCCATAATTGTTCTTGTCTGAAAGAACTGCAGGGATGGAAATGGAGAGGAGCCTGAGAAAAAGATGGTCCAGCAACAGGACCAAAGTAGGATCCAGCTCAAGGGGAGGTCCCAAGGCCTGACACTATTACTGAGGCTATAGAGGGCTCACAAAAAGGGACCTATCATGACTGCCCTCTGGAAGAACAAGCAGCTGAAATAGTCATAGGCAGATATTTGCACCCAACCAATGGACAGTAGCTGCTGAGCCCTGTGGTTGATTTAGGAAAAAACTGGAAGAAGCTGAGGAGGAGGGCCACCCTGTAGGAGGACCAGGAGTCTCAATTAACCTAGACCCTCGAGATCTCTGAAACAACTAGACCACCAACCAGGCAGCATACACCAGCTGATAGGAGACCCCCCAACATGTATACAGCAGAGGACTGCCAGGTTTGGGCTCTTTCAGAGAAGATGAACCTAACCCTCAAGAGACTGGAGGCCCCAGGGAGTTTAGAGGTTTGGTGGAGTGGGGGTTGTGGTGTGGGGACATCTTTGTGGGGACAGGGGGCGGGGAGAAGGTATGGGATGTGGAGCAGTCAGAGGTTGAACCAGGAGAGGAATAAAATCTGGAGCGTAAATAAATAGATAGATATGTAGATAGGTAGATAGATAGATAGATAGATAGATAGATAGATAGATAGATAGATAATTAAAAAGTGACTATAAGAGACAACTATGATAGTATACACTAAGAAGCTGAATTAAACAGGAAGAGATCATAATCACAGTATATCATACAATAACAGTTAAACACAATATACAAATAAAAAATTATGTAATTGAATGATAAAATAGAAATGGAAAAAATTTAAGTATATATATTTAATTTGTAATGATCTTACACATTTCCTGTTATTTCTAATAATTTGTCACTGTATTGGTTATATTTTGTCCATCTTCTTTCTTGAAAATATTAAGGACTAACCAATTGCAGCTTTCTGTAATGGCCTCTGTATCCTACAAAAGAACAGTCCCTGATGAGGGTAAAGGATATACCTATCAGTGGGTATGAGGCTATGTAAACACTATTGTGGAAAACACCCTTGGAGACTTGACTGCTTTGGGGAAGCAGTAGTAGTCCTATAGGTCCCATGGCCTCACCAGCCACTGCTAATCATCAAGGTCTCTAGTCCCAGGCATGAATCTCTTCCTTTTGAGTGGGCTTTAAGTCAAAATAGATAGCTGTTGCTTATCACCAGTATCTAAGTGTCACGATGGCACTTTTGGGGATATCTTGTCCTGTTGGTCATTATTGTGGCTTACAGGTGTAATAGTTGGGTAGGACTATGAATTGCTTTTCTCCTTTGGCAGCTTGTATGACACCTTCAAGTATTAAAGCAAGTCTTCAGGAAGGAGGCTTATGATTCAGATCCAGAGTATATCTGTAGTGCAGTATCTTCAGTAATAATCCAGAGAACAACTGCCATCTAAGGCTCACGGAACATCAAACATCATGAAGAAGGGGGCAGGCAATTACAAGAGTAAGAGGACCAAGAAGTCTGCTGCAGGATTGTATCCTCAATGAAGGTCAGTGAAGCTATACTCATAAAACCTCAGCAATATGTTTTCTTGAACAACAACACCAGTTGACATGCCAATGAAAGGGAAGTCACACGATTCCCAAGCCTAATACAAAGAGTGGCAATAAATGACCACTGAGAGAAGAAGAATTAGTCTTCTTCAGTGATGAGCCCTCTGATTGGTTATCTAATACCTAGTAGTTAGCCTTAAAAGCATGTACATAGCAAGCAACACTAAGTGGACCCAGCAGGTTGCTAGTCAGGATCCTTCCTAGCCAAGTAATTCCCAGGACTGGTTGATTTAGATATCAGAGACAGATATTATCTGTATGGCTTTCCAAATATTGCAAAGTAATGATATCTGTGTGGTTTTGCCCTGGTTTATTACACACTTAGTACAGCTGCATAAAACTGAAGACTAGTTCCTTTCTAGACAATCCATTAAAGCATCAGCTGTCTTCTATACTTCTGATTGAAGAGCAGGTATCAATTACTAGCAAATAAGAGTCCTTGAGCTTCTCAAAGACAGTGATTAGAGAGGAAGCCTATTGAGACATTCTTTCCACCTAACTTTGAAAAGATCAAATGCTTCCTTTTCATTATTTACTCCCCATCAAAATACTAATAAATAATCCCTTTAAGCTAAATTCTTGCAATTTCCTCGAACCTTGTAATATTTTATTCCTGAAGCTCAGTACTCCAGATACGGAAATCTATAATAGTGAGCTGGATTTTCTGCTCTTCCCTGAAAGCAAGAAATGAAGCATGTACAATGAGGAACCCATCCAATCAGATTTGTGATTAAGAGCTGTGCTCTAGAAACATGGAATGTGATGTAGTCTCCATAGTCTTTCTTCTGATTGTCTAAACTTGTTTAAATGGAGTATGCTAATGTATTTATGAAAAGTACATTGTCAATTGGGAATAAAGATTTTGTAGATGAAAAAATGAATGAGGGTAGATATATAATGCATATCAAGAAGATCAACATTTAGCAAGGCACTCAATAAACTATGCTTGCCAAATCCCAAGATCATTTTTGAAAGTATGGTAATTTATGGTTATCATAGTCATTTATCTTTCTGGTATCTTTTTGTTAACCAAATTATGAATACCTGTCAAAATAGTTGCATTAATGCTACTGCTAAACTTTGTTGTGTCATACTCTTCTATAAATTATTTAATCTATTTTATGCTTCTAAAAAGGTCTGTGATGTAGGCACTATTAATATTAACATTTTTTTAAAAAAATTATAAACCAGATGCTAAGTAAGATTAAAAGAGTGAGTGGGAGAGGTGTTTTACTACCTCTGAGGTAGTTCCTCAGCCTCACCCTCCCCACAAGGTGGGAGTGTTACAGGACAAGGTGACAGATTAGGATTCGATGTTCAATAGTGTCAAATTTGTACTCTGCTTTCTTGGTATGACTTTGGGTACATTAACGGCACTTCAGTGTTTTGGTTATACCTAATCAGTAAAAGTGATACCTTATATAATAACTAACTAGATTAAAAGACCAAGTCCTTTAGTGTGGGGATTATTGCCAAGAGCTGCTGTGGAAGATATGATAACTTTGTTCTACCAATACTGTTCACAATGTGACTTGGCCATAATCCATGAATGAAATCGAAGAATCCTGTTCATGTCATGAAGTGATTCAATGAAAATGCTTCAGCTTGTCTCAAATTCTACCTTAGTGTTCCGGAATTTTCTGATACTAAACACTTATTGTTAATTTATTAAGATAAATTGTATAAAGACATGATAAACAATCCGAAGTAGAAAAGTTAAATAAATAGAACTTTATGAGGGTTCCAACTTCCTCATTTGTACAGTTCTCTTCACTGTTCCCTGATCACATGAGCCCATTCATTTAAAGTTGCTGGGGAATTGAGAAAAATAAATCTGACTGGGACATCATTGGAGACTGTTCCTATAAGGTTCACCTCATCACACAGCACGTTACACATGCATCTTTTACATACTTATCACTAAACTGTTTATTTGCCACATCGACAGGCAGCTGGTGGAACAAATAGGAAACCGTGGGAAGCACATTCATTTTTAAAGTGTTAATGCACCCAATCCAAGAGACAGTAATGTGCTCCCATCCGTTTACATCCCCTTGAATGGTTTGGATTGGAGGACCATAATTTAAATGAAATGCGTTATCCAACCTGGAAGGTATTCCACATCCTAAATATTTAATTGATTTCTCCATCAGGGGAAGATGAGCCTACACAATAGGCAGATCCTATCTTTAAGTGTCCGATTAATAGTGTCTCTAATTTAGGGTAATTTAGGAGTTTACAACTTATAAAATGGCTTTGTCTTCCACATTCTCCCCAAAGTACCAAGAGGATTGTGCCTGGATTAATTGCAAACAGCAGACAACCCTCTGTGTATAATGAAAACTCAAGAGTCAGCATTGTTAGCCATGCACTTATGGTTTGGGATCTTATCTGAATATTTTTCACAATGGGCTTCATTTCCGATGGAAAGTCAAGGAAAGTTGTAATTGTCGCATCTCCCTATTTAAAAAAAATTTTAGCAAGTCAAGTTCGTTCCTGCTGAGTTTTATTTAGTTGGGTCTTAGCTAACTGAGTGTGGAAGATAAATCAAGCTACTTGCAGATTTTCCTAATGGTGCAAAGTTTGGCACCCTGAGGACTGGGGAGTCTATTCCTACACTTGTAAAGAAGAAAAGTGGAGCAAGACTGTGGGTGGTTGTGAATCCACGTGAGTGATTTATTACCTTCTATTCCACTCAGTCATTTCCATTTAAGCACTGAAGTGCCAGAAGCTTCTGGTCACTTTCTGTTGAAGAAAGTATCAGCCCAAACCTTAACCTTCTCACAGAAATCAGTGCCATAGAAGTCAGTAGTAGCTGACAAGTTTACTACAAAATAGTAAAATATGAGTTTATAAATGTAAAAATAACATTCAACTCTACCTACATGTGTCTACTTCTGATTTTTTGAAGTCTGACAAGTTTCACTTTTCTTAGAGAAAAAGAAACAGATGTTCTACTCTACAGCTTTATCTTAGGATTTGAAATAAGAAAGCAAATTAATAAATAAAACTGGCAGCATATCAGTTATGTAATGTTTAGTATTGAATGTACCTCGGGATAGATTTTCTGTTGTACTTTCTGTCTTCCTGAAGAACTACTTTGTAGACAGCTTAATTTTTGTTCAAATATAAATTAGAATCAATTTTCTGGGGAGAAATAATCAGTATAGCTCCTGTTCTCCACAACAAAGAAATTACATTTGTAGACATATTCTAGAAATCTAAATCCCCCAATACTCCTTTGAGCAAGTCCAAGGAGGTTTGCAGACTGACGGTTTTGTACTTTGCTATTCCCGTGGGCTTGTGCGTGATCATCTTTACTGAGATTTGTCCTCGTCCCTGCTGAATTAATATGCATTTTAGTTAACTAATCTTGAAACAACAGGAATAAAGTTTATCCAGGTCTTTTATACCTCAGAGAACAAAACAAATACTACAAATCTTTAGAGAGAAAGGATATACAAAAGGGCTTGAGGTGAAGATTTCAAAGCAAATACTCTCTAAACGATGTGCAAATTACCTCAGCGCTTGAGCATGATTTATGAAAGGGGATTAGTCCACTGGAATAAGAACCAAGTTTAAACTGATGGGTTTCAAAGTCAAAGACGAGAAGTAGTTACCAGACAAGGAAGGAGGAAAGCAACAATAATTTAGAGAAGTGATTTGGCTTAATTTTTCCCCTGAATGGATTTGCCTTAGATTGTCACAAATTACTGTCACTAACTGCAGTATAAAGAGTGCATTTATGCTTTAATTTTCTATAAACTTTGCATTTAATAAATGAGTAAGTTTCTGCTTGTCATATTAAAAATATAGCTAGAAACTGTTGAGCAATGAAAACTACTGTAGCTGGAAGGGCCAACTTGTAAAAGTTTTGAGAGAGAGAACATGTTCTTTTCGATTCTAAATTACTTACATACTAGCAAACACAGACACTCAACTACTCCAGACTGTTCTTCCGGTGGCAATTTATAGCTTCTTGGCACAATATGAAAATGATGACTTTTACATCAACACAAACATTATTTATTATAAGGTAGTGTGTGTGTGTGTGTGTGTGTGTGTTCAAGTAGTGGACAAAGGCAGGTTGACAGGTACAAATATATATCGTTTCTATATGCAACCCAAAATTCATTGCTCAGCATGAGTTTTGATATGTATCTGAAAAAAATGTAAGTAAAACAAAGGAATGATGATGTTGGTAATAAAACTTATCTTGACCATGAGGCTTGAGCTGCAGATACTTATGAATGAATGTTTGTTTCAAGGTAGCACTGGTATAACCCACATACAGTTAAGTATTCTGAGTGTGTTAGGCACGAACGTGAGAATGCACAACTCCAGAGATGTGCAGTGTCATCACTGAGAGGCCTATTGTCAAATGGCCCCTACTGTAAATTGTTTGAATTCATTGCAAGAAATTGTCTGGTGGAGAACTTTGAAGCTGTCATGACTATGTGTCTTTAATTTAAAGATAGATAAAAGAATAAACAGCTAATAGAATACCTTGAGTAAACACCCTTCTTTGAGAAAGGACTACTTTTAGAGATCTTGAATCCCAGTAACATGGAAGGACAGGCAAAGAAGCCTTTTAATTCTTTAAACATAATTTTATCGACTTTCCAATAAAAAAGATTATTAGTGAGTTCACTAACCTGCCATTCTGGAAGGTAAGGGAAAACTTTAATGTTTTCACTCATGCATGATTAATATCTAATGCTTATTGACTAACATTTTGGAGTTTTCCCAGTGAAAATGAGTTAAACAGAATTCTTTAGGTTCTCAGTATAATTGTCCATAGAAATCAGCTACACTAAATTTAAAAATAAGGTATGGGATAGCAACAACAAATGCAGGCACACACTAGAAAAAATAACAATATTAAGTATTCCTGCATAAGTTGTCATAAAGTACAAAGCTAAATACGTGAAGCTCTCCAGGCAGTACTGTCTGCCTTCTGACTGCACTGTGAGATTTTAAGAGACTTGATCCTTAGAAATAACATTTTGGTAAAATTCATTTTGGAAAGGTATTTATCATTTTGGTCTCAGTTTCTAGATTTATACACCTGAGATGATATTTCATCTCAGAAATAATCTCTATCAGCTTTTCCTAGAGACAAAATCATTTGCTACAAAAAGGCTGAAACAGAGGTCATTCTAAGCTTGTCTGCCATTTATGGGAACTCAGATGGAGCCTATTTTTGTTTTCCTTGCAACTTTTCCAAACAACTTGACTTAAGTATAGCCTCTTGGGTCTTGATTGTCTTGGCAGGCCCCACTAAAATGCTAATTAGCCAGTTTTAGGTAGGAATACAGCAGCTGAGCTGTGAGTCATCCAGATAAGATATTTAACCTGGAAAGTTGATCGGAAGTGAATTATAGTACTCAGAAACAATAGAAAAATTAAGTAATCTAATCTAAGGAATCAAATATCATTATTCTTGTCCTTGGAGAAGTGAATCGACTATCAGAATTTACCTTCTTAGTATAGGGGTCACGTGGAAGGTGAACAGAATTTCAGTCCATTCTGCATGTGGAGTTAGTGGAATACTTGAAAATTAGTAGAAGTTTTCATGGAATTGATGATAAGTTTGGTTTATTATTTCTTTATTTTGGTGAACTTAGTTAAAGTTTAGAAACATATTTGTGTTATTGCTGTTGTCTTGGCCATTTTAGTTTTCAGGATATAGCGTTGTCCACAGTGCAAGCAAATGTGCACAGGAAGAGTATGGTTCTTCATCTTATAACAATTTGTGTGTGATCAGAAGTTGGAACAGAGTGATGAGAGTAAATGAATATTTGCCACCCCAAACCATGAATTGTCAGGAAATGGCCAACCCAACAACCCTACGCAGGCGAGATTAGACAGTGCTTCAAAGTGCCTTTGGCTCGGACTTTCTGCAAACTGATTTGGGGAGTTATTTTTGTGTGACATGGTAAAGTATTTATCAAACTTTAATATGTATATAGCTTATATACTAAGATGCAGTCTCCTGGGGCTGGTAGATGACTGAGTTTGTGGCTTTTTCTGAAGATGAGAGTTTAGTTCCCAGTACCCATATCAAGTGGCTCCCAACTACCTGAAAAATCAGTTCCAGGGCATCTGTTATCCTTGTCTAGGTTACACACACACACACACACACACACACACACACACACACACACATCATAAAATAGTGCTTTCTAAAGAAATACCATCTCTGTTTAGTGAGTTTGGGGTAGGTTGGTGTTTGGGTATCTAGCCTTTCCTGTGAATCGGTTCCCAGATAATATGTCCCTTGACTACATTTTGTGTAGCAAAACTGTAGTAAATTCTGAAAATCATTGGTTAGATACAAACTCTGCTGAACTTTTCATCTTATATTTTTGAAGACACAGAAGAAATGGAATTTTTGGAACTGTCAAGAATCTTTCCAATATTTCAGGAAAACCTGCCACTTCAGAAATCTTTGGAGTCTGTCTCTGTTCGCACTGCTAGCTTGGGCCTGCAGCATCTGTCACTTGGTCGGCTGGAGTATGTTCTTACTTCTGATCTTTCTTTCATTGTTTTCTACTATCTGTAGTTATGATTACTGTAAGCAATGTTAATGTATTCTGCCTACATTGTAGAGCGTTGTTAAGCTCCTGTGCCTTTCAGTAGGAAGTCCACAGTGCAAGCCCTTGGTCAAATAGTTCATACTTCCTTGCCAGCCCAAGTTCTAGTTATTTTCCCAAAGTTTGTACTCTGTAGGTTCATAAATTTCTAAACCCCCTGTTCTCTGGTTCTGAGATTCCTATTCTAATATGCACTCATAGTGTTTTGCCATGGTTCTTCCTTCTACATTTAAAAGGCTTCCACAGTTTCATGGTATCATTGATTTTGAGGGCCCTTTGACTTCCTTTTTCTGACAACCTTCTTCGACTTCCTACTTTTTATAGAGAGGATGGTTTTCAAATGTTTGTTTCCTGAATATAAACCATTTTTTCCACAAACTACTTACAGAAGGACCCAAAGCTTTGCTGTGTGTACATAAATGGTGCTTTCTTTGGGGCTTCCCCCTCACTTACTCAGTTACTTGCTTGTTTGCTTATTCATTTTGATGTGAGCATGGATGTCCCTGTGTTTCAGACTTCATTCTAAACTAGGATGGGAAGAGGTAAGCTTCACAAGGTCATGGTGTGGTTCCCTTAGGCACTCCCTCTCTAGCGGATTAGCATGATTTAAGTAACTGACCAACACCTTGGTCATCTAGGATTACCTCACCTAGAAAGAACGGTTTTTGGATACAAGGCACATGGTGGCTAACTAGGCATGTTTGTCAGCTCATCAACAGAATTGACTTTTCGAAAATAAGACCTTTAGAGACTTTCACTTTGCTCTTCATAAGATAATAAATGCCCATGTATTTGAATGACATTGTTCCCTATGGCACACCAAATCCCTTAAGAAAAGAGTAAATAAATCATATAATATGTCCTAACCAAATAATGAAAATATGTTAAAATTAAATCCTTGACAGATTATACATTGGCTTATTCAGCATTTATTCTAAGGCAAAAATATATAGGGTGATAACTAACACTATGACATTTCAAAAAAAATCATATGGAAACATACAATTGTAGATGCTTCCTAAAATGAACATTTATTAAAAATAATTTAAATGGAAGTTCTGTATAATAGGGCAACTGTGCTTATACTAGACACCACAGGAAAACAAATGCATAACCCAATGCTATGAATAGACTCCGTCTTTTGGAGTTGTTGACAAAGAGGTTCCATAGACTCTCAAGTAGGCTACTGTCCATGCTCTTGGTTATTCTCTAGAACTTGACACTAAGACCCTATTGCTGAAGACACCACATATATGAAGCCAAGCTGGTACTGACCTGAAAATTTCAGGCCCACTGGATAAGCCTTCATAGTACTAAAAGATATTATGCATGCTACCAGAGGAGAAACAAAATCATTCGTATTAACCAGCTGTGAATCTTACAGCAATGGTTGGGCTTGCAAAAAAAAAATAACCACGTACATGTAATTGTGGCATGGATATCACGAGAATAAGCAACTCCTTTTTTGTTAGTGTTAGAGTCCCCTCCATAACTTGAAATCCATATCTAACAATGTTATCAAGGCTAAGGACCTGTGTTAGGAGTCCCTTTGGCAAACTTTCAGCTATTACTCTGTTAAATGGACATGACACTAGTGTCTTAATGATTTACCATTAGTACCCATTGATGTGTATATCTGCCAGTCTTCACCAAAGAAACATCTTTGTGCAGTATATAGCAATTAACACAGGGACTCACAACTAGTCAAGATGCAGATAAACCACCAACCAAAGAGTATATACGGAGGGACTCATGGCTCCAGATACATATGTAGCAGAGGATGGGCTTATCTGGCATCATTGGGAGGGGACACCCTGGGTCCTGTGAAGGCTTGATGACTCAGGGTAGGAGAATGCTAGGACACTGAGGCAGGAGTGGGTGGCTAGGTAGGGGAGCACCCTCATAGAAGCAGGGGGGAGGAGGGTTGGGATAGGAAGTTTTTGGAGGGGAAACTGAGAAAGGGGATAACATTTGAAATGTAAATAAATAAAATAGCCAATAAAAATTAAAAAAAGAAAAACGAAAAATTAGCTTAACTAATTAAAAAAGATAGAGACACTGTGGACTATTTCACCCTAAACAACCTCCTCTGAAGGCACCGTGATGATTGTGGAGGAAGAAACAGTGTAAGAGCCAGAGTTGGTGAATGATTACAAGGAAGTACTGTTTTCTGAACATTGTAGGGCAACTGCACATAGGAAGTCACAGCAGTAGTAACAACATGCCCAAGACCTACCTAAGCTCAAGTGTGTTAGATCAAAGTCCAGTATGGAGTGGGGAATAAGACGCAAAATCCTTTCCTTCCTAAGAAGCCTTTAGCACCTGAGAGCCAGTGGGAGAGGGAGAGTAAGTTTTCTTTAAAAGTGAAGCCCTTGGTGGGTTAGTTATCCTCTAATGAAAACCATAAATCCAAGAGTATATAGAAGTGGATCTGATCAAAATACATTGCCTGAAATTGTCAAAGAGCTAATAAAAGTGTGGGAATTATATTTTGTTCTTAGCTCTAAATATAGAAACTGATGGATTTATAGTTGTGAAAATTATGGATACTTTACTCAAAATTCACTCACAGAAATCATTATATCAAGTATTTATATAATAATATAAAGTTGACAAATATCTTGATTTTACATTGGTTAAATCCTGATTTTTACATTGCCTTTACATGTAATGTAGAAAATTTCCATCATGTCCAAATTTTCCTTTGTGTTAGTTAATAATTACATCAAACTATCTACTACATTTAAGTAACAATTCAATTTTAGTACATTTAAGAAATGTATCTAAATCACATAGTTGCACATTTTGGGTTCAGAATGATGCTCAAGTACATAAAGTGGAAAAGCCAGTGTATTAGCAGCTGTCCCAGTTGGCTGTAATTGGCAATTTGACATACCCCAGAGTCATTTGGGAAGGGTGCCTTAATTGAAATGCTACCCAGATCAGACTGATCCATAAGCAAGTGTGTTGCTGTATTTATTGTTAATTGATGAAGGGTTTCCATCCCACTGTGTATGCTCCATTCCCTAGGCAAGTAATCTTCACATGTACAAGAAAGCTAGCTAAGCATGAGCTGAAGAGTGAACCAGCAATCAGTGTTACTCCATTGTTTCTGTTACAAGTTCTTACTTGAGGCTCTGTCCTGACTTTCCTCAGTGATGGACTTTGACCCAGAAATGTAAGCCAAATAAATCCCTTTCTCATCCATAAAACAAAACAAAACAAATTACTCAAAACTTCTGACACTTCATCGATTTCTTATGTAACTTTATCTAGCTTTTAAAGAAAGTGATGAGGGCCAGAATTTCTACAACTCCATTTTAAGTTGAAGTTCTATAAATAAATAGACTCTACAGAAAACTATCTTTTCAGTTTTCAAATTTATCAAAACCATTACCTTTGCTTCATTGGAAAATACCTTTTTAAATTTTATTTACTCAAATATAATGTTAACAGTTTGAAATCGGAGCACATAAAGAAGACTCAAGAACAGGTATGAACCATTGCAATTCTTTAAAATAAATAGGATATTAAAATAGAATATTGAGAGATGTGCCCTGAGCTGAGTTGTAAAGGACGTTATCTCAGTAAGGGGAGGACAAGGTAGACTTAAGGTGATGTCAGCATGCTGAGCTGCGAATCAGAGTCATTAGCTCATTCCTCTGGAAAATAAATTGAGGGTCACTGACTGGGTTGAGTACAGCATTGAGAAGAAGACAGTAGTAATAAAGAACTGTTTATAGAGATTCAAAGAATTGTATTTTTCTATTTGACTAGTATGGAAATGTTTGAAAAGTGATACAGGAAATAGGTATAGGGGAAGAAGAAGGGGGAGAAATTGCTTTTACTCTTTGACCTTGGTTTAGTCTTTGGGAAGGTGCTATGTCTGATAGCAAGATGTTTTTTGTTTCTGTTTCTTTGTTTTCAAAAGCTGACCTTGAACATAATATGTAACAGAGAGTGACCTTGGATTCCAGATCCTCTAGCATGCATCTCCTAAGTGTTAGGATTATAAGTGTGTGCTATCAAGATTAGTACCTACGGCAAAATAGTATATATTTAGTGTATATTTCCTGATAGTCACAGCATCTCACATTTTGTCTAGGGTTTTAAGTCAACTAACTTTGTGTACAAATAGAATACATATATTTTCAGTAAGAGAGTTAAAAAATTAGGAATGTTGTCTTTAGTTATCATTTAAGCATTCAAATCATCCATGAACCATTTCTCTAGGAAAATATAGATGTTTAATGTTATAGGTCACAATTTTTAAAATAAATTTTGAGTAGCATGTTTGTTACTTTCAGATTATCACTACATGGTTGGGTGAAAGTAGTACCGGCTTTTTCTTAAAGGATGTTGAGTATACTATGAATAACAAGAATATTTTCTAAGAAACAACAAACAAATAAACAAAGCCAAAAAAAAAGATTTTGTGCTTACAATTAATAGTTTTTTCTAAGCATATGGAGGAACCCATTTGGACACCTGACAAAATGACTTAAAAAGAAATGTGCACTCTTTTAAGGCTTTTAAAAAAAATCAAAGTACAAGTTTCTGTGGTTTAGAAACAAAGTAAGTGGGTGGGCCACATGAATCTTGAGTCCTCTAGGAAGAGTAAGTTATCATTTGCATCCAAAACAGTGTTTTCTCGACACAGAAAGCTGAGAATGTAAGAAAGCTTCAAATACCATGCTTAGAAAGGCCACTTTAAATTTAGTTGACAATAATGAGTGACTATCCTAGGCTTAACTTCATAATCAACAGTTAGCATGTGCCAATTCTCAGTCATAGAGTAGGAAGGATAAAACTTTTAGAAGCATTCAAAGAGGATGACTTTCTTTTGTTTATAATCACAACAAGTGCATTAATTTTTAGGAAATATTGCTAGAGAGTAGAACAAGAAGCCCTCTGGATTTGGCCTATTATTGAAAGAAAATTGACACTTGACCTAATGAAATCAGAAATTGATTAACTGGAGTTCATCTCAGGAGAAATATGGTCACAGTGTTACTGCCAGGGTCAGGAGGAAGATGGGTGATCTAGCAATGGTGCACTTGTCGGGTTACATGGCCTTGAGAATAGCTCATGCTTCCAGATGCATGGCCCTGGGTGACCAAAGGGCAGAGGGTAAGATCAGCCCCTTAGATAGGAAAGAAGAGATTAATCAGAACTTACTTCCCTCGGCTTGTAACTAAGTCCTTGTATCTATCTAATGATTCAGAGGAAACTAAATGTTTTGAAGAAATTACAATCTATGGGTCCCACAAAAGTTGAGACATTCTGCTAGCTACCATGAAGTCCATTTTTGAATCATCTAAATTATTTTCCAACAAAGAACTTTCTTAGCCTATGAAAAAGGAATAGCAAACAAATAGTTTTTAAATTATTGAAATTGTTGATTGTTTAGATGTTTGTTTCCTCAGGTGGTATTGAATAAAATGGATGCTAGAATTGACATACTTTCTTTTTTGGGGTGGGGGCTAAGGTGAACAATCAAAGTCATTCTGCTTTAGAGGTACTGTATCACTTTCCTGCCACTTTGGAGTTGTTCAGGGCTTAAGATTTCTAGTCAGAACCATTCTGAGATCTTCATTGCTTTGGTGGAGTGGTAGGCATGAGAGAGAAACATTCCTGGGAAGTCCCAGTTCTCAGGGTCAAAGGTATGGCAAAGTCAGAATAAACTTGCTTAAAAAGAACACTGTAAATGGCTGTGGAAGGGCCAATGTGATTTGTGCCTTGTATGTGATTTCCTAAGGAAAATGTGTTAGGATCTAAGCAACCAGTTTAATATGAGGTCATATTTTTAGCTATTGCTAGTGGGAACTATAGTTATTTCGATTATAGCAAAATATCACTTCTTATCTCTCAAACTTGTTTGAACTTGGCAGGATAATGATTACTGCCCAGTACACTAAAGTTTACAGATTTCAACTTTCAGCATTGTACTAGGATCCCCTTCAAATCTCTAGTCTTATCTTCATTCTTATAACCTCATTATGGTATATGAATCATCTTTAACTATTTGAAATTGAGAGAACCACATTAAAATAATTTTAAAATTTTGCTGAAACATATTTTTTGTAACCTATTAAAATAACTAAGGGGAAATGCATTTTCTTTTAGTTCTCTTACCATGTGACTTTTAAAACATGTGCTATTTTTTAAGTGTGTATATTTATAAGGTTGAAAGTGTTTTATATAAAATTTATCCTTCAAACTTGTAGATTTTGTGGTTTAGCAACTTTATAGCCATGAGAGAGATTACAGCAGAAGGACCGCATTTTCCATTGGTTGGTCTGTCTTTCTGTCCTCATTTGAAAGCAAAGACAAGCGAATTTGAGAATTTTATGTACATTTTAGTGGTATTTGTTAAGAAAGAGTATTCATATCCGATGGCTGGAAATAATGGAATAAACCAGAGCTTTGTTTGAAGTGCTTGCTGGATGCTGGAGCTTTCCATTAACCAGGACTTCTTAATGACGTGCTCTTCTGGGCATTAGATAATCAAGGGCATCTCCTGGCTCCCTTCTACTGGGTCCTGATATGCTGCTCCCAAGAATGCCCTGGCTGCCATTTTCACCTGGTGAGGTGCCAGGGGAAGGACCAGCTGCTCACATTTAGATTCTAGCAGCTATGACTCCCGTCTCCAGTTCTGGCTGCTCTCCTGTATCTCCTGTACCCTTAGGGAGGAGGATGTAGAGTATGTGTGCCCTGCTCCAGCCTTCCATCAGACACCACCCTTGGCTCATACCCTTCTTGGTGCCATCTGCTTGGAGACATCGAGGATAATAAAAGAGCTCCTATTTATTGAGTGCCTGCTGTGAACTAAGTATTTACATCTCTAATTTCAAATTTTCACATGATCCTAGAAGGATGTGATCGGACCCGTTTTTATAGATCTGGAAAGGAACACTTGGAAAAAGTTAAAAAAGCTCTCCAAAGTAATCTGATGCCATGATTATATTTGGACCTTTCCTCTCTTCCATCAGTGGGAGATACTTTCGCTTTCCTTGGAGAAATCTGTGAGCTCTGTGTTTGATTGACTCTTCCCTTTCCATAGCAGCCGTCCCTGGAGACCTGATCTTCTCCTCTCATCCCAGGCTGCTGTCCTGAATTTCTCACACTGATTTGGCCCTTAACTTGAGTTTTCTGGCTTCTTGTCTGTTAGACTCAACTGATATCTTAAAATATCTGATTAGTGCTTGATAGCCTTGGCAGGTTGAAATCATATTTTTTAAAGCAAAGGGTATTTTAACACAACTTTCTGAGTTCACTCATTGGGAAAACATATTTTTCCCATGTTAAACGGAAAAAAACTGGACAAAGACATGACCACCTGTTAGCTGCTAATGATGTTCACATGCCTTTTTTAAAAAGTAATTCTGGCTTTATCTGCTTGCAATCTTGGCGACAAAACTCGTGGGAACATCAAGGGCACAGGAAGCCAAAGGCAGCAAACAGACAATGCAGTTTGTGCTTGGACTACTAATAAGGAAGAAGTTACTGTGCATCTGACTCCACATAATTACTTAATCCCCAGACAGTGACTTAAAACTTTACATATGATTTAAGAAACTTAATCTTTGGGTGTTATAATCTAAGGCCTAGTTCAGAAGAGTTTCATACATAGCAGTTCCTACTTTAAAAAAAGTTTTAAAAAATCAAATATAAATATGCTAGTAACTATTTCAAACCCATGGTCTAATTTAATATTGTGGGGATAGGACACTCACTATGGCTTCCAAGTAAAATTAATACAAGCATGCGATTGGATGCAACCTGGCATAAAGAACGACTAACTGTGCCCTGACTTGAAAGAAGTCTTACAACTATAGATAAATAATATAGATAAATAAAAAAGGGCTAGACAGCCCTTTTATTTTAATAGTAAAATCTATCTGAAAATGTTGGGGTCTTAGTTCAAGTTCACTGATGTGTAGAGATTTCTTTTTCACTTTTTAGCAGATGTCCACCCAGGCCCAGGTTTGCAGCAGATAAACTTTTATTTGTTCACTTTGCTACAGCATACCGTTTCAAGAACAGGATGTAAAAACACATTACTTGAGTTTGACATGAGTCTCTTAAATGTCTTACACGATTTAGATGCCTTGGTTTCAACGTTTAAAACATCTAGGGTTAAAAGTGGTCGAAATCTCATTGGATTCATGAGACTACCCAGTCCGTATCAGTACTTGGAAGAGCACCTAGGGAACAGTACCTGCAAAATGCTGTTTTAGCCTAGTGCTGTTTTAACTTAAAAGTCACTGTGCAATTAAAGAGATTTTGACTTGAATGTATTACACCTGCTTCGTGTGTCTTCTTTAGATAAAAATGACTTTGTTCTCTTAGTAAATAATACTCTTTTCCAATGTGGGATAATTAACTACAGAGAAAGACTGAGTCTTCTTTTCATAGAATTTTCTCTAAGAAACATCCTAACACTTTTAGTAGAATTACTGTTCAATGCAGCATCTGTCAGCCTCAGTTTCTCAAACATGCTTTTGCAATTCCCCCCCCCCCCAACTGCTTCAGGGTTTAAAAGTATGGCAAGTTCTCTTCCACAGCTGCAATTAAATTTCAGATTTCAGATCCTCTAATGTCTACACCACAAACTCCTGTGTGTTTACTACAAAATATTTACATAATTAACATAAAGCATATACTGACAACTGAATCCTAACCCTGCAGTGCAATGTTTAATATGTTACCTTATACTTCATCCCAGGTGCAATGAAAGGCAGAAACTCAAGAATTAAAGGAAAATATTGAAATTAAGTTAACTCCAAATAAAATCATTAAAAATGTCCCAGATGAGTCTTCACCAACACCCCATGTGCTTTGTGGCCATAGGCAATTACAACCTTCCTGAGCAGCAAGCAGCAGATGACTTACTGAATCAGCCTCTGGTAGTTGGAGAAACTGTGGTATAGACCTCTTAACAGTTCCCTCTTTTCAAAAGGATCTCAATTCAACGTCTCCTGTAGCCTCTAGAACTGTGGGTCCTAACCATTCACTTTTGAAAGGTATGTTACCATGCACACACAACCACATCCACATCTTTTCTGATGGCCCGTATATGCTATAAACAAATATATTGTTTATATTTAAAAATTTATTGTAAATTTTTATTTATACCACATGTATTTGTGTTTCTTTAACTTACTGACTCATTCTTATGTTTCAAAAGCTAGGATACAACTATATTCCCATTTAGAAAACAAATGGCTAAAAATAGCTAGGTGGAAGGCCCAAGAAAGATGGTATAAATTTTAAGACAGAATTGGCTGATATGAAATATATCTACATGTCCTTTCATAAGTCTGGTGCTCAGTTTTACTGTGTGGACTACACGTGACATGTTTTAATAATCCCCTTTTGTTGAGAAAGAAGCAGGCTGGCTAAAAAATATATGTCTTGAAGGCCATAACACAAGTGTTATAAGTTCTCGTTACTCCTAATCGATTGTTTTGGAAGTAGAACTCATTGTAACTTCAATAACCACCTCACTCAGCTATCGCGCTTCCTGTCGACTCTGGAATGTAATTTCTAAATTTCCCTGGTGTTCTGGAAGTATGGACGGGTGCAAATGCTGTTGGCTTAGTTTGGCCAACTGTGGTGGTCACTCTTGTCTTTTAATGTATGAAAATCAAATGGTTAGCACGCCAGATGCTTGACATTTCCCACTCTCAAAATCAATCACCAATCTGAACTCAGTGGCTATTACTCAGAGGTTTGCTGTAAGCAGGGACCATGACCTTGGAACAATTATTTTCTCAAAAGACATTACCAACAATGATGTGAGCAGAATGCCCAGACTGCCCTCCAGCGCATGAATCCCTAGATAGGAAATGGCTACGAATCTTCCAAAGTAGCCTGGCTTTGGCTTAAATCTCATTGTAATACATTTATATTTCATAAGCTCTGCATTTAGACAGAGGTAAAAGGAGCAAGTCAAAGAAAACACTCACTGAAGGACTTCCTGTGTTCTGGTTTCTGTTCTTTTCTATCGATATGGGAGTGACTCGGCAGTTCAGAACTTGAGGATCTCTGCAAATTGAACAACTCCAGGGACCTGCAACTTGGATTCTTTGGCTAGAAATAATAAGAGAGTACCTTTTACTAAGAAGAAAGAATAAGCCAGTTTTGTGTATCTTGTTGCTAAATTTAACTGAACTTTTGAGTAAGATAATTCTTTTTTTTTTCTTTTAAGTGAAATGGCCTCTATGCTAAGCACAATGTTTATACTGATTCATGCATCCAAATAGTGCTTACTAAGTGCTATGAATTATTCAAAGAACTTCACATATATAAACTCAGTTAATCCTCTCAGGAATTCAGCAGGGCCCACACATAGGCAACATTACTAGTACTGAGAAAACAGACAAGGGAAAGAAATAGAAGAAAAATACATCTTTCCCTAACTATGCATTGAGTAAATAGACCAATGTTTAAATGAAGTTTTTCTGGCCTTATATTCTATATTTAAAGGTAATAATCCAAGTGTTTGTTGTGTATGTACTGAGGGTTCTGTTGGTGGTAGGGAAAGAAAATTTTAACTTGTGCAATTTGACCTTTACAGGATATAATGAATGGTTTTAAATACATTATCTTATTTTGGAGCATATTAAAAGCTCTCAAGAATATTTTTCCATTATATATGTAAATAAGTGAAATAAAATTAAGCCAATAAATAGGTTTTAAATAATTTGAGCCTTTAAAACATATATCCTGACAGTACACTTTATGCTATTTTCCTAAAGTTCTAGGTATCTAATTTTTGCGAGTAGAACATTCTAGCTTAGCTGGAAAAGAATAAAATTAAGTATAAATGATTTTTACTTGTGGTATTATAACAGTAACTATGGTCATAAATACAAAGATATTTAATTTCCAGAATAATATATATTATATACTACAACGAACAGAAAATGTGGTTTTCAAGCACCTGAGTGCTTTCTACAACCTCCAGAAAAAGGGTGTCATGTGCTATTCCAGAATAAGAACACTGCTCTTTTGAAAGAGAGAGATGAAATGACGTCTACCTCACAAATCCTGTCTCATGCTTTCTCTTAAGCTTAAAATAGCTAGTATCTCTCAGCCATAGGATCCATTTACACTTGTGAATGACTGAACAGTAAGATTTTAAATGACTACATTTTAATTAATAAACATAACAGCCCAAACAAGTACATACCAATCTGTCAATTGCATTTTTGATAGCTTGGAACCAATCCAATATGAGGAAGTCAATATCTGACTGTAGAAGGAATTCATTTCCTGATACTGTTGTGATCTGAGAGGGAAAATTGACAGGTAAGAAGACCATGTTAGATGTATTTCTTACATTAATAATATCACTTTCAAGAACAGGCTCATCACATGGACATATTTCCTTGTATTCCAGTAATTGTCTTTCTGGAAACTAAGGGGACTACTGTCATTTTGAACTCCTCTCTATAAACTGATTTTTTCATGCCATATTAAATACATGATTCTTTTAATAATAGAAAGATTAACTCAGAGCAGGGTTAAAGCTGAGTTACTCTAACTTCAGGAGAATGAAATCAGAAAGTTGAAGGATGCAGAAAATGCACACATAAGTTAAAAGTCAACAGAAAATGCACTTGGTTGTGTCGGAATTCACTCTGTGCATGCTGTTGGCTCTTTCCTGTTTGTCTTTCTCAAATCTAATAGTATATCTATATTTGATTTCTTTTTATGGAGGACTCCAAAACAGATTTTTACCAAAGAGACTAATGAATACTTTTGCAAAAGGTCATTCGGATGAATAACATTTAGCTGGTTCTGCCTTCCTAGAGTAAAGCTCTATAGAAAAGTCATAAAGGACCAATTTCCTCACAAAGGGAGTGCATTAGAATAAAGGTCATTTGCATATTAAACCTTCACTAGAAAGTATCAAATCAACATCAGTTTCCAGCCTCCCAATGCTGCTAAGTGGTTGGTAATGCTTAGTATAGCTAACAATTTTCATCACAGTGGATCTTTCCCTTTAGGAAGGAAAGAGGATATGACCACATAGAAAGAAATACAGCAAACAATGCTCTTGATTTCACACATGAAAGGCTCCTTAGGGAAAAATTTGATTAGGGTGAGTGTGGATACGCTTTTTGTATGAGGACATCAATCTGAACTGCGAAGATTTTCCCTTTGTATCATTGACATCCTTTTTTTTTTCAATAAGAGGACAGACATTTCTCAACAGCTGTCACTCAACAATCTAGACTGCAGAACTTTAGAGGACTGATGTTTCAAGAAGCTGAATCAGTATCCAGTCACCCAGGCTTATAGGTGAGTGGTGAAATATGGATCAGGTTAGGAACATCGCAAATCACGCATCAGGCTGGCTTTATCATTCTGTCAGTAATGTGACAGTGCTAACCCCAAATGGCTTATTCTGTAGGTTTGGTAGCTTTTATGGCAGCATTTAACAATAATATCTTGGAATTTTTCTAAAGGTATAAATAGGTTATAATTTCAATTAACATAGGCAAGTATATTAAATTGTTTGAATATTTAATACAGGACATGTTCATGTGTTGGCTATTTTGTCTAAAGATTTTTGACACTCTTGAATCAGTCACAATGACAAATAATGAGCAATACAATAAATATTATTCTTTATCAGTGTAATTTTGACAATTATATTGAATCACTTACCATAATATTGTAACCCAAAGTATATATAAGATGAATATGTGCTAAGATGTTATAAATGTTTAACATAGCGAATGGCCTGTATTCTTTAGATCTACTATCAATCCTATTTGAACTCACATAGACTGACATTTTGTTCCAGAAATTTCTGATGTTGATCTTGGGATTTTTAAAGAAATCTTTGTTTGCATAGATGTATTTACATATATATATTTCTTATTTATTTTCAGAAACCTTTAGAGAGATGCCAAGCATACATTCTTAGGGGACACTAGTTCCAGTGTCCATTTTGGTTCATTCTTCAATAAAGCGAGAATTGGCCACATTTTAAGAAGGGAAAAGCTAGAGAGTAATAGAATTAATTACCCACCCTAAAATATGACAGATTACTGGAGCTAGTGACTCTTTTTCCCTCCTTGTTTTGAACTAAAATAGCATGTAAAGTTTGAGATTGCTAAAAATAGCCACTTGTCTGTGAAAAAAGAAGCCAGGATAATATTTTTCTAATTATGTAAATGCCATTGCAATGCTCCTTACTTATATAAAATCTCAAATATTTACTTTCTAAAGTACTGCCTGAGAAGCTAAAACCTAAAAACATAAGGTCACTTGTAACTAGCACAAGAAATCCAGTAGTATCATCAACTTTTACCTTAATTCTAAATTTAAATGTTTTGATTATGAATATTTTATACATATTACAATTTGTCATTATACACAGAGAGATGACTTTCCAAAGCACAAAGTACAGCGTAGTATAATACTTTATACCAGTATAAATAAAACACTATTAAAATTATGAAGGGAACACCGTTTGAAACGAAAAGACAAAAATGTAATTAGATTTACTGTATTCTAAAGGTTTACAAAAGAGCCAGTTTTTGCCCTAGTAAATTTAAACTGTGGTAAATAGTTTTCTCCACTGACTTGACTGTTTTGATGCTAGATGCACAGTTCAGAATAGGCCTTTTTCTGCTCACAGTATTTTAAAAGTTTCTTTGTCTAAATATATTACTGCATTAATCATCCATAAACAGTGCTTTATAAATTCACTCTGGGAAGCTCGAATAAGAGGACCTGTGAATGCAGCTCTTTTTAGCAGAGGCGTCCTGCTCATACCTTCCTATCTGCCTTCTCAGTAATCTTTGGAGTTCTAGGCAGCCGTGTGGAGAAGACTGCTGCTGCTCTCTACAGTTTAAATGCATCCACTTCTTAATTACAGCCAGTAATTGACTTTGTTCTGCTCCATTCCAGACTCATGCAGAAATGTACTTTTCAAATCCCTGCCCAGTAAAGTGCATTTAATTCAGCCTTTCAAGCTACTTTTTTTTTCTGTATTCATGCCTCTTCAAAATTTCTGATAAGTGGATCGTGAGTCATATTTGCTTACTGAGCAACTGAATTTTCAACACGGATGGTGGTGGTGGTGGTGGAGGACATCAGTAAACATGTTTACTTTAAATCTTTTGATTGAATAACACACAATGCCAGTCTACACTGATGCACACTAAGGGGCAGACAGAGTCTTCTGGTAACCCATGCTATTAGCTTCGTGTGCTGTTTGGTAAATGGAAGCTTAAGGCAATGAAGACAAAACTTAGAGAAAAAAAAAACCACAGTTTCTTTTTTCTTTCTTTTTTTTTTTTTTTTTGGTAAAAGCTGCTGGCCTCCATTCTACTTAGAATCCCACCTTCATCTTACATCTATTGAAACCCTGAATCTCTACCAGGCACTGTGTATATACATGAGTGTGTGTGTGTGTGTGTGTGTGTGTGTACAAAAAGTATTTGTTTGTTAAAACAGTAAATAATGAGGGAGAACACAGCAATAGTGTCTGAAAGATGCCACCACTGCCCCTTGAAAGTCTCAGGCAACTTTACTCGAAGAGTAGGTCCATCTCAATTCCATTTTGCAATGGATTTATGTCAAAAATTATATAAGTAGTCCACTGACTAGTACACAGAGCAAGCACATTCCTGGGGCTTTTCTGAAAGCCATTTGATAATAGTTTCCCATGGGCTTGGCACATTGTCTGTGCTTTTGTGGTCCCTCCAAAGACAGAGGCTGCTTTTGTAAACTTCATGTTTCACATATAGGAGATGCAGTGGAATAATTTTTTTTTAAAAAGAGGATTGACTATTGTTAACTGACAATCCCCTCAAAAGTAATGGTTTGTTTTTAAGGGGTTGTATTTGTACCTTTAGCTGATGTTCATTCTGATGTTTTCAAGTATCACTTTCAGCAATAAGGAAGTATTAGGCTTTAATTTGGATGAAAAGATACTATATATAATGACATTTATAGTAATAAAAATTTCTGTGGTCTTATTTATTAGTATAGAAATGAGTTCTTTTAAAATCACCACTCTTTCTGATTATCAGATACACATTTATTGTGCAGAATCGGAAAGTTAAAAATATCAAAGAATAAAATTGAAATCGCTCAGGGCTACAGAGATTAAACATCATACACATTTGAATTTAGTCATTACCTGTCTTATGTTAATAGTAGCTAAATATATATGATAATTATCAATGGGCTCATTGATGTACCAGAAACCTATATTTAATAATTTATTAATTATAAATATTATTGACAACCAGTTGAACATGCAAACATGCATGGGGCAGTTAGTAAACATCTGGGAGTGTCACTGTGCTCCCCTTGCTGTAAAGTATCACCTTTTCAGTAGAATAAATGCTATTGATAATTCCACATCTATGGCATGTTTACATTTGGTTATAAATCTAATTATAAACAAGGACTAAAGAATTATCCATTAAGTGCAGGGGATAGCCCTTGAAGTTAGCAATATACGACCCTCACCCTTAACTGAAAATGTCTGGCTACACGGATCTAATATATATAAAGATAAGTAACCATAGAAAGTGACTTATTCTAGGTCTCAATATGAATGGCACAGAGCATGCTCATGACAAGGAGGGAGTGACTACTGAGGCTACACTTGTATGTTGGAATTATGTGTTAACTGTTAGCCTTGATAGGTTATTTTAAAAGGTTGATTGTGTCTGAATTTCAGGGTATTAAGGATATCAACACTACACTTGTCATGCAAAGGGAAGCCATTTTTAATGATTTCAAAGAACTTAGTAAACATCTCCAGTGCAGCTTCTCTGCACCATAAAGTAATTTTTGTAAATTAGGAAAATGTTGATGCCATTCTATCAAATTGGCATCACTTCAATTGATAAAATAAAGAGATTACAAAGGCCTTGATTTCTAGCTTAGTAGTTAAAAGCACACAGTTAGATCCAATGGAGAGTTATATGTGTCTACAGAAAAGGCCCATGATTTCACTTCAGTTATAAAAGTCAGAAGAACGATCTTAGACAAACAAGTTCACTTGCTCACTGCTATGCTGAAGAATGAGTGTTAAGAATATTAAAAACATCCATATCCTGATATGTACCTTTTTTCGCTCTTCTTTCTGTAAACAACTATTCCTTTGCTATGAAAAAAATATGTTTAAGGCTAATTTGAGGCATTCAGAAATTTCAAACCATAGAAACAACTAAAAAATCCCTGCAACTGAATGCATGTCATTCACATTGTGCTTAGAATTAGCATTTGACAAAGAACCTAAGAAGTTATTTCATCTTAAGTATGCTGAAATTATGCATAGGAAATGTGTAATAAGATATGCCATATGACCAAGGAGCCTCAAGGCATATTAAATGATATGGCTACAGCATTTCTAGAAACAAGTAAGAGGAAGAAAATGTGATTACTATTACATTTGGAGATACTTTGGACCTCATGGTATTATTTCACTTGAATCAAATTAAGTAGAAATAAAAAGTTATGTCAAAATATACTACATGTATTTGAAGTGAACATGAATTATTTTGTGATATTAATTTTGGCCATATCTTTATTTAATCCTCAGTGAATAAAATATAGATGTATATTTTGACTATGTCATAATGAGATAGCAAGACCTAAAATTGAAGCAATCAAAGGTTATAAAGAATAACAATTCAGATTAACATTGTTTTCATCTTGCGTCATACTCTGTTATTGATGATTAAATGCAGGTTGTTGTGGTTATACTTTTAGTTCAGTTCCTTGGTCTCTAAGGCATTTATAACCACTGAAGAGATTCTCTTATCAAGTCTATATCTGTCTCAAATTCTGACTTCTTGAGTAACTCCCAACAGTTCTTTTTTTAAAAACTTTTCAGAGCAAAGCTAACATTAACTAAGCATAAAACATCAGCCAGAAATGAATAATCTTTAATGGGTCTTTCCAGAATGTTCCTTGTTAAAGTATTTTGTGATTTTTGTGAGAAAGTATCTATCTTGTGCTCCCAGTGTTGCTAGATGTTAAGTAAATATATGCTGATTACAAAAAAAATGTTGCTTTGGTAACTCTCTTATTAAAATGCATTTGTAACCCCCATCTGTCAGGAAAGGTTAAAAACTTTGTTTGCTTTGGAGAGCAGTCTTATTCAGGGTTACCCTCGCAAACAATGACAGCAGTCTTCAGAAGTTGTGTGAGGAACAAGCCACTAGGGACCCACTTTTGTTTTAATTGGCACACACAAACACGTTTCTGGTCTGTCAAGAAGATCAAGCTCAAATGCATGGAGGGTGTTATATTCTCACTTTGGGGAGCAGTAAAGCTCCCTTTATTTAAGTAATTTAAATGATAGACTGCAAAAACTTTGCAAGTCAGAAAAATGTTTTATACTTTCTTAGGGAATATTTGTTTTAAGGGACGGAAAATGTTCTACATATCTAAAAGATGTTGAACTCCATGTTATAATTGCCCTGTTCCTTCTGACGCCATGAACTGTTCCTACCTCTGCACCTTCTAACTAAGCCTGGCTACCACTGCATCCTACATTTCCACAGTTCCCCCTCTATCAACAAATGTGTATTCATTAGTTTCCAGATGTTTATTGAATATGTTTTCAATGCATTGGGGTGATTGATTTGCATACACATTTATTGGAAACCTCAGTGGTGTCATCATAACAGCATAACCTGCCCATGTAAGCAATTTCTTATTTAATGAAAAGTAAACAAACGTTGATCTACACACTCAACGGATCTCAGGAGCATTCTGAAATACAAGGTTTAAGGGCAGCCTTACAAGAAACAATGCTTTTTAATTGAAATTGAGCTGTACTTTTGACACTTAAATAATTTGGTCCATGAATTCTTCCATCCGAGGTTTGTTCTGCATAATGAAGTTGGCCCTATAGTGCACACTCATACCCATATCCCTTGCCAACCGTTTATTAGCAGTATATTTAAACTCCATAGACACATCACACACGCAAGCAGACAAAAATCACCTTCATTATTTGTCTGTGTTGGAGCGTTCTAAGTACTAAGGAACAGTTCCTGTAATAGTCACAAAAGAATACTGTCTCACTGATTAGAGGCCAGTTCACAGTTTCCACAATTGTGTAGTCCCCTGAGCTGCAGTCACCTATGATGCTTATATGAACAAACAACTGCAGAAGTGATAGAACAAAGCTCATAGTGTATCACTCTATCTGCACAGTTCATTGGTTCTTGATGCTTGGGGAGAGTATGCATTTCAACATAATGAACCACTGCGGGACATGTATCCCCCAGCCCCTCTGGCCTGCCATTCCTGCCATGAGTCTACGTGCACCCTGTGCTACAGTCACATTTTTCCATTAGCTCATCCAGTCATTTGACACTTGGGCACCTGTTGTCTCCATCATTGTCAAAGTGAAATGACTTATTACTTGTTTTTATTCAATTAAGTCTCAATTTAAAGATTTATTTCTAAATTAAAACAACCCAGTGAAGTGGAAACTTCCTGGAATGTATGAGGGCGACCCTAATGATGACTCCTAATATTGGCGGAAATGGAATCTGAAGTGGCTATTTTCTTTTCTTTCTTTCTTTTTTTTAAAATAGCCATTCAAGTCTTCCAGTGGCGGGACTGTGTTACATTTGATTGAGTTATTGGCAGAGGGAGATCTTTAAGTAACTCTGGCTCATGCTAGGACAGAAGATCACTCTCTAAAAACTGACAGAGGGATCCCACTGCCAAGGAAAATATCCACATAGCTAACTTAGAGAAGTTGAGTTGGTACCTACATAGAGCCTTCCACCACTGTGTCCTAATTCTTTGGTGCAAGTAGGTCTTCTGCAGGCTATGGAAAGAGAAATCTGGACAACAACAAAGCCACAAAAGCTTTAACAAATGCCTGCACGACATTATGGGACAAAGGTGATGCAATACTTGCTGGAGTGGGCAAGCGAAGTTTGGTTTAGTTGAGGTTCACACTAACAGAGAGAGCTCATATTGTACACTGCCTGGATGGCCAGGCACTGGATACTGGATAGCACAGAAATCCAGGGTACATAGAAACAAACAGAACCAGAGGAAAAAAAATAATGAAATGAATCCCAATGATATCCTACTATATTCATAGATCAGTGCTTTGTCTGGTGTTATCAGAGAGGCTTCCTCTAGCAGCTGATCAGAGTAAGTGCAGAGACTCACACACCCAGCCAGACATTATTGGAGTCTAAATTGGAGGTCTCCATTGGGTCCTTCCCTTCAAATATCTGGAACCCAAGGGAAGAGGAGGAGGAAAGATTGTAGGGCATGGTTGACACCAGGAGAACATGGTCTACCAAATTAACTAATCAGGGTTCACATGGGCTCACAGAGACCGAAGCAGTAAGCATGGTGCCTGCACATTGTCTTCTGTATAAATGTAATGGCTCTTAGGTTTTCTTTTGTTGTTGTTTTTGGTTTTGTTTTATTGTATTGTTTTTTTGTGTGTGTGTTTGCTTTTTTGTTTGGGTGTATGGTGTGGGAGTGGGACACTTAACAGTGAGAGTTTTGCCTGCTCTTAGGACTCTTTTCCTCCTATTGGGTTGTCTTGATATCCTCAATAGGAGGGCTATTGCCCTTGTCTTATTGTTCTTGTTTTGTTCTGTTTGGCTGTCAGTCCTTGGATGCCAGCTGCTTTCTGAAGAAGAAACTGAGGAAGTGGATCTGGGGGAGATGGTGGGGAACAGAGAGGAGTAGAGGTGGGGGAAGACTATAGTCAGGATGCATTTTTAGAGAGTAGAATATATTTTTAATAAAAGTCATTCATTCAATCAATCAGTAAAATTATCTTAAAAGAATAAAAGCTCCTTTTCCATGAGATATGGTAAATTTATACTTATCTTTGTATACATTTTGGATTCATTCCTATGATATCAGACCTATCCATCCCAGTCCACACTGGTAACCTCAGAAAAGTGAAACTCTTATTCCATTGTATGCTTATCATTCAGCAGCTTGTCCCAGGTGTGACTGTACAATAAAAGTTCTTTTACTGGGGATGTCATACCCTGTGTGCTCTGGCTCCTTCTGCTCCACCATTTCCTGCTCCCCAGCTTCCCTTTGCATTTCTATAACTCAGACATACAGAAATCATCTTGTTCCCTAGTTATCCTATATTAATTTTCATCTCTTTCCTTAGACAAGATTGTTCTTGCTGCCAGAACCCCTGTGACTTTCTCTAGCATCTCAACCAAATCGATTTAGATCTTACTTTTTCAATAAAAGCTTTTCTAAAATAGACACCCCTACAGACTTCTACATGATCTGTTTCCCATTTGTCACAGCCCAGTTTAAAAAAACAAATCTATGTTGCAGTTCCCTATAGATCTTTCCACTCTCCTCTTATGCTCTAATCATTGGCAAAATCATTGGCAAAGTCTTTACGTGTGGCTGAACAACTCACACATACAGAGGCTATTCTATTGTTTCCTATGACATGATACACTTAATTTATCTTCTACTACAAAAAATCCTGAAAAGTGCAAAAAGGTTTCATAAATTCGTACATTATAGGTAAGATAACTTTGATATCTATTGGTCATACTTTAGTGGAGTAGAATAGGAAACCAGAACATTCTAAGTGGCCATCAGAGGGATGTGTTTTCCCACCAACCAACACATTCTAGTCTTCTGAAAATAGGATTATAAACTTGGAGGAGCCAAGAGCAACAAGAGTTGTTTGAATTTCAGCAATGTTTGCCATTGTACTCCAAAGCCACCCCTTTGGTGGGTATGATTAATCTATGCTGTTTCTTCCAACCATCCTTCTTTGTGTATGGAAAATTCTACCTGTGACTTGCATAAGTTTAAGAAATGGGTAGGATTTCAAGATTTTGGTGTTAATTCAGAAGTTAACAGGTCAGTTCCTCAGAAGACCACAATTATGTAGGATGTTCATTGCTGGTTCTTCAGGTTGCAGCCATTGTTATCATTATTAAACAAGGAAACTCTACTGGGAGATGGTACTATTTGTGCTACTAATGCTTCTATGTAGATACATTAGCTAGTTTTCAAATATGTTGACTTAAGAAAATGCAAGTATTATCACTCATATAGGTCTCTTGCTAGTAAGTGCTGAGGTTGTGCAATAGGAATAAAAGATGCTCCCATATGTAAGTATTTCTGTGCCATTGTAACATACTTGGCATTGATTTTGAGTGTTTATAAAACATTCAAGAGTTGTTCCGTGTCTACTTACATTAATGAGAACACCTGTTAGCTTTAGTGCCATACAGACTTATTTGCATCAGATTCAGGTTTTCTCGTACTGTACATCACTTTTTGAAACAATTAGATGCTTATAGAGAAATACAGCTCAGGGAAAAAACAGCAGCTTGAATGCCTTCCGGCTCGAGACAATTCAACTCCAGGTTTCAGCGAAACCCAAAAATCTGCTGAATTATAATACTGCCACTTAGAAATGAATGTAGGTGTACTTGATATTTCCTATGCTGAGAGAACAGAAGATACATACAAAAATCTGTGCCTTAATCTTCAAGTAAAATCACAGCCAACTACAATAGTTTCAAGACGAAGATGGCAACAAGGAAGAGACTACCAAAAGAAACATTCTTGTGGTCCTAGGGGCCTCCTACAAAAACACTGGTCTCTGCCAGTCTTCCAAAGCACACACAGTGGAAAGCATGTACAGATGCTGGTGCCTCTCATGTCATCGCCAGCCCTTTTCTATAGGGGGTTTCTCTGTGGTGACAGAGCCAAAGGTATAAAGATTCGTAGGCTTCCAGACTCCTGGTCACCATGGCCCAAATGTACCAACAGAGAAAATGTGCACCGTTCTTGACGGATACCAGTGCATTTATCTTATTCATTTCCTAGAGTAGATAATCACAACTTCTGTAGGTCCCCCTCAATGGCACTTCTGTCTATTGCTTCACACGGGATGTTAAAGAGTCTGTGAATTTAAATATTTTCAGTTATTGAAGAGAGCACTCATACAGTTAGTTCATTCGCAGCCTCTATTATCATCATTATATTTGAGAGGTGCAATGTTTACATCAAAATGACTCAGTTGGTGATATATTCTAAAGATAAATGTGTATTTATTATCTACAGAAGTGTGATTCATAACTATTTTGTCAGACACAAACAGACTACCTCGATGCTGTCTAGTAAACAGATTAGCCAAGGTACATGTGAATTCCCCATGACGAATGGCACTTTTTCCTTGGGAATGAGGGAAGGCAGAGCGTGTGTATCACAAGAAATAACAGTCTATTTCCTCCTCTGCAGTCTGGCTGTGTGCTTTGGGCAGATGAAGCAAGATTAAATAAAGAGCTGAGGATCAACTGGTGACATTTCTGTCTGGAATCCCAGCTACATAATTCAAGTAGGCAAGGTAAAACTTCACTTTTTCATTTCTGATCCTTTTGACATTGTACTGAAACAGGAGTAAATGATGTCATTTTTAGACTTCTTTATCAACTAAAACCATCATTCATAATCTAGGCCATAGGTTAACTATTTGTTTAATCAGTATGCTCATGAACAAAAAGGGATTTCTCTTTTTACATTAATCATAAGTTTAAAAATTCAATAAATTTATATTTATACTGAAAATGCACAAATGATATGATTTGACCTATGAGAGAAAAATTGTTTATTTAACATGATTACCATTAAATCAAACGTGAAATCACATATGCTGGCATAACACAATTCTAGCTCTTGGAAGAAAGATTCAAGAAGATTTTTCCAAATTCTAGGCTACCTGGGGACACAGAATGAGGAATTTTCTCAAAACGTACAAACAGATTTCTAAAATTATACTTTGGTTGTATATGACATATATAGTATGTATGTCCAGATACATAATTGATATGGTGCTATATCTCTATCTATCTATCTATCTATCTATCTATCTATCTATCTATCTATCTATCTATCTTATATCCTACTTTATCATATATATATATGTATATATATATACATATATATATATGATGCAGCTTATCTAATAAGATAGGTACAAGTTATCTATTTTCACATGTTTGGACAGATATTTCACTAGTTGTTCTTCATTACACAGGGAGTCACTGATCTCGAGATGTCAACTAGACATCTGCTCTAGGTCTAACTCTAGAAACTGAAGCACACTGTAAAAACTGAGCAGTAGCCTTTGTTCTCAGAAAGCATACCTAGGGAGGCATGGGAAACCACTGACTCGTAGTTAAGATAGAAACCTCAGGATTCTTATGGAAAACATCAGCCTCTCTGTTGGTATACTGGAATGTTCAGAGAAAAAATTCAGAAGAGAATCTTAAAAGTTCAGAGGAGATTAAATAGAAGAAAAATGGGGGGCAGTGTTGACATGTGACAGGAACATTGGATCTGGAGACTGTAAGGGAAGGTACAGCTCCTCAGGACACCAAGAGGCTGCTTTGCAATACCAACATGGCCTTGCTTCCCTTCCAGTAGAATTTACTCTGCATCCCCTTATAAGCCATACTTCTCCATAAGCATCTATTTTTCTCTTTAGAGATTTAGTTTTAATATGTGTACGTGCGTACGTCTGCTATGCACATGTGGGTGCAGTCTTTGCCAAGGACAGATGAAGGTATTGGATCCTAGTGGAGCTGGAGCTGCAGGTGGTGGGGAGTCAGAGTCACAGAATGTGTGTGTGGGAACTTAACTCAGCTCCTTTAGAAAAGCAGCAAGTGCTTTTAACTGCTGATCCATCGCTCTAGCCCCTAAACATGTGTCCTTAAATGATAGTACTAATTAAACTGTATTTTAAACTTGTGTGATGTGTATCTGTGAGGTATGTACATGTATTCTCTCTCCCTCCCTCTCCCCCCCCTCCCTCTCTTTACTTATTGTGGAGCCTTGAAGTTGAGAATAACTTTTCACATTTATTTTGTGAAACAGATCTGTCATTATAACTCAGGCTCATCCATTTGGCTAGGATGGCTGATCTATATGCTTTCGGGCCTTGCCTGTCTCTAAGGCTGGGGCTCCAGGCATGAGCACCCCCATGACTGGCTTCTGACTTGTGTGATGGGATATGAACAATAGACACTACCCAGTATGTATCTCCACAGATTCTCAAACTCTTTCCCACCTAAATTTATTTACCATTAGTTTACAGAAAGAAGAGTTTCCTTTGTCATATACATTTAGTTTTGGTTTATGGCCTTTAACCCCTGCTGCTCCAGATTATCCTACCCTTCATCCCTAGTATACCACCTCTGCCACTTTTATATGATATTTATACCACTGCTTTCCCCACCCTTCTGCCAAAGTCTTTTTCTCTTCCTATCACCGGGTGCTTTTCTAGTTTTCTAATCTATATACACACTGACTCCCACATTGGCATTTCCAAGTTCTAGCCTTTCTCCCGCAAATTTTATAATTCTGTTTTTGTTTATGGACGAATAAGATTCCATTGTGTAAATGTAACATATTTTCACCAACCACTAATCAGTCAATGGACATCTAAGATGATTCCATGTCCTTGTTACTATACAAACAGAAATAAACATGGATATACAAACTTATTAGGAATTAGTTTTGCTAAAAATTAGCATTTTAAACTGACATATATTTCAGTCCTATTAGTTCACTTTTCTCTCAGGTTAGATTTTTCCCCATAACTTCTGGGCTGAGTCCCTTGATGCTGGTTGCAATGTTCTAACTCACTTTTTGTATTCACTCTGCTACAGTCCCAATTACATACTTTATAACTTGTCTGCAACAAGCTATAAACAAATAACTTGATTTTATTCTCCTCGTTAATTATAATCAAGTTATTTTGAATCTGTGCTTTGAATTTGTACCTATAGTTTAAAAAAGTCAATTAATACCAGCCTCACAGAACCATTAAGATGGCTACAGGAAATACAATCTAGGACAAACAATACAATACCATCTGACAAAAAGTAAGGGCAAACAGTATTATTGTTAATATTTTTGCTATAATCACTTGATTAATTGATTCATTAATTGTCACCTTGATTAGGCTAACTTTTCCCCATAATTCTGGCAATTCTTTAGGCATCGCCTATTTGGGAAAGACCGAGAAATCTCTAGGGACTATCTAAAAACTTTCCCCCTGGTCGTCTGTAGTTACTCCAACATCCTGTGACTCCTCACTGTCATTCTTGTTTTGTATCTCACCCAGCACTAAGATGGTTTGAGATCCTGATGATGAGACTGTGTCCTTGTGCTTGGCTGAACACCTGGAATACTACAGGGCTCAGTTAAGGACTGTAGAATAAATGAAAGGTATCTATCCTTAGGTTCATTCGGTAGAATTGTGGTGCCAACTGATAGAAGCTCTTGCAATGTAGGAAGCATTTGACTTGTTAGACCAAAAGAAAATAGTCACTGGCACCTGAGACGACTCAGCAGTAACCAACCTCACAGAGTCAGGGGAAGAGACAGTTTTGCACAGCTACTTCTCTGACTGTCAACCCAACTCTCTGTTTGGGGTATGCCAACCTCTCTCTCTGAAAAGATTATACACCATTTCTCGGATGGACAGTGCTTCTTCCATGATGCTGGAGATTCCCAAAGCTTTATATTGTTGCCTACTACTTTCCTTTTCGCAAAGCTAAGGCACCTTGTTTCTCTGCCTCTGACTTTTTAAATGTTCAACATTTGAATTCAGATTGTTCCCTCATCCCTTACATTAGCTCCAACTGTTTGAGTTGAGCCTTCCTTTGATGAATGGTACTGGGTCCTACTAAACTCAGCTTCTCACAGTATCCTAATCTGGTTTCATGGTTTGTCAGCACTCCTTTGGTGGCTTATCTAACAGACTCAGCTGGTGTAGAAGGTTTTGCTAGCCACACCATTAAAAACTGGGCCCAAGATTCTCCTCTGCCTCCTCAATAATCATTGACCCTTTCCCATATACCAATACTTTGAAACCACCATCCAACTA
Source organism: Grammomys surdaster (assembly GCF_004785775.1). Taxonomy (NCBI): domain Eukaryota; kingdom Metazoa; phylum Chordata; class Mammalia; order Rodentia; family Muridae; genus Grammomys; species Grammomys surdaster. The sequence continues at coordinate 1,458,590 of NW_021620713.1, read as the reverse complement.
CCTCAAACATCTACATTGTGACACACATGATCAGATAACAATGCATGCATGCACTGGGGATGTAGCTCAGTTGATGTAGCACTTGTCTGACACTCAGGAAGTCTGGATGTGTTGCATATCTATAATCCCATAATACTTTAAGAGCAGGAGTTTTAGAAATTCAAGTTCATATTCAGCTGCAATAGTAAGTCAAGGCAATCCTCAGATGTTTTTTCATAAAGAAAAAAATAGATTAATTAATGCATACCTCTGAGGCAGTGTAGTTATTGGATTACCAGGAAATAGTCATGATAGTATAGTCAATGACTATGCAACTGGATTTGAAGTCCCTGTTGGGTTGGCAAGAGAGCTCAGCAGATAAAGATACTTGCCAAGATTGACATTCTGAGTTTGTTTCCTGGAATCCACATAGTGGAGCAAAAAAAAAAAAAAAAAAAAAAAAGCAATTCCCACAAGTTGTCCTCTGACTTCTATGTGTATGTCCACACAATACACAAATAAATAAATACTTGTAAAAGGAAAAATCTTAGTTATTTATGCTTATTATGAAGTCCTCAAACATCCTATGTCCTCTGGTCTTTAGAGTTCTGTATCCTGTCCAGCAGACATGATACTTTCCAGCAGTACCAGCTCAAACATTCCCAATGTGCCTTTATCAAGCTGTGGTATTTAGCCAGCAAGTTTCATTGTTATTAACTGGATAATTCTCAATGCAAAGCAATGATCTAACTTGATTGAATGATATTTAAAAATATCAATGAGTAACTGTACTCCTAATTTGCGAGCCTCACTTTAAACTAGTGTGACATTTATCATTCTCTAGAGTCCTAGGGATTAAGACTTTAAGCACAGCATTTTTTCTCATGAGAACATTTTTCTATTATGAGAACCAACACCAAGTTTGTAATCTACTACCCTTGATGAATGGCTTATAGCATTGGGTCTAGAGTTTACTGAGTTTCTTCCACAATTTTCTTTAAAAGTTTGAGATTTAATTAGATTAGGTTTATATGCAGCTTGTGAAATTTGCCTAAAAGCAGATGGAGAAGGCTCTAAGAGAAAAATTTATTCCAAAGTTAAAGGAGCCACTGGCCTGGAGGCATAATCTGGCTTTCAGACAGCTTTGGCCATGATCCATGGTAAGAAATATATTTATGTTGCCAACTAGTATCTTTATCCTGATTTCTCTTTGTCTTTCTCACACCCTGTCCTTCTCTCTAATACACACACACACACACACACACACACACACACACACACACAAAAACCTATTCCCCAGATTTTTTTCCATCCATCCACATTTTTAAATAGTATTCAATATTTATACTATGTGTATATTTGTGCATTTATATAACTGTAAAATCTATTAAAATACTATTCTCCTTACCAAAGGAAACATGGTCTGCTATTTTCTATTTTTCTGTGTTCTTTTCTTATTTTATTTCATTAAAACAATGCTGAACTTAGCTTGTCAAACTGATTGCAGGAGCCATTGAACAGTCCTCAATGCAATCTGACGCACACTTTCCATAAATGTGCACACACTTCCTATAGAGGCACAGTATTGAAACCCTGTTCCTTTATAACACCTCTGTCTCTGTCTCTGACTGTATCTCCCACTGGGCTTATAAGGCACTTCCAAAAGTTTCCATGCATGAAACAAAAAAGTTGTATATTTGAACCCACAGAATATCTCCTGTAACCTTTTTGACTATTAGGGACAGGTGATTGATAACCTTGTTAGTAGGGAAGTCTTCATTGATAAGCAATTTCCTGCCACTTGAAAGTATAATTAGGGTGTGCTTCTTCGGAATTTGGCTTACATCCTGGATGTTCTAAATATACTTTAAAGTAAAGTATATATGAAGAAATAAAGACTTGGGAAAAATGTGCTGTTTGGAATATATTTGAGATACTGCTCCATGATAGAAGAGGGGCAAACCAAAGGAGCTAAAAGCCTGGCAAGCTATCAGAGGCAGCGATGGCAACTATTGGTCTTTAAGCCCCTTGAATTGAAACATTGAGTACACCCATATTGCATCCTGTAGCCATTCTATACCAGGTCTGGGAGTAGTTATTAGCATGTGTCTGCATGATGGGAGGGAGAAAGCTAAACATTTTAAATGTTATGGACTCTCCTTCTCAAGTTCCCATTAATGCAAATATAGTACATATGGTTTAAGTCCCAAGGGCCTTGTAGGACAGAAATCACAGATGTGGAGTAAACACTATCCGAAAGCATGATTTCATGGACTTCTTGCCATCAGCAGATGCCCTAATGCTCCATGGTGCCAGGGAGATACCAAGTACCAGGTCCTGACCCCTAAATGGTAATGCTTGAAAGTCTTCTTGGTGAACTTTGGAAGAATTTTCAGCTACCCTCTCTCCCTCCCTCCCACCTTTCCTCCCTCCCTTCCTCTCCCTCTCTCTCCCCCCTCCTCTGTCACCCCCTTTCTCCCTTCCCGTCACTATACCTACCTTCCCCCTTCCCTCTCTTCCTTCTGATATGTGTTATTTCATAGGGAACTGCATGCTTTTGTTTCCCTGGTACTGGAATTAAATATGTGCACCACTCAGCCTTGCCCACATCCAAGTTTTAAAACAACAATTCAACTATGATAACTAAGTATAGCATTTTCTAGCATGGTGTACCAACTTCACCACAGAGCTTTGCCCCAAGTTTCGCAGTCTTATTGTAATAGAATTCAGGTGATAAAATGACAGAATTAAATAAAATAATAAAGGCAGTGTATCACAGCCATATGGAAAAATTTCCCAGCTCAGCTGATTCTTCCCTGTTATTCCCCACAAGACTGTAATTCAGGGGTCATGGTGCTCTGAGTTCATCTTATTTTCCCAACTGTCCATTTTCTTTTATTTATGTATATCACACTTCCATAAAATTCTCTGGTTAAAAAAATAAGTAAACAAATAAGTTAAATGTCTTGTGTACAGACAGTTATTTGCTACATTCCAAACTGTCATTATAGTTGAGAAACTTTGAATACTTTCCTTACATATTGATGAACTACATTTTCCCACATGTCCCATAAGTGAGACTTCAGTATCCATATGCTGACCTGAACTTAAAACTTATATTGGCAGTATTGCCAATTGCTATGTACTGTGATTCTAGTAGTGCTAAGAAGCCTCTTTGGTGACAAACTAATTTTCTAAACCTTCTGTCCAAGGTTTGAAATTTTAGCTATCATGTTATTCTTTTAGATGAAGCCTTTTAAACAGTTCAATGTCTGGACAATAAGTTTTTTGTAATTATTTGTTCAGATATTAGTGTACATTCACTTTACCAAGAAACTACATTAAAAAGAACAATTCCTAATTATATATATACATCAACAATAAAATATATGAAATGTCATAAAATTAGAAATTAATCCCATAGCTAATCAAACTACTCAAATATTATCTTATTTCTAGATGTATTACTGGACATGTTCTTCATCTTTCCATATTATATTCTATATATATTTTCATATATGTATTTGCATAAATTGATGTTTCTTTCATATGTGGCTCAAATTAAAACATGACATTTAAAAAGATTTTTGAACCTCATGTCACGAAGGTTCTTCTGTGGCACAGTCCCAGAGCATCAACTCCATGGCTCTATACCATCCTGAGCATCGAGCATCTGATCCGTGGCTCTGTGCCATCCTTCTACAGGGGCGTACCATGGAGATGTATAAAGAATGAGAGACACTAGCTGGTCCCAGTCTCCCCCCGCTCTGGACACATATACAGCAGATGGCTGCCTGGACTGGCCTCAGTGGAAGAAGACATGCCTAAACCTCAAGAGACTTGAGATTCCAGGGAGTGGGGAAGCCTGCCCTGGGTGTGGGGAGTGGTGACTATCCTCTTGGAGACAGAAGGGTGGAGGGATGAGATGAGGATCTGTGGGAGGGTGGACTGGGAGGGGGTAACCACCGGACTGTATAAAAATAAAAGTGATAATAAAAAACTATGAGGTACACCAAATTAACATATTTTAAAAAGCTTTCTGATTTGTTTATCTTACAAGCAATTCTTACAGAAAGAACTGCTGGGATAAGAGCTAAGATTTGGAAAGTCTAATGAAACCTAACATTAATTACTTTCTATGGAAGTTATCCAAAGTTATCTTAGCTCACCAAAATTGAAAAGTGAGATGTTTTTACTTCACATTTTCCAAGTATAGTAATATTAAATAAGTCATAACCTATAACGAGATAGTTGTGCTAGCTTTGTATTTTTTTTATAATTAGTTAAATGTTTTATAATCACTTAAATGTTTTATCTTCTTAGATGTTGTTACTAGCATTTTTTTTAAATTTAATAACATCGGTGTGGTTAATTTTTATTAGATTGAATATCTTTGAAAACTTACCAAACCTTAAGAAAATTACTATATATGGTATCAAAATTTTTGAAAGCCACTTTTTGGAATTATTTATAAGTTGCCATGTTGTTTTTATTTTATATTATGACAATTTAACTGTTGCCCTTTTCACTATTTTGTCTATGTATATTTTATTTCTTATAAATTTATTTTTTCAATTATTACATTATAATTTATTTTCATTTTACATGATATATGGTGTGTGTGTGTGTGTGTATGTGTGTGTGCAAGAGAGAGAGAGAAGGGGGAGGGGGAGGGAGAGGGAGAGGGAGAGGGGGAGGGGGAGGGAGAGGGGAGGGGGAGGGGGAGGGG
>NW_021620713.1:1390819-1453482 GCF_004785775.1 Grammomys surdaster | reverse complement strand
GGGAGAGGGAGGAGAGGGAGAGGGAGAGGGAGAGGGAGAGGGAGAGGGAGAGGGAGAGAGAGAGGGAGAGGGAGAGGGAGGAGAGGGAGGAGAGAAATTTAACTTGTTCAGTGCCACCATGGATTGGCAAATCTTTTCTCTACCCACTGACTTGTGATTTCTATGTTACTGTCTATGTGAGTTTGTTTTTGACATTTATTTACTTGTTTATTTTGTGTGTAATCAGGTAACAGCTTGTAAGACACAGGACACAATTCTGTTCCACTATCAATTGGGCTCAGATGTTCAAATTCAGGTTGTCATGTGTGATGTGTGATGACAAGCACCTTTGTCCTCTGAGACACCTTCATGGCTCAAATGTCATTTTTTATTGAAAGCCTTTTAGTTTGTTTTATGACATCTCTTTTGACTCATTTTTTGATTGGTGGCATTTCTACTTTATTCCCTGCCTCCATTTTTTAAAAGAGAGGGCCTCACTATATAGCTTTGACTGCTCTTAAATTTTGACCAATCCTCCTGCCTCAGCTTCTCAAATGCTAGAATACCGGGGTTATAGAGGCATGCATCGTAGCCTACTAACTTTTATTCTTTATTTTTATTGTTTTTTCTCTTAGGGAGTTTCTTTTTTTTAATTCGTGTGTGATTTTTTTTAACTATAAATATTTTCAAAGAAATTTGAATTTGTCTTCTTTCCTTTCCTTATGCAGAACATTGACTAGAATTGAGGAAATTCTATAGTAGTTTGAGAATAAAGTTTTTACAAATAGCAGTATCCCTCTTCATAAACAAAGATGTATACCAAGATATAATGCTTTTCTTATATCACTTAGTGGTAGTTTATCATCTTATTCATAGGGACATAATTAGCTCTATTCATCTTAAATATGGAGCCAGGGGAGAAAATTTGAAACTAGTATGCTTTTTAGAACAAAAGAACAATTAGTACCCCAAAGAATGAAAAGCTCACAAAAAAATGGAAGTTTTATACCACACTATCTAGAAGGATGGCTGTCACTTTCTGTTGACCTCAAGGGGCTCAGGATGCCTTACCCCCTTGCTTCTGTCCTGGGGACCAAGGTAAGTGTTTCTCAGAGGCACAGTCTATATGGATATATGTAACATCCAACTCTGCAAGGTTTGGAGTATGCCTTTAATTTCTCCTTTGCCTTGATAACGTTTAGCAGAGATGCACGTCACTTTCTAATATATCAGACAGATAGTACAATGAAAATATAAACACAGGGGTTCTACAGTATTTCTGAGTCTGTCATTCACAAGCATGACTATTGTGCACATCACATAATGCTTTAATCTCATCAGCCACGAGGAAGCCAGGACAGTATGAGTGAGGACTGACTGTGAACTCCATGATGGAAGAGCTTTTGACTCTATGTGCGGCAATATTCCCAATGCCTTTGATGAGTACAGCACACAGTAAGAACCAAGATTAGGAAGAAATGCAAGCCCAGGGATCTCACCTCATTGCTTGGTCATTATTATTATTTATTTATTTTGGAGAATTCTAGATTTAAGCATTAAGAACGTATATTCCTTAGTTATTTTTCTTATTGATATGAGAAGCCCCGTTTTAAAATTACTTGAAATTCTGTGATTAAAGTCAAGGAAGAGTCTTTTAGTGCTTCCCCTTGAACTATAATATTTAATTAATTTCCAACTACCATTTTATTCCCTTATTATTTTAGGGCAGGACAAAAAATGACTTACCTCTTTTAAAAAGGCTTCCTACCTGGTCTCTACACTTCCTTACTTAAACTTTGGTATTCAATTTTACTTAGAGCGATGACAAAATACATTAATATGATCATGGACAGTCATAATATTGGGCATATAGCTGAAGTAAACTAAATCAATATGTTGAAGGGATATACTCCCAAGAATATTGAACATTATTTATAGCCAGATTATAGAGTCAAACTAAGTCCATAAATTTTATAATGGACAAAGAGCATGATATATATATATATATATATATATATATATATGTATATATATATATGAATATACACACATACATAATATGTATATACATAAATATATACACAAATATAAAATATACACATATGCTTATATTTTATACACATTTAATATTATACATTTATAAAATATATATTTACAATATATTTTATATATACACATGTATGTATTTTATAAATGTGTTTATATATTTATACCATGGAGTAGTATCCTGTAATTAAAATCATATTCTGTTATTTATGTCAACCTGAATGAGCCTGAAGGATATTAAGTTAATGAACCCAGGTTCTGAAGGACAAATATTTTATAATTTGATTCATATGGGTAATACACTATTGATTTCACAGACACCGAAATTAGAAATGTTGGGTACTAGTGTCTGTGGAGCACAGGCTGATATCCTCCAAAACACACATCTAACATCATTTCTAGACGGAGAGGCCTTACCTCACTCTTTTGTTCTTCTACTTATGGTACTTCTAGACCTGATTTTTCTTATGACATTTAATTGAAATACTATATACTCTTGCTTAGTTTACCACGTCTATTGTCTGCCAGTATGTAACCCCATTATTTCAGAATTGTTTGTAGTATTTATTGATGTATCTCTCATTCTCAGAATAGAAATATCTCAACACATATTTATCTAATGACAGGCATCCCTTTCCTTTCATAAAGAGTGAAAAGATGAACACACTATATATTGCCAATACAACTATAAAATAATAGTAGAGATGTATGTGGACTATGAATAGTCTACATGATAACTGCAATAGAAACAGTCCTTATAGGTATGAAGGGATGTCCTTGACCTTGTAGCTTTGCTTAGAAGCTATGTGTTGACTTTACTTCGCACAACTGCTAACCTTAATGCCTGCACACACAATAACATTTTTTAAGTCTAATGAATACGAGATTAAAGGCTGCCATTCCTAAAATAAGAACTGTTTGGCAACCTTACAAGTAAGTAGTTTTTAAAGTTTTCCACATGATTTATCCTTTCCTCTTCTATTATTACTTCATCATCATTGTGGTTGGAACCATCATGATCATAAGAATTACTCTCGTGAACAAAACCTTATCCTTAGAGCAGTTAGTTAACCAGAATCTTCTATAGAATTTGTTCAAATACCACCTTTCCAAAATCTTCTCTGATAATCCTACTTAAATTTCTAACCTCTTTTTCTGCTTTAAATTTTTGGTTCCTATGACAACTTCTAACATACAGCATATTTACTCTATTTCATTCTTTAGCCTATTACTAGACTCTAACAAGAACATAAATCCCACAAGAGTAAAGTGTTTTCTGGTGTTAACTGTTGAATCCTACCATATATTTTAAGACTCAGTATAAACACATACCACTGCTTGACACAAAGTAGTAGTTGCTTATTAAAGATTAATCAAGCAAGTGGTCTCACATTTCCATTGCATATTACATGCTTTCTTTCTTCCGGGCTGGAATATCAACATTATGTAAGAAAACACTGACATACAGAGAACATATTATATACATAGACACATACAGACTCCTATCAGCAAAGGCATGCATTAAGCGTGTACTTTACAGTAGCTTGATTTGTGATACATTCATATCTCTGCATCAGCAGCAGAAGAAGTCCCACCCAATTCTAGAAGCTAATCTAACAATAATCTAAATAGATTTTCAAGTTACAAATATTATTTTATTTCTTTAGAGAATTCATCATGGCATGTCAATAATAGATTTTAATTAAAATACTATTAAAATTTGGTATTCTAAATATTACTTTTTAGAATTATGTGCACCTATACTTGTTTTAGTGTAATTTTGGAAGTATTTAACCTATTCACATATTAATTTAATTTCTTTTATTATAATTTAAAAACTATAAAATGAAATAATCTGAATTTCTTGTTCTATAATAGGTAAAGAGAATGTGGAAAGTACTCTACTTTGTAATGGAGACATGTAGGTGAATAATCCCAAGTCTTTAGAAAGCATATAGGACATAGGGATAATCTTAAGCCAAGAAACATTAACACAAAACTCAATACATTCAATTAAATACTTGGTTAAGCCAGTTAAAGGACCATTGGAGATATTCCCATATTAGAATTAACACTTCTAATATGACTGTCTCCATTTCTGCTCCTGACATAAATTAATAAGACTCTATTTGGTTTAAAAAAATTCTCTCATTAGTGTCCCATCAAAAATAGCACCATGTGCCTCATTAAATTTAATGAGGTTGTTGCTGTTGTTGTTGTTGTTGTTCCAGGGGTAGGTGTGGGTGTGTGATATATGTGTCAATGTGTTAGACTTGTATCTTCAACTAACATGCTTTAACAGGCAAGCCCGTCTCAGAAGCTAAAGTTGCTTTTGTATAAGCTATTTCTAGAATGTGGTGGCTCCCTAATGGGCTAGGTAACAAGGTAATATATACCTTTTATTTTGTCTCAAAAGACAAAAGATGTTAAAACTAGATATGCTTTATGTCACGTAGCCATAATTAAATAATAAGACTGGCTGTTGTATATTTTTATAACAAATATATATATATATACACACACACACACATGCATACTCAAAACATAAGAAGGAAAAGACTATTTTTTCTATTATATTCCAAATATCCATTGAACAGAAACCTCAAAATCATGAAGGGACTGGACTCAGATTTACACTTCCACACCTAACAACATGCATTTTTACTCTCTGAAGGATGTATTGCTTAAGACTTCTGTTTTCAAGCATGTGAAAAAAACCTTTAGCAAATCACTCAAAATGGCAAAAAAAATGTTGAAACTATTATCACGACAGGGGTGAAAGTTCAAGGGAATGGGATGCTGAGCAATCTTAAACATATTGTCAATTTGTAGAAGTGGTCAAATAATCTCCTCTTTTTTCTCTCTTTCACAGTAGATCCAGACCGCAGCCTTCCCTCCCTCCATTCCTCCCAGCCCCTCCCACCTCACTACTCCTCTATTTCCCTTCAGAAAAGAGCAGACCTCCTAGCAGATATCAACAGAACATGGCATAACAAAAGGCAGTGAGACTAGGCACACAGCCTCATATCAAGGTTGGACAAGGTACCCCAGTAGGAGGCAACGAGTCCTGAGGGCAGTGACACTCCTACCCCCACTGTTAGGAATCCCGCAAAATGTCAAGCTACACAACTACAGCGTAGTTGTAGAAGACTTAGCAATGCCCCGTACATCTCTATGATTGGGACTCATGCCTCGGTGAGCCCTGATTAGTTGATTCTGTGGGTTGTGTTAGGATAAAATAACACATGTTCTTAAAAATAGACTAGGTAAATTCTACTTACAGTTTTAGCGATTTTAATAGCCCTATCCAGTTTTGTCAGACAGGAAGCAATAAAAGCAGAGATGCTAAATTGGAAAGTGCAGGAATATAGTGGTATGGTAAGTTTGGGTGGTATAATAAGAAACAAGAAGGAAGAGGGAAAGGAGGGAATGGGAAGGGAGGGAAAAGAGAGGGACAGAGTTGCGTGTGCGCGTGCGTGCGTGCGTGCGTGTGTGTGTGTGTGTGTGTGTGTGTGTGTGTGTGTGTCCTCACGCGTCTGTCAGTTGCGGGTTTAGAGATATTTTGAAGGAGAAACTGATAGATTCCTTTAGAATAAGATTTTGTGTTGACAGCTATGAGTCATCAGAGAAGAGGTGAGACTCTGGCCCTCATGTCCAATGAAAATGTTAGGAAAAGAAAAAAATTAACATCAGTAACAAAGCCCGTTGAGACAGTGAGGTCAGAAAGAAAACTCAACATGAGAACAAGAATATTTCTAAAAAGCGTGAAACGATTACATGCATTTTTTTGTTAACCTCAGAGGGAAATATGGAAACTTAGATCATCTTAAGAAGGGTAAGCTAATGAACAAAAAACAAAAAAAAGAAAGAAAGAAAGATAATTCAGCAAGTCATTTTTCAGTCCTACAAAAGACAAATACTAATTAATAATTGCTATTGCTATGATGGTAATTATTTCAGAAGTACAGACTTCAAAGTAGCAAGAGGTTGAAGTGGGATAATGAATGACATAGAAAAAATATGTGACGTAAGAAGAAACTCATTAAATCAATGAAAATTTCCCAAAACACCACCAAGTATGTATGAAGTCTGTCTAGCTGTCTAGTAAGAGTCAAATGGTTTCCCAAACAGAGAAAGCAATGAAGAACTCTGTAAGACCACTTCTAGCCTGAATGAAAATACAAAATAAGGTCCCAGAAATATCCAATACACAGGCTTTAATATTTTGAATTGGTTACATTTCCTCATTAATAAGTATATTTTTTCAAGGTTGGATTAACAAACGAGAACAACAGCAGCAAAAGTCAGTGTACTACTGTGATTAGTGGGACAAAATTAAGAGCAGGATGAGTTTGAAAGTGACGGGTATAAATTCATGCTAATGAAGTGTTATAAAAATCTTTTTATAACAGTTTTCATATCAGGAAAACAAAAGAAGTTCTATGGATGAGCAGTAAATTGTGAGCCAAATATTTCTATTTTTTTCACCGAAACCATTTTCTTCCTTCTTGGAAGACAGCTAGACCTTCTTCCTTATTTATGTGTGAGAGACAGTCAATACTTTAGTAACTCTTTATTTCACTCATCTAGGACCTGGATGAGCAGCATTCAGGTATGCCAGAGGAAAGTGAAGGAAAGGGGGAAGGCATACAAACTATTACCTCACTGATAGCATACTCAATAACCTGCCATATGGAGAAATTAACTTTATGCCAAGACTAAGAGTTGAGATTTGTGTTCTGTGGCAGCTACTGCTATATAAGAGCAGTCTGCCTTGCTAAAAACATACTATGTTCAGAAATTATAATGGTGTCTGACTGTATAGCTATAAGGACCTAAAGCAAAATTAATCAGAAATATATGTATACATCTAAAAACTCCTCCTACAACATGCTGACACATACAGTAGGAAGATACGCACATACAAGTCAAACAAGATTTCAAACATGAAAAGCTTACTTGTGTATTAGGCCACAAAGACTATATCAATAGATATTCTCGAAAGCCACATTTCTTAAAGACAAGGTTCTACAATTCAAAATTAAAAGTCAATGCCAGAGATGTTTCCACATGTCCTTAATCTGAGCACTAGAGTAGCAGTGGTTAGTGGATTTATGGAGCTGAGCCCAGACAGGGCTACATAATGATATATTTCCCCTTCGTCTCCCCACCTACTACCACTGCACCATAAACAGCAACAATAAAAATCAGACATTAAAAGAATAATCTATCCCCTTGTAAGTAGTAACATATACCTATATATACAAAAGAATAAAAAGAATACAAAAGAGAATAAAAATAACTAGAATTACAAATTTGCAAAACTAAACATTGGATGACAAAACCTACAGCAATGGGATCAAGATATAAAACAGTAAGAAAAATTCCTGTGGTAAGCTCATTTATGAAAGACAATAGATATGAGGAAAATATTTTCACATTGATACTTATCATTAGTACAGCTGAAATGTTGAAATAAAATGGAATAAAAAATATTCAAGGATTTAACACATGAAGACTTCCCTGACATAGAGAGGGATACTAGAACTTACAGGTTTGGAAGCTCCATAAGTTACAAGACTTCAATTGTGTGAAGCTTAACAGTAGAGCACTTGTGTCCTGGTTTTATAAGGTTAAAGTGTTTCAGGAAACTTAGCTCAGAGTTTGCATCTTCATACATATTCTTGTAGAATCACCAGATTTTATGGCTAAAAGAAAAAAAAGCCTTTGGAACTCTAAGAATGAAGTATAGTTGTGAGAGGACAAAATCAGTTGCTGTTAGACATCTGCACATGTCCATGTCCCAAGTCAGTGATTCCAAGTGGAAATAAAAATATGACCCCAATGTTTTGTACCCAATCAAAGAGTTGAAAACAGTGTTAAGGAGAGATGTTTATAAAACTATGTGAAAATCTTTGGGCTGATATTCTCCAAGAAGTATAGGACAAAGTGAAATAAAGTCCATTGAGTATGGCGCTATAAAATGTTTCTAATAAATGTATAGCTACTATTTCATATAGGTAGTCTGCTTATGGCGAAGAACTGTCAGGATTTATAAGCATCTCTGTGAGGATAACTCATTTTCATAAGAGATACGATATGAAACAGAGATATAACAAGCAAACTTATGAAGACTACAATGTAAAGAAAGTAAAGACTGGAGGAGACTTGCTCATGGTTGTTCCTTGTTTTTCTATAGGGATCATTGCATTTGAAGGTCAAGCTTACAAATGTGTTTGGTAAAGTGAATTCTCCTTTTGCATATTAAGTTGACACTAAACTCATTGCAAAGCTGTTTGTACTTGTGTAGAATTAAGTATCTATTTACTTATTTGCCTGGATGTAAGTATCTGTCTGTAAGTGGGGGAATGTATGAATATGGAGGTTAGTGTATATACTGTATGTAAAGCATTATGCTGGGGAGAAGATATTGGGGTGCCCTGTTTTGTTACTCTCTCCTTCATGTCACTGAGACAAGAACCTGGAGCTAGGCTGGTAGCCAGCAAGGGGTAGTAGCAACTTCCCCGTCTCTACACACTACCATAATAGTATTAAATTCCCTGTCCAGCATTTTTTAAAGTTTATTTTGTTTTAAATTATGGGTCCAGCTGTGTCTGAGTGTAGATTTGATGCATGAGATTAACTTGCAGTGGAGTTACAAATGGTTACAAGCCAGTACATGCCACCTGACAGGGAATTTTGTTTGCTGATGAATGAATAACAGTTAATACCATATTTAAGCTAAATGAAGGCTATTGTGTGAAATACCTTACAGGATCAAATTTAATGGAAGTCACCTATGTATTATGTGACATTTATTCTAAAATTAAGAGTATGTCATGTTTTAGGTGATAATATGTTCCTAATGACCAGACAGACTCATCTATTAGTTGAAATGAAAAAGCTAACGTATTAGTCAATGATTGGCTTGCACCATTTTCTGGCAGTGCACATCCATATACATGTCTGTTCTTCTTGCCCTCTTCCAGATCTCGCTTGTTCTTTTAGTCTCTGATCCCCTCACCTCCCACTCTGTTCCCGATCCCATGCCTTTTGCTTCCTGTATCCCGACTGCTGCTTGTGTGTCTTCATTTAGGCTTCCTTCTGCCTTGAATGGTCAAAACCATCAGTGTGTCCCAGTCTCTACTGACTCCAGCCAAGATCGGCTACCATGTTGGCTCTGCATCTGCTTCTTTTCAAGACTTTAATTATTTAATGATTTAATATAATGGCTTCAGCATGCCTCTCAACAGCTCTAAAAACCATAGGAAGATTAGGATAACAAGGACTTTTGATGTAAGTTGTGGGTATTTCAGTGTGAAATCACATGGATAAGTGTTGTCATGTAGCTGTCTCCCTTCTTTAACCTCCACATCAAGTCTTATTTATATAAGCGTCACTTTGCAACTCCACAGTGAGACTATGTGTAGTTGTTTCTCTGATTTAACATAACTAAATGTAATCTATGTTGGCTTTATGGACTCAGGGCAGAAATTCAGCACCAAATATAAGTGATTTTATAGTATAATTATTTTATGAGCTTGTTAAAATTATGTAAGAATTTATGTACACATTCTCTCACATACTGGAAACTTCCTAAAACTCATGCTTACTTTCCAGTTGTATTTATATTACATTCATAATACAGGCCATCCTGAACATAGTATTTTCTTAAACATGTACTACTTAATTTTTAAATTTATTAAATTTATTATCTAAATTTATTTTGAGTAGTTTTCTTTTTGTTTCTTTGTTAATAACAACATGCACATACTTAAAAGTTGTAATTCCCGTGTGTTTCTTTGCAATTCTTGAAACTTTGCTGCCGATAGATAGACTCGTTTTAAGTAATCACTTGGGCAGGTGTTTGAAAATCAAAAGTAGTGTAGGAAGTGTCCTGAAAGCGAGGCCTGCGTACCAGAAGTGATCACTGAAATACACTCTTTAGGAAAGATAGAGCTTGTTCAATGGGATATTGAAAGGATATGTCATGGCTAGGCCTCAAACTTGACTAAAGAATGCTAAGAACAAAATAATGAAGATGTGGTGGGAAAAACCCATAGTTTAAAAAAAATAAAAACTCACAAGTTTGATCAATATTCCTTTGTTACTATGTAGCTAAACTTGAATAGCTTTGCATCTTATCTTGTTTGTTTTTTTAAATGGATTTGAGGCTCCATTTCTATCTTTATGAAATTAGATTTAATATTTGTAATTATGTCAACACAATTGGATAACATTGGAAGATAGACATTCTTTTACAAAAAAGAAAGTACCCAAGAAGTCTGGCCTCCAGAAATCCCTCAGCCAGAAGACAGTCAAAACATAGAAGAACAGAATATTTTCATTGAGGTCCCCAAACAGCCTTCAATTAAGAGAAACAATCGGCTGATGTTTCTCATTTGATGCCAGGAATCTCTGTGCAGTGTTTCTGGGGTTTTTCCTTCTGTCATTCCAACACGAGTCTCTGCTTCTATGATTCTGTAATTGTTTAGTAGCTGTTGGGGGCATGCTGTGAATAGTTGCCCGGTTGTGTTTGCATCATCGGGACATGCACTCAGATCAGAAAGGAATGGATACTTCAAAATATTCTCACCCAGCCCTTTCCATCTTTCAAACTAAAATTAGCCTTGACTCATTATCCTGGGGAACCACGCATTTTAAAACATCAGGGTTTTCAAAGTTCCCAAGAGTGGTAATTCTTTTGTTTTCCCTGTCACTAAAGAATCCTTTTCCTTTTGTGAACTCTAAAGAAGCTAAAATACCAGTACCTAGCTGTTTTCTGTTTCCAGCTCTAGCTAGATCTGAAATAAAACAACAGAATTTCTGTATATCTGTTTCATCCTACACGGCCTGAGGAATTGCTCAGTCCTTTTGTTGAGCCCTATTAAACATATCCTGTATTTCTTATAGCATTGTAATAATATTATATGGCAGGCAAAAATATAAAGATAAATGATAATTTGCCAAAAAGATGGAAAAAAAACCCTGAGGTGTTACCTATCAAAAGTTCTCCTTCTGTCTCTGATGCAGCACAGATTGCGATCGTGACAGTAAATCTGGTGCTATTGTTAATGCCATGGCACTTGGGTTTTTGGCTTGCTTTAGTCCAATCTGTGACATGCTTGTGAATATCTTTCTTCTGTTCTGTCTGTATGGCATATGGATTTCTGGGATACAACGTCAGACCTATCCACATAACAAGTGTTCCGAGCACCTTATCATTTTAAAAAGCCAATTACTCAAAAAGACAAATGTGAAATGTTTCACATTTAATGATGAGCAAATCTGCAAAACAAATGCAATTTTGCCCGTTCTAAAAAGTTTAGTTTAACTGTAAATATTGCAGTGGAGTCTTGTACGACACACACCACCGATAGTGGAGAGCTCATTTCATACATATTGTATACCATCACTGTCAATTACATCTGCACGGGATTGAAAATGAGGGTGGTGTGAGTAATTAGAAATAAAGAAAATAGAATATTCTAAACTACGAGGCTCTGAAATCACTGTAAAAATGTCACTGCTAACATTGAACACTCTAAAAAAAATATTTTGAAAGTCTCACCCAAAAAACTGAAAACTGCATATGTCTGCAGAGGTAAAGGTCACTCATGAAACACTCAACAACAAAAAATACCAATTCATTTTTTAGAAATATTTGTCAATATGTAAAGAATGTTTTGTACATAAGTTCTCAGTTACTCTTGAATCAGTGGCTGTATGTAATATTCCCACATGGAATGATGTCCTATCAGATATTTTAAAACAAGGATTTAGAGAAAAATTTTATAGGGACAGCTTGAGTGTTTAGATCTTATGCATGGGAAACAAAACAAAACACAATAACAATGGTTTTGCAACTGATTTTCCGTTTAAACTTTTACATTTCATTATGATAGAGACAATTCCTGATCCATAAAAGTTTCATCAGTAATTATCTTACCCTACCTAAGCAAAACAAAGATGAGAATAATCATAAAAATCAGAAATAATTCTACTCTTTGATGTCCTGTGTAGGTTATGAAAAGACAGTTCACGTTTACATTACTAGGCTCTTTTTTTTGTGTGTGTACACATTCCTTCTGCTGTCCAAAATCATGAATAATGGTAACAGGATATTATATGACATGAGAAATGGAATGTACCCAGCACTGATAATTTTGGAAGAAACTAATCTTGATATTTATCATCTAGAAAGTGGAATGGAATTACCAGGCTTGGATTGTTGGGATATGATAAAGTTCACTCCATTCTTGGACCCTTTTTCTACACTGAAATGTAGTAATAAATAGATAAATAAATAAATAAATAAATAAATAAATGTATGTCAGACGGTAGCTAGTTAGTAATCACAAAGCACACACAGAAAAGTCCACTATAATGTTTCTCTATTAGAAGTTGAGATTAAACAATATCTCACAATTCTCTGTGGTGTTTTCCATGTCAACTGTTTCTTATATAGTATATAATTTAGATAAGAAGAGGCAAGCATCCAGTATACACATCTTTTTAAAAGTGAATCCTAATATTGCTGGCAGTACTACTTAAAAAAACATGTCTATGGTAGGTTCATTTCATATGGACACATGTATTTTCTTTTTAATATACTGGTGATGGAACCATAATCCTTACGTAATCTAGGCGAGTATTCTATCATTGATCTGGATCCATGCTCTTTCAAATTTTATTGAATCTTTCCCAGGTAGACTTTAAACTTAATATGTTGCCTGAGCTAGCTTTAAACTTGTGATCTTCTGCCTCAGCCTATGACTTCTTCACATTACAGATGTATACTAACAGTCCCAGATGCATGTACATGTTAATTTTAAGTGAATTGATAAGATGATAACTAATAATTTACCATCTGGCATCAGGGTAAGTAATAACTATGCATAACATTAGAGATCTGCCTGAAAACTTTGAAGGAAAAGCACAGGTTCTAGATAGCAAACAGCTTAAAAACTATTCATTTGTCTCCATTAAGTAAGCAAAATTTACCTTCTCTAGAAGTAAACTAATCTAAGGTACAAGGCCTAAAGAAAGTCTATCTAACTTTTCTGCCCTTCACTGCCAACCAGAATGCCATAGTGATCCATTGCTCTAAGCTGAAATTCCTTGAAAGGTGATGGATTATGTAACTCACCTGAATTTATGTAGTATTAGTTGGTTTTGAACAGTCAGGTCTTAAAAAAAAATAACACTGAAATCCTACTCTCAGACAGTCATCTCAGTATTCATGTTAATGTCTTCAGCCAAAGAAAAATTTCACAGAGGAAAATGATACCCACAGAGCTTTGTCAAGAAGGTACAACTCTCAGAAATCCAAGGCATTGGCAAGTTCATGGCAAATTTCATAGAGAGTTGGAACAGATCCCTCTGCTGAAGTCAGGTGGCAACAGATCTTACTTGACTGATTTGCTGCAGATTTCTAAAGTTCTAGTGACTGACAACCAATGGTCAAAAATCATATTTTGAGTCTGGAAGAGAGGTTGGACGCTCCTCCCTCCACAGGGCTCTTATGTGGCAGTGAAAATGATTCAGATGTAGTGAACTTCAAGTGTAGTGGGTTGATCTAGTGCTATTTCCATTCTGATGTAAATTCTACTTCCCCAAAGAGCAGTCTGTCATTCAGGTGATCTCATGTGAACCTTCTCCCCATTTTAACTGGCCAATAAAGGCTAGAGCCTATGACTGGGCAGTGGAGTAGAGAGGTGGAACTGGAAATTTGAGAAGGGGGCAGGTAGAGAAGGGGAGGAGAATGAGAGGGGAGGAGAGAGGACAGAAGAAGAGAAGGAGCAGCCTCCATGGACCAGAACCAAGTGACCAGGAGAAACCACAAGTAGCAAGGGGTCTTATAGCTGGAGAATAAATCAGCATAGTGTTAAATCCACCCAATCTAAGCATATAGCATACAATTATAATATCTGGATTGTGTATTTTTTTATATAGACTTATTAGGGTTGAAAATTCCAGCAACACTGAAGCTTTCTGAAGGCATGTTCTTCCAAAATCACTAGGCAACCCAGAGTGAGATGGTCTGGGCTGATGTTCTGCTCACCTACTTAACCCATCTGCTCTTCTTAACCCTGTGAAATGTCGGCATTCTTAGCTGTAGAAATTGGGTGACACCAATTTCACGGGGACACCAAGAAAGAGTACATGGGGGAAGTCTTGTAAACCACAAAGTTTTTCATAAATTCATTACAGGGCCTCTCCCTGACTCACCAACTTCGTAGTTTCTGGTTCCAGACACAGTAGTAGAATTGCTGTTTTACTCTGCTTATCTTACACGATGCAAAGTATTAAACATCTAAAGAAACAGAAGGATCTTACATCCAGATTTTCTAGACATATACCAGGCTGCTGAGAAGGGCTTCCCCAGTGTTTCATGTATCGAAGACTGTCCAAAAAGCTTTTTCAGAGATTGTACTCGGCTTCAGTTTTTAAAATAATTGTCTAATGGGGGGTGAGGGTGGGGGAGTGATGATGTAAACCTAACTATAGCAGCTGCAGGCTTCTAAAGTCAGTTTCCATAATGTGAGTACTGTGTTAAATCCTGCTTGGGCAGTACCTGAGCCCATAAAGTGTCAGGTGGCCATTTGGAAAGAGAAAAGGGAAGGAACCAGATCAACATTTTATAAGTGGCTTGCATTTTTTTTTGCACCTGTTATTCTGCAATTTCTTTCAGTTATATTTCAAAACACTACAGTTGGGATCTCCTTGCCAACCTGAGATGGCATAAGCCTGGATAACAGAACAAAATGTGAGAAGGTCCTTCTGTCTTTAACGCCTGTTCACCAGTGAATCAGCCTCCAATTAATCTGTTTCTTCAGTAGGAGTTTAATAAAAGTCAAGCACACACATGTTCAGACTTGCTTAGTAGTGAAGTTGTGTTAGCATTTTCTGTCTAGCCAGGTCAAAAATCCTGTTGTAATTGGATACCAGAAAGCACTTTGAGAAGTTTTAGGATTTTTCCATTTATTCTAAGCAATTGATTATCTATGATAGGGAAGCTTGAAACTAGAATGGAATGGGAATGAGAAGGGACCTCCTTTTTAAAGATTGTAAAGGGAGAAAGTGCACTGTGTCCCACCTGCAGAGGAAACTCAGTGTATTCAGTTAGTTGTTTTCTATTTCTATTATGAATCAGAAAATTCAGGACCACACAGCAATGCTTATTTCTCTGTGTGAGTGATGATCAGAACTGGTCATTTGCATTCGGTCATGTAGTGTTCTGTTTGGAAGACACTCTAAAGCAGTTGTCTGTGCCTGTAAACTGTGTGTGCCTCAGTGTGTTCTGGAGGGAATCACCAACACTGCAGATGGAAATGCAGGTTGGATGCATTTATGACTAGCCGAGATAACAACACCCAGAACTCAAAGCTTCCAAGACGGGAGCCAGTCTGCTTTGTTTAAACTATAATGGTGGCAAAATCCTAGGGCAACTCAATTTTCTAAGAGTTTGTAGGAAGGGACTCTTAACCTGTAGCTGAGACAAACATTCACTTTGCAGAAATTATAAAATAGAATCCCTTTTCCCTGAACTTCTTATTATCTACCTTGAAGTCTAGTTGCTGATGCTGAAGGATCTGAAATACAGTTCTTGATTTTGCATTTGCAGTATGGGAGATTGACTCATAGAGAGAGAAACTTATATGATTTTGAAACTTTTCCAGGACAGATTATCTAAAAGATAACTACTCAGTGGAAAAGGCAGACATCTCAAGATAGAAGGAATTAATAATATTTCCTCATATCCTCCTTTCAGATCTCATTTGACTGCACATTAGAGCAATTGATCAAATTCCTTCCTTTATAGACATTTGAATCAATGAATTGAAACTATGATTGATATATATATATATATATATATATGCACATTTCAAATAAATGGATGGAAACTCTATATTCCAAATGAAGAGGAAACATTATTAGAGAGGCCTACACGTGAAGGAAATTTAGAATTAGTGAAAAATGAACAAGAACCATAACATTCTATGCTTTAATTTCCATTAAAGCATCAGAGAGATCAGCTTAAAGTGCTAGATTTCATTACTTGCTATGTAGGAAAAAATAAGGAAAAACAAAGAAAGACTGGGCAACAAATAAAGATTGTTCTAGAGCCATGTTGTATTTCTCCTCCTCATTGCTGATATATAGTTATAAGAGCTCCATGTCTTTGGCATTTGCATTATTTGTGTATCCTCTACTCATTTGGAACGTGCAGATTAAAGTAATTTTAATGAGTGATTCAAAATAATTTTTAAATTTACTGCCTAGTGATTAGTAACCAGAAAAATAGGTAAAATTTATACCATTATAAAAAATTAATGTTGAGTATTTATGTATATAATAATGTCATCGTCATTCACAGTAACCATGTTGAACTCCCAAATCAGTACTTGTCACAATGCTTCATTCATTGAGATGGAAAAACTATTGAAACTATGCTTGAAGATGCAGCTCATGATCTCTTGAGAAGATTCTGTTTCTACGTCTCCCTCTACAGAAGGTCTGCCTGAGGAGGCAATGTCTGATGGCCTTCATTGCTGCGCTAAAAAACCAGCATGGAGAACAAGAACGCTCTTTTTAAAGACCTCCCATGGACAGTCAGGAATTCTTCTTCCTCATTCTTTAATATTGGGTCTTGTTGGCTTAGCTTCTCCATCTGATAAATAAGGAGATGAGTTATTTAAATAAGCTTTTAAGAGCTTCAAAGAGCCACACACATGAAAGCTATGATAGCCATACAGCTCATGCTGGTCAGTGTGCTCCTGGGATGCTGAACAACAAGGTGTTCCTTCTCTCCTGAATTTATTGTCAACTGGGCCTCAGTGAACATCTAGAAAACCATCACACAACCCTATCAATGGAGTGTATTCCAGGGTATTTTCCTACTTTAGGGCGGCTTGTGGTTCATGAAATGATTTGGGAAACTTAATATGCTGGTTAAAGCAATATATGTTTTGCTTTACAATATATAATTTTTTTACATTAAAATCTTTACAGGGAGATTATTCTCAAAACCATTAGCTTCTTTTATTAAGTCAAATTCTCTACTTGTTTTCCCACAGCAGCACAATCTCTGTGGCCCTCTTAAGCAGAGTATCCACCAGTTCTGCAGACCTGTAAGCACTGATGCTCTGGACTTCAACTAACCCTCCCTGATGTATTAGCTAAAATGTAGGCCTGACCAGATGGTGCCATCATTTTCAGTTTGATCAAATGGACTATCTTTCTAGCATAGAAGCCAATAATGGTGCAGCTGTTTATTCTTTTTCTGTTACTCTTAATCAGGGCTGAGTAAATGTGCTCATCACAACAGGAGCTAGGCAATTGTATTTCATCTCAAGTTTGAGATCATCAGAGAAGATCCTTTGGTTTATATTCAAAATGTAAGGTAATATAAATGCTGATCATCAGGTCCTCATAGTGTTGAGGACAGGTAGTTTCACAATAACAATTGATAAAATATAAATGGAGCACAGAATTCTTTTACAGCTTTTGTTTTCTTGTTTAGATTTTGACTAGAACCACAGGCATGTCCCAGTACACCCCCACTAAGTCCTTTGCACTCCAGAACATCCTTCTTCCATCTCTCTTTGCTAAAACCATCAGTGCTACAACATACTGTCAGGGAAGAGTGAAACATGGCTGACAAGGACCTCTATTACCTACTTCCAGAGAAAATATCCATTAGAATCCTCATTAATTCTATCCATCTCAAGAAACTTTTGGGTCATTAAATTATGGTCTGTCTTGCCTCACAGCCTTTGAATGTGAGGATTTTCTCTCTGCCATCTCTTAGACTAACTCTTGGGCATCTCTAGTCATTCTCATGTTCTGAATTTAAAGATCTATTCTTCAGGAGATCCGTTTTGGACTTTCCTGAATAGATACTGCTTTTAAAAACATCAGTATTATTTGAGTAGTTGTCTTCAAATAAGGTAAAAAAATGTCAATTTCAGTCATAAACTTGGTTATGTGAAGCTTTCAATTCTAGGTCAGTGTTAGAATGTATGTGTTAACTCAGTACGTAGTCTTCAAATATCTTTTATATCATTGTCTGTAGATTTCTACTCAATTACTCATGATGAAGATGAAATGTTGGGTCTGAAGAGGTATCACGGTGGTTTAGACCACTAGCTGTTCTTGCAGAGGACCTGTGTTCAATTCCCCAATTCCACATCATGCCTCACAACCACCTCTAATTCCAGTCCCAGGAGACTTGGAGTCCCTTTTTGGCCTCCAGAGAATAATAGGTAGGCACATGATATGGTAGAGAAACATACATGAAGACAAAGTACTGATAAGGTAAATTTAAAGAAAACTTTATAAAATGATATGCCATATCTGTATTTGTAATTTCTCTTGATAGTCTGGTTTACTCTTGTTTTAACATTTATAGTGATTCATAATGTTTCTCAATTAATTATAAACTCCTTTAATGCAAATAATTACACATTTAAGATATTACTGTATTCTTTAAATATGAAGTCTAGGTGCTTTGAGTTGTTATTCGTGTTTGGTTTTAATGACAAACTATGGTGTTGGGTCATATTCAAACCTTTCTATCTTGCTCTCAATGTCCTTTTCTCTCTAACCTCAGTGTATAAGAATTTTTGACAAGTTTCACAATTTTTTCTTAAGAATATGATCTCGTCCAGGATCCTGTAGTACTTTATCTTTTCCTTATCACAATGTGCAACAAAGAAATAAAAAAGATACCTTATCACATCACCTAGGATTTGCATCCTTAGCTCTTAGCTTAATAAGCATTTCACATGTGAAATAAATGTCAAACTGAGGTGTACTTGATAATTCCTCAGAATTCACAGGTGTTTGACTAGAATAAAGAAATGCTTCGTCTGAAACATATTTGCTATTGTCTGAGACAGCCCTTTCATATTTCATTTTTGCTTTTTTTTCAGTAAGTAGAAGATAGTACTGGCTATTCAAGTCACCATTCAGAATATTGAAGGAGGACAAAGTTTATCATTATCACTGCTTAAAGTACAGCAGAAGTTGCTGAACCACAGAGGGTATGAGGCATACATATCATACAGAGTTGAGGTTGCTTTAGAGCTGTGTCTGAACCACAAATGATTATTCCTGTGAGACCTTAAATACTTTTTCATGTGACCATGATTCATGGGATAACATCATTTTTTTCACAATTGTTTTATTCTTTAAAAGTCCTGATAAGGACAGGGGTTACTTGATGCTTACATTCTTGTCTTTCCTGTCACTAGCCCTTGAGTCACCTTGGGCATCTCCCACGCTTCACAGCCTCGCATATTTATGTCTGCTTTCATTTCTATGAGTCTGTTAGTTTATGCAAAATGTTAATGAGGTTGCAGCAAAGTTGTAGGGAAGTTAAATGTTTGTCACAATGGATGAGCAAAGAAATCTATTTGAAAGCTCTAATTAAGTTGTCACTGTATGGATTGTGTGCCTATTTAGTGATCACTGTATATGCATCAATAATTAACAGCCTTGTTTTAGAGAAGAAGAGGTCTTAAGAAAGTGCTTGATAATTTTTGCTGTCTTGTAAATAAGAGAAACAGTTCAGACATGATCTTGTCAAGTTCCTCCCTCTGGCACATGAGAATGCCAATATCAACAAAGTTAGCGAGAAGTGGTTGCAATAACCATATTCACTGAATTGTTCTTAGAGTCAGACTAGCTTTCCAGAGGTAGTGATAGGAAGTATTTCTTTGTTTTCTTCCCCAGTAACAATCCAACTAGAAAGTAAATCTTGTGATGGATACAATCTTCAATAGTTGTGCTCCAAATATCACCTTGTTTTTCTTACCTTTCAATTAAGTAATAATGTAAATTATCTGGAGTGCTTTCCCCAAAGTGTACATTCTAGGGACATTGCGTGCTTCCCCACAATACTAAATGCCTGTCTGATGATGAGAGAAGTCTTATGTCTTGGGAGGAATAAAATGTAGTTTTGGAAATTTCAGCCTTTAAATGATAGAATTTATAATAATACAAGTCACATAAAAGAGTGAGAATGTTGCTCTTGACCATTCAGATTTTTTAGGACATTGAGGTCCATTATTTTCCTTTGTCAATTTCACAAATTCCAAACAAACAGCAAGACCTGTTAGTTTTAGACCTATATAGACCTATAGAATGAAATATACTTTAAACAAGTTTTTTAAAAATGTATAATATATTCTATAAAAAGGTAATATATATTATGTGTTTGTAAAGTTATATATTTCCTTATCCTTCTTCCACCTTCCTTCTTCTACTGTACGTTTAAACATGGCTTGACTCTCAATGAAAACTTGTTTATTACTCATAAATAAGCATCTACCATAAGCTACTTTTGAAGGGAAGATAATCTTTAACTTAGTACAGAGAGTTTACCAATAGTAATGACATTTGCTGGAATGACTAGTCGCTAAGAGGCCAAAACGTTACTAAGTGTCATGCCTGCCATACATAGCTTTTCTGATATTCTCCCCAATCTAAAACAATAAAACCTCGACCACATTCCTTAGTTTTCCACTTATACTTCTTTAATACCTCACTCATCCTCCTTCTCTTCAGGACTTCTTAGTGCTGACAGACCACACTCATGCAAAGCTATTCAAAACCAGTCTTGTTTGTCTTCTCGAGAGGACCTTAGGTGTAAGTGACGTGGAGAGCTATAAGACGTGTTCTCTGGGAATACACTCAGGTCTCGCACATACACTTTTCATTGCATACTCTCATATTCTAAGCTGGACTTGGCATCCAACAGCATGCATAGTGTTTAAAACCACCTACCAATGAAACATCTGTTGACAAATGTGTATTATAAATATATTTCATCCATAAAACATAACTTCAATGTATAGCTTAAAATATTTATCTATAGTTTACTAACTTTATCTAAAACATTTTCACAATTATTGGAAAATAGAAGCTTTATAAAATTCCATGTGATCCCAGAGAGTAAAACTTTGTGAAAAAGTATTACTGTGTCCCTCAGCAGATGTCTCACAAGAGCTTCATAACATACTGCTTAAGACTGACTTTCAAAACGCAACACCCAGAGACTGATAAGTTTCTGTGCCACAGTTACCATATTCACTTGTTATCTCTTTTGGAAGATGGGGGAACCTCTATTTGCCCCCTAGGAATCTTGTGGATAGCTTATGTAGTTCCGAATAATAAATTCTCTTCTCCTGGCCTTAAATCCCAAGGAATAACCTTTCTCAACGTCCAATGACAACATGATAAATGTCTTGTAATTATTTTTGAAATGTGAATTGGAACAATGTTTGCTCATGATTTCTCTTTAAAAGAACAAGGAGTTATACCCAGGCCCTGCTTATCACTGTGCTAGGAAAAACCTGGGTTTTCTTTGACTAGTCCAAATCCCCTTTCTTAGGAAAAGTGTCCCTTGTGCTGCAAGCCATAGTAATGGGAAGGGAATTCTGGAACCTTTGACGGCCAAGGCAACAGTGGCTGCGGGTCATGTAGCTAGGGCAGGAAAGGAGGCTGGTTGCAGGGTATGATTTTCTTTTGTAACTTTATAATTAGGAGTCAATTGAGTTAAGTGCTTGCTTAATAATCAGCCTCTAGACTTAAGGCAGGCTCCTGAAAATCAAGGAAATAAAACCCAGTATTGTGCTGCATAGCATGTTTTAGAACAGGGTTAAAATCAGATCTCGCCTCCCATAATGGCATAAATGTTTCTCTGGGGTTGCATCTAACAAAGGTATCACATTGACACGAATCAACGACGGGAATATATTTCACTCTGGTTAATTATCCAGAGTTATCCCAAGAAACTAGGTTTTATTCTGTAATCTTTGAGGAAATCTGCTGTTCCAACCCCAAATCCGTTTCTTAGCCAGGTGATTATCAACTACATTTTTGTACAGGAGAGAATTAATACCACATACGGGCTAAGCGGCTTTGAAGGCAAAAAGGCCTGGACCTGTAATAACTTTTGTGTAGGGTATTGATTGAGAGCGGGCGCTGGAGTGCACAGTCCTGGGGTTTCCGGGGGCTGTCTAAGCTCTGTCTACCTTTTATAGTCTCTCCTGCTTCCACCTCTGCTGCGAACTCTCGCATTAACTCTCCACAGGAGAGCCCAGGTAACTCTGCGGTGCAGCTGCCACAGACTGAGCAAAACCCTAGGTCAAAAGTGGACCCCACAATGAAATCTGATTTTCAAGCCAGCCACAATCAATACAGCTTTAAAATTTGATAACAAGGAACTTTGGCAGAAAATAACCAGGGCTGTAAGTGAAAGGCGAAGACATTTTTTTCCTCCCAAGTTCACAAGCCTGTTCTTTCTCCTCAGGTTGTTTCTTTGGTGGATATGTTTAGTTGAGTGTTATGCTGGTGCACACCCGGGGTGGGCTTGGAGTAGAGGGTTTGCCACGGGTTTCACCACTGTAAGGGCTTTTGTTGAAATGAGTAGGTACACTTGGCTGAGGGTAGGGGTAAATGGGACTAGGAGGGGAGGGGGAGGAGGAGAATAGCCTGCTCTATGAATTTATTCAAGAGCGCTTCAATCTGCGTGCACATCTTCATCACTTCAGTGATAATTAAATCTCAGCATCGCAGGTGATGTCCTCATGCAGGCCTCTTTCTCTGGTTCCCACTGGGCCAATGAAGCAGGCCTCCCCGTGAGGCCTGTTAGCACAGATCAGGTGGTAATGTAGAGGGACAGATGAGCTTTTGCTGACAGATGGCAAGATGACCTGGAAAACCTGCCCCCTCTTCTAGGATCAGGCAGCAGCTGACAGGTATTATTTCATAAAATAACGTCTAAAAGGAATCGCCGGGGCCTTCGCATTAATCTGAGGCTGCAACCAGCCATGTAACGTTCATGTCAGAACAAATCTGTCTCTATGCAGGAGAGGGAAAGTGGTTTTTGATGAAGTTGTTCATAAATTTTAATATAATATGCCTGATGGTGTCAGATATAGTCTCATATCTCTTTTATATTTAAAGGGTCTAGTGAAACACAGAAATATTCAATCTTCAACAAGCTACTTTTAAATAAGTTAAAAGTTAACCAAGGGTACGGTACCTTACTGTCTGCATCTCTCTGTTGTATTTTCAATAAAGAACTGGTCCATTGGAGCTCCTTGTTTTTAGATGAAAATGATATCAATCCTATGGAAACCTTTTGCCAGAGGTACAAAACAAAAGGGACAGAGCTCTTGCAAAGTTGCTATGGAAAACTTGCATTCTGGAGAGAAGAAACTTGCCCAAACCCACAAGGAAATGACAGCAAGCCCCCGCCTTCTCCATACATAAATAATATTTCACACTACTGACTAGTTGGCAGAGATAACCCCTTCATTAAATGAGCTCTCCAGGCACCTGACATTTGAAGGCTTCAGCCCAAATGAATATGTGGGGAATTCTACCACCTGGATGGATTTTGGCTTTGTCTGCCCCATGTGCATCTCACTAAAGAATGATATGGAGTGATGCAAACCTGAACCTTCCTGTGCAAAAATACAGGAAATGGCAAAGTCACTTCAGCTTTCTCTTGGTAGAAGCAGTATTTCAGCAACTAACTTCTAAATCTGGCCAGGACAAATGCTGACACTTTTCTGTTTTCTGGATTTTCGTGCAACAGTAAGAAACATTCATTGTATATCAAAAGAGGCAACATTTTCTCTAATGTAGACCTTTTTATGGTGTAAGATTAGCTCTTCAAGTACCCTAAGGATCATCATTCAGTGATTTCATGAACATAACAGACGCACAAGTAACCTGGAGAGCATGTTTTACACAGACAGAAGCATCTCCACACCTCATAATCACATTTTCACCTGCCCATCTGCTACAGACCTGGGCTTATTAGTAAATGCACCAGACATTGGAGCTTGCCACTTTTGTCTTTTAAACATACGTACTGAGCATGCTCCATAAAGATGAACAATGCCTTAGAAGCAGAAACAGCAAAACATCCCAAGATATGCATTTTTAAAACTGAAAGCATTCAGTTATGCATGAAAAAAATCTCATCATCTACCTATATTATTTAAATTTATTTTAGGGATTTTAATAGAATTATACCATTTCTATATTTCTTTTTCTCCCTCCATGTTCTCCCCTGTAGCCCCCTTGCTTTCTTTCAAATTTGCTGCCATTTTTATGTAATTGTTGCTGCAGATTTAAATATGTATATGTATACATATCTGTATGTGTGTGTGTTCCTAAATAAATTTTTGAGATCTTTTTAGGTGAAATTATTGTAGAGATTTCCTAAGTCTGTGTTCTTTTTTACATATAGAAGATACAGTCTCACAGCAGGCATCCTGGTCCCCTGGTTCTTACAGTCTTTCTGCCCCCTCTTTTGTGATATCCCCTAAGCCTTAGATGTAAGAGTTGTAAGAGTCTATGTGTAAGCTGGGCCGGGAACCACATGAATAGTTTTCTTGGACATTTTGACCAGTAGTAGCTTCAAAAAGGCTTCCTTTTGCAATAGATGGAGACCATTACAGAAATCCATAACTGGCCAAAAGAAAATCAACCTAGAATTCCTTTTCATTTTTTCTTCTCAAACATGGTTCTCAAGTGAGTTGGCTCTCCTGCCTTTTAATCTAAAACAAGGTGTGCTTTCTTCTTCTGTCTTTCAGTGATCATTGAAAGCGTGTACTTGCTTGGCTACAAAACAAACTCTAAAGTTTAAAAAGGAGCCTCTCGTTTTTATATATGGCTTATTTAACTATATCAAATTTTAAGTAGAACATGGTTTATATAGACTTCTTTATTTAACAATTCATTCACATCTCCACAGACTTAGAGGAAATCCATAGCTATTTCTGT
The DNA here is from genome assembly GCF_004785775.1 of Grammomys surdaster. NCBI lineage: Eukaryota > Metazoa > Chordata > Mammalia > Rodentia > Muridae > Grammomys > Grammomys surdaster. The sequence goes on along the minus strand of NW_021620713.1, from coordinate 1,428,648 downwards.
CTACTTTATAATATTCTTCCTAATGATATGCAGGTGGCCTGTAAGCTCTATGTTGGTGGCCAAATTGTAATACAGGTTGGAATACAGCTCAAGTGGCATTCATACACACTTCCATTGTTCATCAGTAATGTTAATCACATCCTGCATGTTTTAAAGAAGCTACTCCTTTTTAAACATTAGGGTGTAAACTGGACTATGGCAATGATTAATATTATATATGCATATTAAGGAATCTCAATAAACAGTAGAGAGTAGTCTCTGTGCTATCTAGAGATTTAGCCCCGTGTTCTACCATCAAAAACACTGGTGTTAAAAAATAATTCATGTCCTCTATGATATCATCCACATGAACTGGAAAGCCATGACAGGTTAGAGCTTTATACATCTAGGGAACACAAATATTTAGATCAAAATAAAAATTATTCTTGCCTGTTTAGTTCTTGTCATTAGGTTCAGAATTCTGTCTTAATCAAAAGAGTACAATGGGCATTTAAAAACTACCCTGACAGATTTGTGTCTGAGCAGGAAAATATGGCAACATACATTGAATACATTCCAATAATTGGTAATTAGTTGTGTAGTTTGGTCAAAGATTTGCTAGCACTAATGTCTAAAAACAGCCTGACCAACGTTTCCGGGAGATACTCTTAAAATATATGCCTTCAGTGCAAACATTGTCTATTACTTGTAGAAAATATTTTACTATTAGTAAATATTGAGTAGCCCTATGTTGAGAGGTATCATCAGGTTGGTAGAAAACACTTCCAGTAACTGTGTGCATTGTAGCTTCCCAGCCAATGTATTTACCCTGTCTTCACAGCTTGTACACATAACTGATACTTTCATTCATTGTAAATAACCGCACATGTCAACTTGAAGTGGTCCTGCATCAAGCAGCTGCTCTGCTTCTCTTCTGTGGTCAGAAAACACGTGCTTTACCTTTGTGAGCTCCATTCCCTTCCGGTGGCTGATATGAAAACCCAAGATTGGTAGATTTCAGGAGCAGTCATCAATTTTATATGTGAATTTATAAGACTCTTCTCAACAGGTAAAGTGAAATGGTTTCCCAGGGCTTCTATCAAATGCTCGACACTACTGACATTTGGAGAAATGAAATAAAATCTCTTTCACAAAGGGATGTCTTATTCAATTTTCCAAAGAATTGATATTAGGGGAAAGTTTTCTTTTGTGAAGTGTGTCAAAACTGTTTTTTTCCATAATGGGATGTTTTCTAGACAGAGAAGGTTTGGTTCACTTCTTAGAGGCAGAGACAGAAATAGATGCCCTTTCATGTCTTTGATTGTTGAATTTACTTACAAATACATCCAGATGACAGTCTTCAACAGAAGGGCACTTCAAACATGGGTAATTCCTGATCGATGCCAAGAAAAGAGAAACTATTTGGGAAAATCCAAATCTCTTCAAATTTTACTTATGCAGGTGGGCTATAGTCCCCACTACGTTCTCAGCAACGTGTTTTTCCCCCAGCTCTAAAACACATAGGCCTTTTTGCCTGAGTTAAATTTGTTTCCTTAGCTGGTAAAGCTTTTCCTTTCCATATGGTCAGGATAGCTAATTTAGTTGTCTCTGAGGTGGCCAACATTATAGTGTGGTATCATAGAATGTAAAAATAAAAGAAGGTATGAAAACCTTATTCTAAAAATGAAACGAAAACAGATGGGACATACGTTTCTAACGTATTTAATTTGCATCGTCTTTTTCTCCTTTTAAAGTTCTTGTGGACCAATCTTGCAAAAAGGCAAAACAAACCCTAAACACTCCAACTTCATGCCAGCAAGCTGACAGGCTGATCTTTTTATCTCCATCAACTCCACAAAAAAAAAAAAAATCAACAACAAAACAAAATTCCAACAGGCATGTGCTTAAATATCCTGGATGCTTTTTGTTGTTGTTGCTGCTGCTGTCCTAATAAAATTCTGAAGTGCATTTACTACATTGTTTTCGTGCAGAGGGATAGTTGGCCTAAGGAGGAGCTGCCACTTGCCTAAGGGGGGGTGCCTCAGAAGCATAGTAGGGTCTCTCAAGTTTAATTTTCTTTCCAAAACTGGCTCTTCATTTTAGTAGTTATAAAGATTTCATTATTCACTCTAAGAAATTCCCTCATTCCTGCCTCCAGAATCCTTATCTCACCAGATTTTCCCATTGTAATTTGCTTAATAACTCACCATGTGATGCCCTTGTTTCCTCATCAGCTATATTGAGCATGACATGGTCCGTTTGATATCAATGCAAGTGACTTAGCAAGCAAAAAAAAAAAAAAAAGAGGGGGATAAAACTAAATTTTATTCAGTGCTTTTTTTTCTGGACAGCTGAGTTTTACTTATTTTTATCTCTATACTTGTATGAGTAAAGTTTTTGTCATTATATCACATCACCTATATGAAGAACCCCTTTAGAATTAACTATAAGTATGTGGCTCACATAGACTACAGGGCACATGTGATTTGGTATGTATTTTCTATGGCAAAACTACCCGTAAGAAAATATTTTTAAGGTAGGTGAGTTGACATGTTACAAGGTTACAGTAGCTTAATAATGTAGTAGAGATGTGCAAATATAGTTCTTTTGATATTAAAATATTCTAAGTTTTGTTACATGAATAACTTCAAAATGTTTTTATTAGTAGCCTGCTCTAATTTTAACAAGGAAAGCCATCTTGTACTTCTTCAAGTGAGCTAAGATAATCTGCTTCAATAAAAGGATCTATTGTCTTCAATTTTCAAGAAGAAGCAGAAATATTAATACAAGGGACAGTGATAAGCATAAAATTGGAAGAAACCTTTGGAGATATCTTAGGCAAATACTGTAGTAGTTCTGACTTAGAAGTCTTTCCCTCAAATATCCACTTTTTTTCTCTTGGATTGATCAAACTTTAAAAAATCATATTTGATTATTGGTACATGACATTTGTGGGTTGATAAAGCTCTAGAAGGCTCAGTGTATAAAGCACTTGCTGAGAAAACGTAGGGGCCTGAGGTTGGATCCTCAGCATCCAAAGAAAGAACTGGTCTACAGGACAATTTTCATGCCAGATTGTGGAGAAATAAGGACCTCTGGTGTGTGCTGGCTAGCCGATCAAGCCAGTTTGCAGATGCTAGGCTCAGTGAGAGCATTTAAAGAGATAACGTGAAGTGTGACAGAGGAAGACAAGTAGCTTCAAGCACTCAATTCTGAGTGAACATATATGGTGATGCACACACATGCAAGAAGCTGCACAACCAACCTCAGCATCACCAATGACAACAAAACGTGAGCTTTCTTAGTATCCTTTGTAACCCAGCACAGGCCTACTTAACACAATTTGCAAAAGATATGACAGGTGTCACTAATACCAGATCATTTTCTTTCACACGGTGTTTTACTTAGCTTAGTTTGTCGTTCATTAAGCTGAGGTATTCGCCAAATAAATCCTACTTAATTCATTAAAGAACTAGTTGTGAAGGTTTTACCTGAATAACACATTTAAGCACATGCTTGTTGGTGAGTGACTTACATCGAATGCTACCTTTCTATGGAAACTGTGAGACAAGAGAGTATGTGAATTGTGCTGTTGAATGGCTGAGAGAAGAGCAATCACAATGACACTTCCATCCCTGCATGGTCCTCCACACAGATAAAAGATGTTACTCTTCCTTTTGGAAGCCAGTAGTAAGTATGGGAAAGAGTCTGTTCTTAAATGGTATTGTGGATTGACTTATGTCCTCTCCTTACAAAGACATATTAAATTCCTCAACTCACAATATGGCTTTATTTGGAAATCCTTTGTGGAAGTAATCAAGTTAAGATAAGGTCAGTGTGGGGTGCTTTAATGCAGCTACTATCGTACCAGAAGGGAGCAACTTGGATGAACAGAGACACCCAGAAGAAAGAGGATACAAAGTTCCACATTGTGGCTTGTGACACTGGTGGCCAGAGTTTGAGTTTTACAGCTGCACAAGTCAAGGCTCAGCTTGCTAGACTCTATATTGAATAAGATGAAAATATTTGCAGTTTTTCAGAAGAAATGCAACTCTGGAGATGCCCTGATTTGGGACCTTTAGCTTCTAAGACTATGAACATAGTTGTCATTTTGCCACAAGAGTTTTAGGAATGATTGAAGTTGAACATGAGGCTGAAAAATAAAGGAGAAAGAAGGAGAAGGAGAATTCAAGAGACCTGTTTCACTCAGATCCAAAGTAGTGTGAGTGCTTTGGAAAAAATATACAAAAATCTATGAAAGGAGAAACAAATAAAGACAAATCTGCATTATGGTTTGTTAGTGCCATATTTGTACTTCTCTATTTTATTATTACTATTATTTTTGATATCATTATTGTTGGTTATGTTTTCAATTCCCAACCTCTCAGATTACCCTATGAGAGTAAAAAATCAATTTCTAGGAAAGTGCTGGACAGAGTAACATAGCTAGGGGATCCATTGATGGATTTCAATTCCTTTCAGGATAAATTGTGAACGACAAGGATGGCCATAGTCTACAAGAGAGTCTGTAAATCACTGTGTAAACACCCAGGAACTGCTCACCCAAAGTCAAGAACCAGTCAAGCAGTACCAGCTGTAAAAATGGAAGTGTGCAGGAAGTAGAGGATTCCTCTAACATCTGTTGGGGCCATTAAAAATGAAAACTAAATCCAAACTGGCAATATAAGAGATTTATTTTTCTACATTAACCCTGACAGCAACTGCCAATTTTTTTTCAGTCTTTGCCACACAAGTACCTTTCAAGGGGCATAAGAATCAGAGCCAACTGCAAAGCAGCAATACGTGGGAAAAAATCAGGATTAAAACAATTTAATACTGATGGCAAGCATCCAATAAGATGAGGGTATAGAAGGGAATATGAGAAGTCAAAGCTGGCGGGAACACATCAACATTCCCCAGGAAAATATAATCATCTAGGGAGAATATAAATCTGAAGTGCACCTTAAAACTGCAGCAGAGCCAAGCATCTCGGTAGGCATCTCATACACTAAAAAACTCAGAATATGTATGAAAATGCCTCTATGTTACGAGCTAGTTTGAAATAAATGCAAACTGGCTCAAGTGATGTTCAAGAGTTTTCATAATAGCAGGAGCATGATGATTCCACACCACTCACACATGGAGATGCTGATCTCCTAAGACTCGGGAGGTCCTTGTTTGGTCATGTGTGTTAGTTAGAGAGGGCGTTTTCCCTAAGTGTTCAGAGCCACACTCACACTGTGTATCCAACAATATCTTAACACTTTCTGTCTCTTCTCTAATCCTTAACTCTCCAATCAGCTTGACAACCCCAGAGAAAGTCCTAATCTGAGCATCATGAGTTCTTCTGTTGGTCATTCGTAATCGCAATAGTAGAGTCTGTAGATGAAAGAGTATTTACTTTGAGTTCACTTTATGAATGTAAGCATTATTTAAAGACAGGGAACATAACAGATATGAATCTGGTGAACTACCACTTGTTTAGTTGTGACTATCACAAATTTCATAATTTCTAGGAACTATGAAGTTATTATGCCGTATTGTTATTTTGAGGCAATTAAGCGAGGGGCCAATAACAAACAGTACTAACATGTCAGTAGAATATATTAGTACTCAATATTAATCTACATAGTCTATTTTGTTTATAATACAAGACATACTCAAATTTTCATTTAGATTAAATCTATTTGAGAGATATAACCATGGGTATAATGCATTCATATCTTCTTTTATTATTTTCTTCTATATGGTCCCTCCTCATTACTAAAAAAGGTTACTGAGTGGGCAGTTTTGCTCTCCTTGTTCTATTACACTGAATATTTTGAGGATCTAAAATGAGCATCCAGCACAATAAATTTCTATTTATTTAGATATTAAATAAAAATCTATTAAAATTTTGCCTATTTGTACTGGTTTGCTTCAGTTTAAATTTTATATATTTTAATTTTATTTCATGCCTATATGAAAATTTTGCCTAGATGTTTTTATGCACATCAGATAGTGCCAGATCCCCTGGAATGGGTTAGCAAGGGCCATAATTTGAGCTATCTCTCTAGCCCTGCTTTTTACTTTGGAAAAAAACTAACCATTTTTTTTATACTTAAGCATTTTAATGTCTATTTACTTTAAAGAATCAAATCTTAATATATAAGATTCCTTCATTTTAACTTGTCATAATTTTTATTATTTACACTTTTCAAAAGTTGATAATATATCTTGTAAAAGGCAAAAAAGAATAAAGATCCAAACTATTTGAATTATTTTCAAGACACACATGCAAAAATAAAAGAGAATCATGCAAACTATGCCACTTTGAAACATTTTATACAGTGTCTGGAAAGGTCTAGTGTGGATCATCTAACCATGAATCCAACTGTAGGGATGATGAGTAAAGGCAGGCAAAGTGTGTGCCTAGAGGAAGAGGTACTTCTACTTGAACACATAGTGAGTGTTCTACCCTCCTTTTTGCAATGAGGTAAGTACACAAGGAAGCACTCATTTATTCTTTTACAAAGACACACAAATTTAAAAATGTAAATGTCAACAGTTGTGTCTAACTTCCCAAAATTTGAAATCTCCATTCTATTAAAAAGGAAAATAAAAACAAAAGAGGACCTAGTAACTCCCCATTTCCAAGTTGCTATGTGTACCATCAAGTAGCAAATAGTGTGCTTGTTCCCTTCGGTATTTTCAATTTATCAAGTTGCACACTGTAACATTTATCTACAGCAGTACTCCCATATAGTCAACTTTCAATACTTCCCAGATTGATTATTCAATCTGTGAAATAACTCAAGTCCTCGATTTCTCCATTTCCCTCAAGCCTCTGGCTTTGGGGGCACTTATTTTCTCTTTAGAATCTTTGCTACAGGGTAGCAGTGGAAGGGAAGAAGATAAAACACATCCATCAATGTTTCTACTTCTAGCAGAACTGGTAGAGAATGCTATATAATAAGACATTGAAAAGCTAGCTAAAATGATACTCTTAAGTGAGTCAAAGTTCTTATTGATTTTTTGTTTTGAGACTACATCTCTCTTTTCCTTAAGGCATTAAGCAAGAGATTATAAACTGTGTGTTCAGAAGGAGAACTCAGAGAAGGAAGGCTAATGGGTTGGGTCCCATGGGTTGCCATTCTGGATCCATAACTGGGAATCGTCTGAGACATGCCAAAAGGTAACATGAACATATAACAGAAAATGAAATACAGATTCCACTTGTGGGTGACATCTGAACTTGAGATTCCTCCACACAGAATCAAAACCCCACCTTCAAGCTAAAAAAAGTTGTGAGATGCTCCTCTTACTTGCAACACAAAATATTTCAGAAACTTGACAGGTAAGTAGTTGCCATTACTAACAGTTTAAAAGGTAGTTTTGTCATTTGGCTATCCAGCCCTTAAACATATGCAAGTGATCTAACGAAGAAGAGAAGGATGCTTTTGAAGAATGAGTGGGCATGTTTCACAAAATTAAAAATTCAGCATCTCAAAATATTCAACCAAATCTAAGATATGGCTTATTGTTTTTAAAGCACAAATGAATCCACAGAATTGGGAGACTGATAGAAGAGATTGTAATTAAGTCAAATATTAAATACAAAATTTAAATCTTATTGGTGTATTTCCTAAGGGCTATTCTTTATAGTTAGCATGATTATCAAAGAAATTTCCTGATTCTTTGTGTTTATTCCTCCTAGCCCATGCTCAACTTCAAAATGTATTGTATGCATTCTAAGTCTGACCACCTATACACATTCTGAAAACTTGAAGTTAATGAAAACAAATGGACTTAGTTTATGGTCCAGAAAAAGCCTCATGTTCAAAGTCACATGTTGGAAAGTTTTTTCCATGTTATTGAGCTCTCTAAACCAAACAACAAAGTAAGCCACAGGCATTGATATATAGATGAAACCTGACCAACATGGTCATTGTTCAGCAAAGGTTGCCATCGATAGGCTGTTAAAAAGTCCTGGTCATGTGCAGTCAATGTTAACACAGCACAGAGAATAGAAGCTTTTCTGGAAATAGGAAATTTATTGATTTTTCTTGTTCTTTCAGATTGATAAGAAACTCTCATCATTATTTTCTGCTTTACAATTTCTATCTCGCTTAAAACGCTTCCATTTAAGCATTTGTGTGTGGTACCTGTCTGTAGTCTTAACTTAGGAACTTGGGGCGGGAGGATCACATCAGCTCCCAAGTTTGAAATCCACCTAGGCAACATAGCGAGCCCCATGCCAAAAAACAAAACAGAAGTTTCAGTTCACTCTCCTGTAGTGATATTATTCAGAAATGTCACAGAATAACTTATGACAAATAAAATATTAAATACCAAGGAGGGATATCTGCAGTAACTAACAGGTGTCATCCTAAGCATCACTTCTGATTACAACCAAAGCAGTATAGCAGATGAAGGCAGACTACAAAATATTCATGAACACGCACAGATGTGTTAAGTGTGGGTGTCATAGTCCACTTGTTTTGCTCTTTCATATTAATTTTAAAATGTGAGTCTGTTCTCATTTACTGCTTCCTTCTTAAATTTTTCTATTCTCCACAGCATGTCTACCTCAAACACCCATTTCCAGGAAAGGCAAAATAATGTTTGCAGAGCAGGCTAAGATTTCATTATGAAATCACTGGGGCTTTTAGGGAGGATGTGTCTTCAAGCATATCACCATCAGAAACTCCCCCACTGTTGTTCTAACACCTAGTGAGCCACACAGTTCCCCCTTATAGCCTATATATATGAGAGTATATTTTTCTTAGTTCTCAAGTGCTTGGCAGATCTGATTCCCAAGGTGCTCAGGCTGTGTTGTTCTGAGTTTTCAACACCAATCAGATTACTTACTTTCAGGCCATAAAAGTCACAGAAAAGAATTTGGGATATTTATATTTAATAGGGCTCTGGGGAGGGATGGCAGGATGAGAATTGAAGAGTGTAGGAGAGAACATTTCTATAGACTAGCAGGTAGAGAAGATTGATTCCTGGAGGATCCAAGCAGTACAATATTATACAGTAATGTATAGTAAGAACACTATAATAGACTTTAAACAATTCAGCAAGCACTTGTTTTTAAGGGCACATTATGCAAAGTATCCATGTTTATCTAATTAGAAAAGAACTCTGTGTATTGTTAAGGTCCATGGCTATAACCAATACATCCAAAAAATTCGATGTATACTAGTCTTTGGTTATTGCTTTGCTTTATAAATCCAGATATGCTGGTGATTTCTACGTATAGTCAAAGGGAACATGCTGAATCTATTCCTTTCCTCTCTATTCTGATGAGTTACTTTAGCCCACATCTAATATGGGAAACTTGTAAGTGTCAAGTGGAAAAGTCATGATACCTGTCCTGGAAGAGTAATTTGAATGATGGTGGGGGGTGTGACTCATTCAAGAAGGACCCTGGAAAAATTGTAGATTTTTCTAGCACTGATAAGTAAAAGTTACTCCTTTTGCTTGAAGAACAGTCAGAATGGGACCATCTCTGCCTAGAATCAGAGGATGGGACAATCTGTTGGAAGAAGGGATGGGAAGCTGATAAGAACAGATTTCTACCCTCAGCTATAGGGGAAAGGGATCCATTCCAGGAAAAGCATCCCATAATTCATCCACAGCTCAATAACATTTTTTTTATTTTCATAAACTAGGATGATGTTTCCTTTAGGAAATGTGCTCTTCCTTATGTAGTGGCATGTATCTTACCCATTACAATGGTGTTTGTCCACGGGCTTTGCAATATTCTCTGCCAACTGTTTGGGAAGTAGCAGTTACATATCTACTTACATGTGAGTAGCAGGAGAGTTTTACTGAGCAGATACATAGAATTTAGGATTTACTGGTACGGGTATATTTCTAAGTGCTAGCCATAAATCTAATAATAGTTTAAACTCAGTAAAATAGATTTGCAACTTTGTTAGATCCCAAGACTCCTTCAACTCTTTGGGATTTTTCATTCATGAACAACTCAAGTCTAATTGTATTTGCTCTTCCCTCCAAAGTCATAGGAGAACTTTATTATGTTAATCTAAATATGGTAAATCATCTTTAACCTCATGGGAGGACACCTTAATCTAGGCACTGTCTGCCTTCATTAGTACTTCTTTAAAACCATACTCAAATGGGGTATGATTGTCTGAGGCTTTCCTAGAACAGTAATAAACATGCTTGCTATATTAGCATGCATCAAATGTTAGTGTGCATGCCTCTGTCATCCAGTGATGCGAGGCGATTGGTACAACCATTAAGTGCATGGATTATTGAAACATCAGTCCTGGACTAAGTGCTGTTACTGCCACTCAGTTTAGTACTTTATAATTGTAGGTAAATTCTGCTGCCTCTCTGTGGATTTTTTGTTTTGCCTCATCACCTCTATGTTTCCTCATCATTACAATAGAGATAATAACAGTGTTTGACAAGTAAGACCTGAGAACTGGTGGCTAGGTATATAAAAGTGTTTGTGAAAAGATGGGCGTAATGCCATCTATCTATAATCCTACTAATTGGAGATTACTATGCAGATCAAACTGAATCCAGGTCCATTTTGTTCATGTTTAGCTGAGATGAGGGGATAAAAGGCTGAGGAGATAAATAGATGGTTTTATGATTGATAAATAAATATAGATAGATAGATAGATAGATAGATAGATAGATAGATAGATAGGAGCTATAATCTCTCTCTCTGTCTCTCTCTCTGTCTCTCTCTCTGTCTCTGTGTCTCTCTCCCTCTCTCTCTCTCTCTCTCTCTCTCTATATATATATATATATATATATATATATATATTCATTTCTAAGTGCTGATTGTAATTCTCATAATAGTTTAAATTCAGTAAAAATTGTTTTTCAGATTTGCTAGATGAAAATACTCCTTTAACTCTTTGGGGATTCTTATTCATAAACATCTCAACTCATGTCTATGTATCATCCATACATCCATCTATTTATCATTTGTCAATAGATGATAGAAAAAATACACTGGCTTGACATCTCATAGAAACTCATGGTTATTTAAGAGTGCACATAATTTTTTTTTCACCATTTCACTATAAAGAGGCCCTAACCAACTGATGATCTACAATGTAATGTTGTCTTTCAGATATTTATTTTTTGTAAAGAATACATAAAAAATTGTGATCATTCAATAGCATAATTTGTCAGAAGCTAGTCTAGAATAAAAGATAAGTTTCTGTAATGCCAAACAACAATGAAAACATCAAGAAATAACATTGAAATAGGTCCTAACACCCTCATTTCACAGATTTAATAGGAGATATCTTCATAGAATACTGGACAAAGATACGCAACTGAGCAACTAAGGATTAAAAACCCAAGAACTCTTGCATTGTATAACAAATTCAAATAGAAAAAAATAATCATTGAACTTTTAATGTGGAAAAATGGATACGGAAAGAACAAATGTGAGACAAGGCTTAGAGTACATTATTATAATCCCATGTAGTCAGGAGATTGAAAATATCGTAAGTTCGAGGCCTACCTGGAAGGCCCTCTCTCAAAGTAAAAAGTATAATAATAATAATGATAATAATAATAATAACAATAACAATAGTATGTCTGGAAGTATGGTACAGTGTTAGAGAGCTTGTCTAGGATGGGGAGACATAGGTTCTAGTCTCAATAGCAAAACAAAAATAAATAGACTGATGCTACAAAAATAAATAGACTGATGCTTTTAAATAAATGAACAGAACTAATATGTTTACAAGATATATAAAAACATATATAGCTTAAAAATAACTTTAAAGTCACTGTAAATATCTGCTATTTGTGCTTGATTTGACCTATATCTAGAGAAATGCTCATTAGAGTTAAAGATTCTCATTATGGTGGGATGAATATAAAAGAGTTTTAGAAAGGACTTAGATGTTATCTTATAAAATACATGACACATAGGTCAAATTATTAGAAAGGTTCTACAAATAATTATGACTAACATGAGTTTTGATATAGTGCTATTGAAGTAAACTGGTGAAATGAAAATTAAGATGTAATATGCAAGAATCCTAAATGATTAAGTAAGATAATAACTTATAAAAGTCAAATTTTGAAGTTTAGTTTTAATGGAAAACAAGAACTAATGTATCAGAAGAAAACTGATATCTTTACAGGAGTCTATTTGTTGCTTAGCATCTGTATTGTTACTCTTTAGGGTCTAAAAGTAGCCTATCTTTTGGTTAAAATGATGCAGTTCTTTACACTGAGAATAGTTTGTTCAAAACTTCTTTTTTATTTGCTGATTTCCTTTCCTCGATGACAGTTGTGACACCTCATTGGAAATGAAACTTGGTTTCAGACCATGGCAGGTGATTTGGAACTTAATCCAACATTAACATTTGTCAGCTGAAGACTGGGGAAATTATATAATTTCCTGGAAATTCAATTTCTTGGAACTAAATTAAAATAATGTAATATGAATGATACATAGCATAGACTTGTGAAAGGTTGTGATACTCCATACAGTATTCAGGCAGCGGATCTTGGTTAGAATTCCTTCAGTATATCCCAACAGGGTTAACACAGCTGAATGGCATACTGGTTTAACATAGCTTGGATAGAAGAGTATATACTATCTCTGAATCAAAGGCCCATAATACTGATTTCTCAGATTTGCCATTATATTGGTAATTTATTATGCTGGTTTGACTAAACTGGTATGTTTAAAATCTATATTGTATGACCTTATCAAAATGAGTAGTTTTAAATAAACTGATAGTCTTTAAGTGTTATATATTTGTAATTAAAACACACAAAAATACATTTAAGCTGCAAGGTCAGTCTACTTTTAGTTTTTGTTAGAAGATTAAGATGTAAAATTTACATGAATTTCCATTTTACAGAAAAATTGGCATAATATTTATGATATTTACAGTCTTTCTCTGAGATGCTCTATAGTTCATAAAACTGCAATTTAGGATAAGAAGAGACAAAATCTGATAGTGAATACTATTTGTAGAGCCCAAGTGTCACTGAATTAGATTATGCAAATGAACTGAACAATATACTATGAACATAGTTATGCTTTCTTATATGGTATGTAAATGTGCAAATTGCATTTGATTTAGAACCAAATTCTGCCATTTTTAGAATTTACTACTGATGGTGTTCATTTTACATGAATGTGTGGGCATTTTTCATTGTTTTGGGGGACTTACTAGCTGTGTGTTATGTCATTTATGCCATAAAAATTAATTTCATATTCAGCCACATTTATTTTATTTGTTGCCTATATACATTCTGTTTCTTGAAGCATTAATCACAACCCACTATTACAAGGTTATAGTTATCTCACACTGGACACTCTCAGAATGCAAGGTGGCTAGAAAGGGGTTTCTTATATTTCAGTTACTGGCCTTATCTGTGGGAAAATTAGATCTTACTTAGTCCTTGGTTGTTTGACAGAGTCTTTTACCTACAGAGAATTTTTCTGTAGATGACTCAAGGCTTCTTTCTATTCAATCATCATTAGTAATAATATGCAACCCCGAGAGGGTGTAGTGCCTCAGTCCATAGAGCTCTGATTTCTGTCAGAGTTGTCCTTCCAATCAAACATGGTGTTAATTCTTCACTTTCCTTGGCCTGTGAGTCCTACTCATCCCAAGAAAATTCCAATTTTCTTAGCAAAGTACACACTGATTTCAAACTTCAGGGTCTGATACTGATCCTGTTGAAGTTATTATTCAGGTGGATTGGTGTCTCTGAAAATTTTTGTCCTTTCAGTTCAATCAGCGTCAAGTCTGGTAGTTTCTTTATACTCACTGAATTGCTATTTGATATCCAAGTAAATCGTTATGATTTTTTATACTTCCCTAATATCCCTTTGGTACATATTTGTTTTAATTTCATGATTTTTTCCCAAGGGTTTTCTTGGAAAAGGTGCACCTAGCTTTAAATCCATAAAAGCATAGAAAAGCACAAAGATAAATAGTATTAGCATACACATACTAACAGAAATCAGTTTCTTTGGAATTAAATACCTCAAAAGTTCTAAACATATATTTTGAGGGAATGTTTTACACTTCAGTTATTTGCTTTCAATAGAGTTCCTCTTTCTCACCGTGTGTCTATAAATTTTCTATAGTCATTTTACTTTGCAATATTATTTTCTATTTTTTTATTTAGTTAAACCCTATAATGTGGCCATAAAGAAGGATGGCAAATTGCAGTACAGTGAATCCAGACCTATTTTTAGATGATCCAAATTAACATAGTTTGTGACAAACATACAGTGGTTTATTTTATAAACCCTGCTAATAATACATGAAGCATGAATTACAGATACAAAGGCGCATTAAAAAGCAGCAGCAAAATAATACACGTCTGAGAAAAGTGAAGTGAAATGGAGGTTGCAAAAAGGAATCTATAAAGAAAAGACACGGAGAAAATGAAAAATCCTGAAAGATAAATTAATGTCTGCCCAAAGGCAATGAATGCCATTTAGTAATAAATACACTGGAAATAAAAACGGAGCCAATTAGTATAAACAAAAGAATGCAGAAATAATCAGGAATAAGAAAGAGTAATACATAAGGCCGGTTCCATAAAATTCTAACTGGGAGGATTATAAAGAGAAACCAAGAGAGGAGAGAGCGTGAAGAAAGCAACGCTGGTAAACAAAAGTGGAAGTTGTAATGATGATAAAGATAAATAAGACAAGACTTTCCAGGCAGTGAAGCCAGAAGGTCGTGCCCTCAGGGACAGAAGTGATAATTTGCTGAAAGCCAGTATGGAGGAAATGATAAAACAAAATTAATTTTTTGTCCTCAGTTTCCACCAAGAGTGGAGCTGCTAAGTGGACAGATACAGCCATTCATTTCCAGGGGACAGAGAAGACAAGCATGAGGAAATTAAAATTCTTATGAGGTGCTCTTTGGTACATTTCATTCTATTTAAAACAAAAGTCAATATTAGGAATAGCATGTTGGGGTTGACGGCAAGTATCAGGGACATGCCAATCATTGGAAGAAAATTAACAATCTTTACAAATTGTATTTCATGGAAACAGTAGGCCAGAAGAGTTAAACAAACAAACAAAAAAAGAAATATTGAGGCTACCCTTTTACATTCTACTTTACATTCCAGAATAAGTAAGTTATGATATAATCGAGATTTTTTTCAACTAAAATTTTAAAATTACATTTTCTGGGGCTAGAGATATGGTTCAGAGGACTGGGTTGTGTTCTCAGCACTCATATGTGGCTTTCATGCATCTGTAACCCATGTCCATGGGACTCAATGCCCTCTTTGTCCTCGGTGGGCACCAGAGTGCTGTACATATGTACATGTAGGCAAAATACATACATTTAAATTAAAAATAAGTAAATGAAAAGTACTTTTATTAGTTAAATTTTAAATGTTAAAAAAAGAACGGTATTTTATGGTATGTGATTTCACAAGGAAACAATTTCTGTAAACAAATTGAATGAAATACAATTAACTAAAATGTAAGGATTTTATTTTTATCACTGTGTGTGGAAACAATCAAAAATCAAAAAAAAAATGCTCATACTCAACATGTTACTTAAACGTAAGACCTAATTATATTTAGTATGGATATCTTTAACCTCAAAGCAAAACTGTATTATTTTTATTAAGCCTTTAACAAAACTTCAAATTACTTCTTATGAATTTGTGATCATGTTTTCCACTACACAAATATAACAGAACTAAACTGAGATAAAATTTATAGATTCTTATAGAGTTGTAAATAGAATAGGCTTCAAACAGTTTGAAACAAAAATATTCATATCTTGTCTAAATAAGAGTTTATGCCTCATTAGATAAATGATTTACAATTAATTTACAATTAGATAAGTCATTTACAATAGTTTAATATAAAAATAATTATGAAAAATTGATTTACTCTGAATATATAAGGGATCTTTTGTTTGAAAACATTTCATATTAAACACAGTAAGGACACGGGTTTAAACTCATGTCAGTAACTTTCTGGTTATGCAACCAATATTGCAGATAATTAACTTACGGGGAAAAGGTCTAGTATAACTCATAGTTTTTGAGGTTCCTTACTATGATCAATTAACCCCAATGCTTTAGACCTATATAAGCTAGCACTTAATGGAAGGGCACACAAGCTGCACATATTGAGGTAGACAGTAACCAGATTGGGAAAGAAGATACCTTATTGATATCTCTTTAAGAAATGGCCTGGTGACCTAACTTCCTTCTGTAAGTCCTATCTTTTAAAGTCCTATTACTTCAAATTAGCACCGAGTAGCTACTGAAGTTTAACCCTTTATGTCATGGGCTTTGGGTAGAATAGTTAAGAATCGATCACAGTAAATTGTAATGCATCCCATAGAGAACCATATAGAAATGTTCTATAATTTTAATAGGGTAGATTAAAACACTACCATACAAAGGTTTCTGAAAAAATTGGAAGAGATATGTGGTCATTTGAAAAGTATTTGAGACTATATCAGATTGGACATTAAAAGATGACTGAAAGTTACACAGATAGAAAATGTTGAGTAAATTCAGCCATCACCAGATAAACTTTCTTCTGCAGTGATATAAAAACCAAGAACTAGACAATGTTCGGAGCATGAGAGTGACACTTAGTCCTAAATGAGATGAGACCATCAAAGCCTTCCCCTCAGGGCTTAAGAACAATTCAGAGTAGGAGGCAGAAGACATTAAGGAAAAAAATATCTTATACACACCTGGACTGACACTCATATGAACCCAAAGAGACTAGATCTATATGAATAGAGACTGAACAGATTCAAACCAGATAGGGTCCCAACACTGAAATGGGGAAGAAGATACAAGCTGCCATTCACAACCACCAAGCTATCTCCAATTAAAACAAACCAGAAAGGAAAAATTAGAGAGCTTTACTGAGTTTACAAATCACACTTAAGGGCAGGCATCATGCGTAGCTGTAGATGCCACCACAAAACAAACTCACACATAATTTTAGAGACTTTCTTATCTCATATTTCTTTGTTTGGGCTTATTTTTTATTTACCTTATTGATCTTTTGTTTAAATATAAAAGTTTCTGATTTTGAGTTTTTGTGGGTTTCATGTATATGTGTTAGTGTTGTATGTGTTATACCCATACGAGTGTGTGTATAGTTCTTCTATTTCTTGGTTATTTTCTTTTAGTTTTGGTTTTTCATTTTATTTTAACATTGTTTGTCTTTTATCTGATTATTCACTTTTGAGGGAGAGAGAGAGAGAGAGAGAGAGAGAGAAGCAAGGTTGAAAGATAGGGAGGTAGGGAGGAGGGTGTCAGGGATAGGAAACTGTAATCATAATATATTGTATAAAACAATTTCATTTTCAATATAAATATTAAAAAGCAGAATAAAGAACTTTTTAACACAATAAACTGGAAAATCAAAATTAGAATGTGACAGAATTTATTCAGTTCCTTACATGGGCCTAGTACTTTACATATGTTCTATTCTTGATCCTTAGAACATTTGCCCATTAAAGCAAAAACAGAGTCATGGTTGTGACTCCCCAGAATAACTTCCTCATAGGTGGATATGATTATTTATTTTTGCATAGCAGACAACACAGAGAGAAGTCATGTGGCTGGAATGCTGGTTGACACTCCCAACATTAATGCATCATGTCTCTAAGGATTGCATGATAGTTTGAATTGGATTGAGATGTGCTTAGGGGGGTAGTAAAGCTAGACTTGTCATGTAACTAACAGGATTCTTTCTCTTTTTTTTTAAACTAATAAAATTTATTTTAAAATATACCACTCAGTATTGACATTTTTTAAGCTGTCAAAATAATTTATAATAGTTAAATGTCTCTCAAATATACATGATACCTTCTGAAGCTAAAAGTAATATGCACTCAACCAGATTATAAAATCTATTTGGAACATTAAACATGATAGAAGTAGAGAAAAATCTCTTATGAAGTCCTCTATGAAAGGAAATTGTGACAAGTTACTGATTACACAGAAACTGTTCCATCTCCAAGGGAGAATATGCAGTGTAACTGTGGCTTCATAGAATGAATTGGATAGTGTTCCTTCTGTTTCTATTTTGTGGAATAGTTTGAAGAGTATTAGTATTAGGTCTCCTTCTCCAAAATTGACCATATAATCGGTCACAAAACAGACCTCAACAGATACAAGAAGACTGAAATAATCCCTTGCATCCTATCAGATTGCCACGGACTAAGACTGGACTTCAAGAGCAACAAAAACAACAGAAAGCCCACACACACATGGAAGCTGAACAGCACCCTACTCAATGATAACTTGGTCAAGGAAGAACTAAAGAGAAAAACTAAAGACATTTTAGAATTTAACAAAAATGAAGGCACATATTACCCAAACTTATGGGACACAGTGAAACCAGTTCTATGAGGAAACCAGGATACTTTCAACGAGAGTTCTCTATAGTGAAAATCCACTTAGAATGTAGGTAGCAACATCCATCTCAATGGAGTTCAAGGGGAAAATGAAGAAAGGCATCTAGGGCAGGTGTTTTTTTTCTTTGCTTCCTGGTCTCCATGAGGTGAACTGTTCTGCCTTGCAAGCCATCAGCCAACAGACATATTCCATTCCTTAAGCTCTTTTCCTCAAGTATTTATCACAGTGACAATACTCTGACCACATTTTTGTTACTATATTGGGAGATGATGGGTCCTTTAAGAGTTAGAGGCGTGAGGATGACCCTTCAGTCCAGGAGATGTACAGCCAGCTTTCTTGACTCCTGGTGTAAAATGAAATTCCTGCATCTCACATAATTTTATCATAATTTATTATAAGATACCACTGAGATGGATCTCACTACAACTGAGTGGATAAAGATGCTACACCTGTGAACCTCCAGAACTCCGAGCTAAATAAACTTTTTTTTTAAATGTAAGTAGATAGTGTCAAGTATTCAGGGAAAAGCTGACTAATATAAAGTATTCTGGAGAAAAATATTATATAAGAACTCTTTATTACGCTGAAAATTTGGCTCCAAGAAGTTCTAGCTTCAAAACCCAGTGACTTTTTGTTGTTGTCAGGTAATACTGGTTTGTAATTCTAGGGATTGAACATAGAGCCTCTGTGTGTGCAAGCAGTTGGAGACTGAGTCATAATGCCACTCCCTGTATCAATTTTCTGGGTGATTTGATATATATATCACCTATAGAGAGATAATACATATATATTCCAATAATATATTACATATCTTTATATCTCTATCTATATTTATGTGTAAAGATAGATAGATAGATAGATGATAGATAGATAGATAGATGATAGATAGATAGATAGATAGATAGATAGATAGATAGATAGATGTGCAAAATAAAAAGAAAGGACAGTGCCTTTCATGGGTACAGCATGCATGTGTGCTTAAAGTACAGTTTGAGTGATTGTGTTAACTTCTAGATAGAGAAATTTGTATTTTTATGCAGACACCATCAACACAAATTTAACGAACATTGGCTTGGCCTTTAAAAAGTTTCAGTGCTTTACTTTAGCATACAACATATTTTGGTTAAATCTTTCCCTTTCCATGAACAAAACCTGTAAAAGTTTAAACTAGAAAAAGATCCCAGCCTGGAGAATGGGAAGTGGGAACAAAGTTTTCATCCATAATCAGAAGCTGTGTGTGATTGACAGCTGCTGGGTTGTCTTTTCTCCTGCAGAGAATGTTAGAACACTGTTTCCTGATCCAGGATCATAAGAGCAGTAGCACATATATCATGACAGACCATCCAAATGCTTCTCTTTTTTTGGTACTTTGCTTAAATTCATTCTCTGTCTCTCTGTGTCTATGTCTGTCTCTGTCTCTCTGTCTCTGTCTCTCTGTCTCTGTCTCTCTGTCTCTCTCTTTTGGTAAAATTATGTGCATATTTAAGAGCCAAGCTTTTTAATATTATAATATGTAGATTCTGTTAACTTTTCTATAATTTTTCTTACTGTGACTTGGCACTTACTTAATTACTTATACATTATTACTAGGACATAAAATAAATGTTATATTTATATTTAATATATTTTAAACATTCTACAGAGAATTTAATAAGTATAGTAATCTTCAATTACAAAATGGAGAAATATTTTCTGTCCTAATGTGAGAGCACAAAGTAACATTAGAGTAAAACTGTAAAGATGAAAGTAGTGAGGAATTTTTCCCATGCAATATGGATTATAGAGGCTATTCACCTAAAATATGTTATTCAGATGTCTATTCATCCTCAGGTAAGCAAGTGAACATTCATTTCTTTTGTTAAGTCTTTCTCTGTGGTTTTTATTCCTTTTGTCTCATACTCTAGGAATAAACAGTTGAAAGACAAGGTTTGCCAAGATTTGTGTGGACATTGACTTCTTTGTGAAGTTCTCTGCAGTCTAGCGTTCAAAAGGAGTAATATTTGCTTATTGTTTTCATTAGATATGAAATTTGAGAGAAAAGTTAATGCGACTTCTCCTAGTCCACATGTATTAATCATCTATATTAAAATTCACTCATTTGATCTTAATCTCACATATAATTGTTGTTTCATTTATTTAGCAAGTACTGAGGAACTTGTTGCTTGTTGAGACCTAGCTGAAAATTCCAGAATTACTATGTGGGACATGACAAGATCTATGTGCTGAAGAAGCTATCATTTTGGTGAATTTGAAGAAGATGAATCAAAAGTACTGACTAATGATTAAATCAAAGGAACTCTATAAGAAGGCTGGGTATTATGTAGAACATTAAAATGCCATAGTTACTCAGAAAATATAATAAAAATATCGAGTAAAAACTGTGGTAATGACAGCTGTTACAGTGTTGTGATTTTAGTAAATGTCTAAGTATCTGTGTTAAGGAAGGTTTAGGTGGGTAGGTAAAAGTTCATGACAGGAAGAAGAAATCTAGAACCAGAGAAACAAAACAGATGTTTTAGAAAACTAAAGAGCAATATAACCAGAGCAAAGTTAAAGGAGGGTGCAGAGTGAGAATAGCATAGAGAATTTGGAGGGACTATGTGGTAAGCCAAGCGTATATTCTAGTGTCTCACTCAAAGTAGAATTAAATCTGACATACAGCTTTGAATAGGTAAACAGCTTCATTTCACTCACATTTTTAAATGATAAATCTAGCTGTTGTCGAAGAGTGTATGGCTAGGGACTGGAAGAGAAGTATGGAAGCTGAGAAAGACTATTGTAGTACCACAGAACAAGGCATGGTCATTTGGGCAGGGCTGCTAAGTTGAGAAAGACAAAAACTGATCCATTCAAGTTATTTTGATGTGGGCTTTAGATATCATAGAGAATAACATAGTGTGTTATTTGGGTGAAAAATAAGAAGTGGGAGACAGTATTCCAATGCAGAGGTAAGCAAATATTCTCATTTGATTAACATGCTTTAGATAGACAAATAGCAGTATCAAAAGACAAATCTCTTTAATAGGTCTGATGTCTATGGACAAGGCTAGATTCAGTGATTTGTGACTAGATGTCATGTGGATGATTTCTAATCATGCTCCCAAATACAAACATCTAGATTCCTGTAGAGATTAAGGCAATAAAACTTATGACTGAGGTCTAAGAAATTCCACAAGTAAGAACCAGAGAAGACGGAAACATAGAAAAGATGGGGAAAATCTTTAAGAATAGGATGCCAGAGTGATCAGCTCTGGTACTGTTTTTTTCTCACACAGCAGCATGGCCTTGAGTTCAGGAAGGACAGTAATCTCAAGCATTAATTGATAGTTCATGGTCCAGTAGAAGAGGCAGAGAAAAATATTCGCTTTGACATATAAAAGTGACAATTAAAAGGATTGTGAGAGTATAAAAGGAAGACATATTACCCAGTCTTGGAGATAGGGAAGTGTGATTTGGAGCAACTTTTAATGAGGGTGAAGATAAGAGAGGATTTGGTGGGAAAGAAATTAGGAAATGTGACCAGATGGAATAGCATTTCTCATAAATAGAAAATCTGGATTAAGAAAAGAACTTCCAGGATGGACAGAACTTAGAATCAGTAAAATAAAAAGAGTTAGAGATAAAGAAGGAGTCCGATCATGGAGAACTTTGGAAAGTATCACGAAGAGATTGAACTTTTATTTCCTAAAAGCTATGCAGAGTTATAAAGAAGTTATTAAAAGCAGACAGGAAAAACACTATTTGTGCTTTAGAATGATCTCTTTGGCAGAAGCCCCAGGACAAATGCTTACAGTTGATTGAGAATATCTGAGTATTCTTTAAGAACCGCTAATGAAAATCCAATCCAAGGAATCTTAAGTAAGAAGGCAATTAAAATATATTACAATTGAAGACTTTTAAAACTTTGTGTGGTTTAATAGGTCTTAGTAAAGATGGACACTCTTTGTAATTAAGACAGAGGATAAATTTATGCCAGGAAATGGAGCTTCTTAATTTGGAATTTGGTCAGCAAAAAACTGGTAAATAATTTCTGACAGATGGCAACACAGAGTCTCCCATGACCATTAACACCAAGATCTCTGCTTTATGCTCTATCCAAGAGCTACAACTTCTGACAATGTCATCGTTTCCAATTCTATAATAGGTCATTTGCCATCAGAGCATCGTTCCCCTTTTAGGAAAGCAGAGGTCTCTTTTAATTAATAATGTTTGTGATAATGTTGATAGTTAAGACTATACTTACTTGGAAGCTTTATATATTACACCATAATTGGCATACACCACTCTGGTGCTTAATCGACGACACATCAAAGTGCAGAAGATTCACTAGAGTTCTGAAACCACTTCTAAGAGCTTTGATGAGCTAGATTTCCTGTTCAGCCTCAAATTCTTGGTTCTTTTTATGGGCTTGCTTGCTTTTTAGCTTGCTTCTGCTCCTCACTGGTCTCCATTAATCGTGAATATAGCTCTTTACAATCCAGGATCTTTTTACTGCCCTCAAATCTGGAACTTACTCATGGATCACAATAATAGTATTTACCATTTCGCCATCCTGATACATGAGACATACCCAGATTTCTATATTTAAAAATTGTTTTCTTTGGGCTTCATATCAAATGAACAAATGTCACAAATTTTGTATCAGAATATGGCATGATATTTTTTATTTTTTAAAAGACTTTCAGTGTCTACATGGATGTTCATCTTGTTAAGTGGGTTTGAGTACTTCTGAATTGCTTTTTGGTAGTGAGTCATAGTTTGCCTGAAGACATCACCTGCTTTGTGCTATTTGTTTCTCCTCAATTATATTTACCTCAGAAAATTGGTTTTTGTTGTTGTTTTTAGCTTTGTGTAGCTATAGATAGTCTGTGGTGATTAAAATGCTAAAAATCATTTCATATGTGCTATTATTATATGCTTAAAGAAACTGATTCCCAGAGACATTTTCATGTTTCTATAATGGAAGAGCTGAGGTGAAAACTTAGAACTTTTTTGAATATATTGTCTTTGTCTAAAATCTCAAATGGAAGAGCTGTGTCTTATATTGAAGGCGATTTCTTTATTGTCTTTAACTCTTAATGAAACATTGGATATGCTTCATTGATTTAAAATTATTGGTATAAAATATTTTATGCTAACAACAGTGTGATTTTACAACAATTTTGCATCATTGCAAGTAATCTTTAAATTTTTCTTCCTCTTATTTGGGAACAAAAAATTATATTAAACCAAACATTTAAAGATTTCTGAAAGTATATGAAAACATTCCTCACTAAAAAGTATTAGATAGCTGTGCATAATATAATGTATTATTTTAGGTTAGGGAATGAAGGATAAAGTACTTTTTGATCTTGTTTTATATCATGAACTATGGATGCAAATGTCATTATAATTAAGGGCATATTTATTCCAATGAGAGGAAATAAAAAAGTCAAAATTAAAAAGTGCACTGTATTATAGACACAACCCACATCTTATGTTTCTTTGCTCTGTATCCTTTACAATAGTAACCTATGTATATCTCAGTACCAGGTGGGTTTCTAGAATGCAAGATGAGGTCATGAAAGATGCTCTCACATCTTTTAGTTCTTTATATCAATTTCTGAAAAAAAAAAAAACCAGTATTGTCAAGAAAGGATCTGAGGTGTGTTAGAAGCTACTGGAAGGAATTTGGAAAGGGGCCAATAAAGAAGAGAAATTAGGATGATTTTCTTATATATAAGTAAGGATGAAATAATTACTTCCTCTAGAGAGACAATAGAAAAAGATGGTGGTGTGAGGAGCTAATGAAGAGAACAGGCTACCCCACTGCACACGAAGCACAACAGGGAGCACTGTGCCCACTGGGGATATGTGAGTGCTGAGACAGGATTGGTGGCAGCTAGAAGTCTATGTATGTAAGTCAAAGGATTTCAACTGGAGTATGCCTAAGAATGATTTGCATAGGAAGAATGTTGCCTAAGAGAATAAGGAATCATGAAAATTCAGTAGAGAAAATTAAGAAATTTTGTAACACCCACTGAGATCAGTAACAACTTAAATAAAAGAAGAGAAAAAAAAGAAGAAAGAAAGAAAAGGAAAAAAATCCCTGTGGACCAGCACAAATCATACAAGAACCAGCTTTGATTCTTGTTTGAGATTATTATATAGACAGGATATGATAAGTCAATGTTGCCCTAATGATTATATTGACATTTTATACAGATTTTGTTTTATATTGGTACCCTATTATACTAGACATATATGCATTTTATCAGTTAGGGTTTTTGTTGTGGTTGTTTTACATTAAACAGATGGTTCTTACTGTCCCTTTTATTATAAATGATTAGAATTTGGCTATCCACTCAATATTTTTATTTTGTCTTTCCGGTTTATAATGTCTGTGTTGATAATGAACTTATCCACACATAGAAAAACATACATATATATGCATAATTATTATATATAGAAAATTAATTAATCTTCTAATATTTTAAAACAAGAGAAACATATGTAGGTATAGATACATCGCTACATAGCTATACATTTCCTTACGGAAGGAAAATACTCATATTTATAGGCATTTATGGAATTTTTTTTCTACAGCATTCAGTTCTGCAAGAAAAATAAAATGTCTTTTCTATAAATGCTTCTTTCTTGCGTTCCTCCCCCCCCACTCAATGTATTTTTCTTCAATAACAAAAGTACAGTTCGTTTTTAAATGCATTTTTGCATAATGTCACATTAAATGTGGCTTTTAATTATTGGTTTTGATGATTTTTGAAGATTTTTGTATTTAGATGGCATACACATTTTCAATCATGTCTTAATTACTTTTAAAAATGCTGCACTGGCTTAGGGACAAGACAGATAACTTGTTAAGCATTTGAAATTTCTGAGCTGTTTTCTCAGTTCTGGCAGTCACTACCCAAGTCCAGATTGTAACCTCCTTTCTGCCTCCAAAGCCTGCCTTGGCTCCGTGTCCAGCGAGGGATTATGGATTTAGCAAGGAAGGTAAGTGTGACTACAAGCATTGGCTCACCATCTGCTCCCCAGCAGAGCGTGGGCCAACCTGCATCGCCTGCAGCAAGACCAGGGCAGTGTTCTCCAGCCAGCCCTTTCCAACCTGGCTCAAGGCGCACTGCACATTCAGTCAGATGATTAGGTCTAAGTAGTCCATATGTAACAGAATATTTTTCCTAAATACCAAAATGAAAACAAAATGAATGCCATTTTTTTTCATTCTCCTTACTCGATACATCAAGTCTTACACAAATAAATACTCTCTTAAGGTTTATGCAAATGATAGAAAAATAAAACTATGCATTATTTAGCAGTTCTTCCTATTTCAAGATCTAACAGACTTTATTCTCAGCATGTTTTTCCCTAGTTTATGCTGGCCTTCTTTTCTGATTCGACTTTTTAATTCATCTTTTTAAATTATTCCTTTTTAAATCATTATCTTACGTGTCTTCATAGATTTTAATGTATTAATCTATTATTAATTTTTACTATACTCAACTTAATCTTAAGTTGTTTAAAGCTCTTTTAAGAGTAAACACTTGCCTATGCTTTAAAAATAGCTTGTACTTTAATATTTTGCTTATTTGATCGAGTAGCCTCATTCAAGCCTGTCACATAAATTATCATTTTATTGTGGCATTTTGTGCGTGGGATATTCAAGTATCAAACAAGAAGATTAACCTTTGGGTTCAAGAACCAAGATTATTTTTCAATTCATAAGAAGATTTTTTTTTTTTTTAGTCACCGATATTAACACTTTTATTTCTTTTTGAATTTATTTTGTTTCAGGTCAAGAGCTTAAAAAATGATTTCCATAAATACCAGAGGAGCATGCAGTTTCTGCCTCCTTTATCCCTGTTGCTGATTTGAGGCCAGAGCAAACCTGCAAATAAGCTAAAGAAACACCTCACCCTTTTTTACTTAAACTGTTGTCTGCCGGACTGCAGAATGCACACAGTAAACAATGTGAAACTGTATAACCCATAATACAGTATATTAAATTACAACATTGGTCAGTAATGGAAACTTATTCCCAGATATGAATTATTTACAGCCCATTTAAGTAATCCATATTCAGGTGTGGCAACGAAAAAAAAGTGCAACATAAATCTTTAATGCTGACCGGTTGAGAGAGCAGAACTGAGGATTACAGACATTTTAAAGGAAAAAAAAGGAATGAAAGAAAAAAGCAAAACCTAAACGAATTGATATAGCCTATTCAGTGGCTTACTGCACCAGCGTGCTAATAAATTGACGGATGGCATGTCAGGGGTAGGAGGTGAAGCCCTAGCATTTCTAATAAGGTGGGGTCTAACATCACACTACCAAAATAAGGAGTTCTGAACCTGGCTGATACAGGAAATCACCTGCACCTCTTTTGTCTGTGCAAGTGTTGAAAATGTCATTTTGTAACATCAAAAATCCATGAAGAATTTAATAAAAACAACCCAGTAACTGCATTAGTAATGTAAATGAGCCATGTAGAAGGTGGTTTAAAACAGGGAGATGATGCTGAAAAGAACTGGTTCTTTATCTTTTGTATGGAATTGTAGCCAGTACCATATTTGGGGAAATAGACTTATCAAAGAAATGCCTTTAACCTTGTTTTAGGATTCTGTAGCATATAGAATAGAAAATACCCACTAACTTAAAGAAAGTAAAGTCTGTGGAGTATTTCATACTATTTTATTTTGCACATATTATGAAAGTTGTTAACTACTTCAACCTGAAGTATAAAAGATTATGCATAGTGAGGAGTATTTCACTTGCAATTTCTTTTGTTTCCTGGAGCAGTACCTATATTAATTCATCTTATAAAGATCATTGCTCAAGAACTAAATTTTGCATATATTAGAAAGCAGAATTAGCATTGCACTGTGTACACCATTCAGCAGTAACTTCTCTCCAAGCAACCATTAAAGGTCATGTTTTGACGACTGAATGGCATGTCTGCACCTTGGTCCCCTGGAGAGGCATTCCCCAGGTACATGCAAAAGGTTATTAAATTACCTTCCGAGCGACACTATCTCTTTGGATGAAAATAATTACAGGCTTTTAGAGGCATCAGAATGCTTTCTTTCTTTCCTTCTTTTCTTTTTTTTTTTCTTAATAAGATGAAGATGCAGTACCTAATGACCATTTTTGTGTGTGAGTCATATAGCCTGTCAGTGGTGACAGGACAAATGAGCATAATGGCATAGCTTAAAGGGGAAAGGTTCATTTTAAATAGTGACAAATAATATTTAAATGGCATTGTTGGAGACCCATCATGCTTGTAAAATGTAGTTTGTATCTCTTCTTCTCCCTTTAATTTCATCACTGTCAAATGGCATTAGCTACCAACATACAACATCAGGTGCAGATATAATTCTTAACAGTTAAACATGCCGCTAACCAAACAAAATATATCATGATTTTTCTAGGATTTTTTTCAGTATGGATAATTCATTAAATAATTAAAAAATATATTTATATCTAAAGCATTTCACTGTAAAAGACACCTTTACTTGATTAAGAGAATAGTTTTAAACTACAATGCCTTGAGGATTGTTTTGCTCTCCAGATAAAATCAGATAAGATTTAGCTTTTAGACTAACTACACAGCACACCTTGGGAGTGTCTTGGAGAAGACCAGCTGTGGTGCTTTGGTCACGTATATCCAGTGTATATTTGAATAGAGCACTTGAGCATAAACCCTCTCTTAAAAAAAAAAAAAAGCAAACGCATGACTTCAAACATGCAATAGTGTGAATCAAACTCACAAGTGTGATCTTCCTATTCTTTGCCCAGGTTCAGAACTTTTAATAAAGACATAAAAATGAATCAGTGCTGAGATGTCTTGTGCATAGAACTGTTCTCGGGACTTCCAACTTTAATAGAAAGCCTTTGAATTCTTGAATATTTTTACATAGCTTCATCACATTTATTACTACTTTATTTTCAGATCACTTAAGCCAAAACTGGAGACAGTTTAGGTACCTTTGAGTTGTTAAAAGTTATAGCCAATTTTCTGAAAAATTATACCAGCTAAAAACACAACATTAAATATTTACCCTGTTGGATGTTAAAAAACGCTTACAATGAAAAATGTTCACATATTGACTATTCAAAATGGCCTGCACTTTGAAATGGTGAAATGGAAGGGATTGCAGATGTACAAGAATAAATATAAAAACAAATGAGTTGACTTGAAGTGTTGCCGGCTTTCATAAACATGCTTCTGCAATAACATGTGACATTAATATTTAATTACAAAAGCACTGCTGCAAAATCTTTGAAATTAATGTTTTGCAAAATTAACATTCAGTGCACAGAAGCAAAGTCGTTCCAGGCGCGACTGTGATTAACAATGCCATTCACTTTACATATTATATTAATATATTATTCAAGCTACGAATTAACACCTCCTAATTTAAATAAGGTGCTACATATCATGATGAGCTAAAATGCTTTTCTTAAAATGGCCCGTCTGATTTTAAGCAATCTGTGTTTATCATTTAATATTTTGTTATTGAATACTGCTCTCCGTAAAACTCCCTCCACTTTAATTTCAAGCAGAGACCTCATTAAACTGGTGTGTTCCGTTTCTGGGATTGCTAAGCCATTTGAACCATATTTTGTTTGCCTGCTACGAGTAGCATTGAAATACTGTGTATGTGAGTCTGCCCTGGGCAGCCATGCTTTTATTTTGAACGTTCTGAGAGATCCTTTCAAGTATGTGCTTTCTGCTTTCAGTAAGACACTTGTTTGCACAAACGTGGCCACTGTCATTGTGCCTTGCACCGGATTTTCCTGTGTTCACACAGCATACAGTGAACATGGTTCTGGGAGGGGGAAGCTGCACTTCCCACATTGTCAATGTACTGACTCACATGGAACACCTGTTTCCTAGAGCAATATGGTGATGCATGGGAATTGTACTTCCTTCTCCTTCTAATCTATGGATGAGGGTGACTGTGGTTCTTGTTCTGATCCCATTCATCAGGAAGTAGCCCAGAGGACCACTTCTGTTTCGCTTATGTCTGTGCATCTGAGAGCTTCTTGATTTAAGAAGAACAGTTGAGGAGATGAAATCACAACACAGGAAATGCCACTTCAAAGCCCCCAATGCTTGTACCATTATGGCAGTTTTGGGGCCCCAGACTTCAATAACAATATGGTTCTGGGCATATTTGAACTGAAGACGATTACTGGAAGGCTCAGGAAATACTGAGCAGGAAACATCAATTATTAAGATACCTCAGGATAAATTTAGTGTATTCTAAAACAGTTTTTCCTTTATTGTAGAGATGCTTAGCTTCCCATCATCAACCAATGCATGTATGATGAAATGGGGCTGCAATTCCATCACTTTAGGACCATAGACTTTAAAAAAAAGAGCCTTATTCATAGATTGCAGGTCAAGGTCCATAGGTTATATTTCTAGATCTCTCTCCCATATTGTATAATTCCTACTCAGATTAATTTATGTAGTAAAATGGATATCAGTTTTTTAAGTCATCAGAAAATTGCTAGAAGGTTCTATAACAAACATTTGGTCTAAACAGAGTATGTGAAGACAATAAAGATATTGACCTATGCCCCATTGCTATAAATACACGGTTATATTTTTCAAGTTTTAAAAAAGATAACTATACAGACTCCAGTAAGTTCCTCTTAAAGAAATGGGGTCATTTTAGTCCTAGCCTTTGATGACAATAATTTCTTGCCTTCTAATTTGAAGATAATATTACCACAACTGTCTTTGTTTGTAGTTGAGGCTGGCCTTGAACTCAGTATGTAGGCTCTTGAGGCAATCCAGTTGTCTCAACGTCCAGAGTACTAGGATTCCACGTATTTATCACATTACCCGGTATATTTTAATTTTTTTTATTGAAAATAGATTGGTTTCATAAGTATATTCTAATTATATTTACCCCTCCCCCAACTCTTTTAGATCTTCCCCGCCTCCCGACTTAGTAAACAATTAAGTCCTACCATTGAGCTACATTTCCAGCAATATGTATCTCTCTTAAAAAAGATATTTAGATTTATCTTTATTTAATATGTTTCAGTGTTTAGCCTGTATGTATTTATGCGCAGTTCATGTGTTTGATGGTGACAGAAGTTAGAGTGTTGAATTCCTTGTGGTTGG
This sequence comes from Grammomys surdaster, assembly GCF_004785775.1. NCBI lineage: Eukaryota > Metazoa > Chordata > Mammalia > Rodentia > Muridae > Grammomys > Grammomys surdaster. Next base: position 1,398,149 of record NW_021620713.1, on the reverse strand, counting down.
AGTTACCAATAGCTGTGAACCACTATGAGAGTGCTGGTAATGAAACCAGGTCCTGTGAAAGAACAAGTACTCTTTTTATTGGTTATTTTATTTATTTATATTTCAAATATTGTTCCTCTTCCAAGTTTCCCCTCCATAAGCCCCCTATCCTCTCTTCCCTCTACCTCCCTCTATGAGGTTGTTCCCCCATCTATCTACCCACTCCTCCCTCAGTGGCCTAGTGTTCCTGTATCCTGGGTCATCTGAGCTTGGGGATCCCAATGGAGGAGTTAGGAGAAGGACTGTAGGAGCTGAAGAGGTTTGCAACCCCATAGGAAGAACAACAATATCAACCAACCAGACCCCTAAAGCTCCCAGAAACTAAACCACCAACACACAACAAGCACTCTTAATTGTTGGAAGACCTTTTTAGCCACCCTCTACCTTTAGTTTTTAAAGAATGTTACAGTAAATTATTTTATTATTTTTTAAGGATTTCATTAAGATAAATTTTAGAATAATGGTTTTGATAATCATAATTATATACTGTGTTTTCAAAGACTATTTCTCTATAATTCAAAAGCACACTATTTCCAACTGAGTGATATTTTGGATAATCAATTATCAGGTTAAAAGAATGTAAAGTTAGAATTGCTAAAGTAATTTGGGGCCTGTAATTATTAATCTATGCTTTGCACAGAAACAGTTCCTGAGGAAACACCTTTAGTATTATTTGTCTTGTGAATCAATTCTGTAGTGAACATTCCAAGGAGAAAAGCAGATTTCACCTTAGCATTTGTCTTTTAAACTTTCAAATGAGCCAAGACATCTTCCTTTAGACCTCTTCATCACCTTTGATTTTCATAGTGCCCATTGAATTGCAGTTCTGAAAATTTTCTCCTATTAATTAGACGATAGGTGATTTTTCCATACAGTATACAGATACCATAAGCCTTATTTTAGAAATAGTTTTCCTAAAGCAATAAACAAACAAACATATAAGATAAAGCAAAGTATTGCTAATGGTTTATTAATGAAATGACCCACCCTCACTGGCATTTAAAGTTTTGGAGACAATCATATTGTACTGATTGGTATTTTATTTGAATCTGTCCTGGAGACCTACTAAATAGTTTTTTAAAATAATATTTTTCTAGAGTGGTAGAGAGATGGTTCTCCAGTTAAGATAGCATGCTGATCTTCAGAGGACTGAGCTTAATTCTCAGCTCCTATATGATGGTGCTCCCAGCCGCCTGGAACTCCAGCTCTAGGGGGATACATTGCCTCTTCTGGTCTCCATGGACACTGTAGTCACATGGACATGCTCATACACACACATCTACACAAAAATAAAGTAAAAAAAAATAATCTCTAGAAACATAATGTTCTATTAGTATTTCTTAAGAATATATATTGATTTATTTAAATAGCAGTAGTTGTCCCAAAGAAAACTCATCATATAGATATTTCCCAGACTATAATTTCTTTGGAAGACATGAGATATCAAATTCACCAAATGTGTTAAGACATTCTATGCCAGAGTAATGAACAAAAACATTTTTTTAAAAACTACATAACGTGAACAAAGCCATAAAGAAATTTTATATTGATCATTGGTAGATGCTTGTACTCAAGGTTATACAGGAAAGAGGTATCTTATTCAGTTTATGTCAGTTTCTAACAATTTAGTTCAAGGTAGTGATTAGTAAGACATGTGTTTGTGTGTATGTGTGTGTGATAATAAGCACTAAAAATAGTGTCTGACCCTGAAAACACTCCTCTAATGACCCATATGATCACTTGTATTTTAGATTAAAATATTATAAATGAGACAATGTTATTTTCAGGAATAAATGCCGCACTCTGTAATGAAAGCGAACAATATCTTATTTCTAACTCCATGCCATAATACAGGAAGGCTCCAGGGTACTAGAGTGGTTCATTTTCTGAATACCAATTAGCAATTAGCTCAATTTTATTGATGTGGACACAAGATTGAAAGACAGGGAATCTTCTGATATTAATCCTCCTACCCAAATTTGGTTAATAATAAGGTATGCGGTTAGGAGTGTCCAGTTTGGGGTCACTCTCACAGACACGCCCAATGCTGGCTCCCCAGGTTAGAATACCATTCTTTGTGAGACACATAGACCTACAAAAATTGGTAGTTCTTAAAACCTGGGGCAAGATTTGATTATCGCAGCGAATACATTTTGTTCAAATGAGCATTTTGCTTAACAGGGTGGAAGTTGGTTGATGTTTCGTCAAGAAATTGACCATGACCATTTTTGTCCTTTCCTTTCTGTTCTCTTCTTTTTCCTTTTCCAGCCACAGGCTTCCCTCCCCCTCTCACCCCCCCCACCCCCAGTTTCCTGACTTTAAGGTCCTCAGATAAATGTGGGAAATTCCTTGATTACAGTCAAACATCCACTGGGGCTTTTAACAATCCCTTAAAATACAGGCCTTATGAGTGGCATATTTTATGCCCATCTTCAGACCAAACCCATTTGTACTAGGCAACCATGTCATCAGAGCAATGTATACACAACAGTCAACCCTTGCCTGTGTGAAGGACTTCCTGTTCATGTAGATAATTTATGCAGTTCTTACGGGTGAAAGTTCCTTCTGTATAGGTTTTGCACTTTAAAACTCTTAGTCTTATAGCAATACTGTTCTAAGAGTACTAAATTTCTTTTCATGGAAACATAGATGTTCTTCTGAGTATGATATGAACTGAAAAATCTTCAGAATGTCTTTGTGGAATTCTGCCATATCATGAGTATTCTTAATGAAGCCCAACAAGATACAGAGAGCGGGTTGAGATGGAGAGCAAATGTTAAGTTCTCCTTCCTCCTTGAGGCTATCTTAGCACAAAGTATGTAATTTTATAAGGAGAAATGAATAGTAAAATGAAATAATAAATTAGTATCACCATAGTAATTTTAGCATGGTTATCATACAAAACCAATTTTAACCCATTTTCAAGGATAAGTAGATTTTCTTTTTGAAGAAAAGCACTGGTTTTGTGCTCATTAGAATGTGAAGTTCCTCAGTAAAATCTATAAAACTTACAGAACCTAGGAAATAGAGAAAAAAAGTCCCTGGTTATTTCAGTGGTACAAAACAGACAGAGAGGCATGAAATTTCATATCACTGTCAAAGACATGCTTTTTAACAAATATTGAAATTTAACTTATTATAGCAGTTAAGATAGAAATTCATTCAAAATGGGGTTCATTATTAAAGTGAAAATAAATAAATCTGCATTACTTGCGCAAGTAAAAATATGCTTTCACATACCTCTGGTCATTTTTAAGTCATAAACAAAACTAAGGAAAACAATAAAAATCGAGAAAACTGGTGGCAGTGCTGTTATTATTATCACTAGGATACAGTCTATAATAAGTGTTTATGAGTTGCTTCAAAAAAATCAGCCATCATTTAATAACACAGAGTTTATGCTGAGTCATAGGTTCCTATAGAATTTAAGAGATCTTAGCATTTGATTATCTTTACAAATATCCTTCCAAAAATCAAGACACTAAGAAAGCATACATTTACTAGAGCAGAGAAATTGAGGCCTAGCAATGCAACAGATTTTTCTCAACAATACACAGTAATTTGCTTAGCTAGGGCTGAAATTTGCATTATTTGAGTCCAGAATCATTTTCTGTCTTGTACTTGACCTCTGGATGTTGTTGTGGACATAGGAAAAGCAATGATCCTGCACATAAGGTAATCATGTCATTATGCCAATGTAAGTGATATTTAATATGCATCAAGGTATTTACATAAAGGTCTGGTACTCTAAGCAAATAGAAATGTCAAAGAACAAGAAGAAGAGAAGTGGGAGGCAGGGTGGAAGGGGAGGAGGAGGAAGGTGAAATGCACCAGTTGGCCTCTACAGTCCTTAAAGGAGACGTGTAACAGTAAACAAGATGTGCTCTTGCTTCTAACATAAATATCAGAAGCAATTTGGAAAATAACAGACTAAATGATAACACCATTTTCCACCTTTTGGAGTAAAAGGAAATTAATAAAGCTTTAAACATACATGCCTCTTAAGGAACACAGCTAAGGAAGAGAAGACAGGAAATAAACACTCATTTGGAGATAGGTGGGCTATCTCATGCCTCGTAAATAGACTTTGATGAATTGATCTTGTTTCAACAATAGTTGATGCTTTCAGCGCTTCCTTTTATCCTCTCTCTGCCATTGATCTAAGCTTCTGAAGAGTTCAGAATGACCACTTTCATTGGCTGGCTTTCTTAAGCGTTGACTGGGTGCACAAATAAACAGGCGTTTCTCAAGTTTGTTCTGAAGAAATGGCAACAATGTCAAATGAATGAAATTGTACTGCATAGTGGCCACAGCCCTTCTTTCACCTGCCCCTCCCCTTTAAAAGTCTCACTGGAAGGTCCAAATACTTGGAAAAGTCCTAAGATTCTTTCCACTGTGTGTACATGAATAATTACTTCATTCCTCCCAGGAATCTCATTTCTTTTGAATGGAAGCATGCAAATAGTTTTACAGTTTTATTACCTTATGCCATAATTCCAAAAGAAAAGTTACCTTCTCACTTTTCTAACTTGAAAAGTTTAAATAATTCCTTTTCTTAAATCTCCATGTAAACATCATAGGACAAAACAATTCTTACAGAAGTATATACTAGAGTGTTTTCTATTTTAATTTTCTTGCTTCTGAATTTAGAAGACAATACAGAAACACCTTATGAAAAGTATCTGGAGTTCCCAATATTTTCTAAGAGGTCAAAATTAAAATGATATAGTAAAGGAAAAGAAAATCTGACACTAGAAATCTTACAATAATAATTTATAATTACCTAATTTAGAATTCCCTAGAAATAAAACGGAGTAAGAGAAGTTATGCACACAAACCGGCCCCTGTAATATCCTGCTCATTTTCGTAGACAGGGAAACAAACACGCATAGGCATTTTGCCACTTTTAGCAACCTGAATGAATTCTTAGTATTAACCATAATGAGACATGTCAAAAAATTACTTTACTCTCTGACTGCAGGGGTAAAAAAGTGCCAGCTTAACACTGTTGGATTTTTGTTTCATTAACACTTAGAAATAATTGTTTTTTGAACTCGTAAATAATCGGGTACAATTTTTAGTTGCTGGAAATTCCTCAGCGAGTTAAAGTATAACAAAATGACAAAGATCCACTCAAAACATGATGTGGCTATCACAGTAGAAGAGTGTTCCAGAGAAATAGTGTACATTGGACGACTGTCAGAATTTGCATAACTTACTCTGCATGAATTAACTATGAAACATAAAAATTCGACTTTGACTTAAATACACATGGAATTCTCTAGGCATTGCAATTTTCTAGGCATTGCCATCATGACATCAGTAATGGCTAAGTCATCAACAAAACCGGAAAATCATGGCTAAGACCCATGACCATCATGTCTCGGTACATGGGTCAAGAATTATCGTGTTGTTAGGAAACAAAACAAAAACAAGATCATGGGACCAACCAAATTAGGCTGATGTATGACAGTGTGTTTAGGAATCTTTGAGATGGACATTTGTCATTGGAGTCCATGATGACCATTCGGACACATCAGGTGGATGGACTGGGCTCACAGGAGAAAATTCAGAGATGTTGGGTTCTCCAAGGTTACAAACTGTCCAGAAAATCAGAGTCTGATATTTAACATCTGTCCTATTGATTTTTATTATTTATCTCCTGATCAAAATTGCAAGTGGTGCCAAAAAAAAATACATATCACTAAGTCAAAAGGACTTGGTTATCACTAAGTCAAAAGGACTTGGTGGGGGTATCTTTGTTTCTCTCCCAAAGCCTAAAAGTTATACTCAACTGCAGCACAAAGAGTAAAGAGGTTGTTATTCATATTAACTACATTTACATTCCTAACGCAACATCCAGAGAGCTAATAGTGGGGTTATTAACATAACAAACGTAAATGTTCTATATAAATAATACTGTTTCAGGCCAGCAACCGCTCATCTGACAGCATTTAGGCACAGGCTCAACATCTGTTTATGAACACTTTGCCTAATGATATCATCAGATATCATTAAGTGCGGCAGAATACAGCATAGAGGCAGGTGCAGCTGCCTTCACAACCCATCACCGAGAAAGAAAAGAGCTGCATTCCCCATCCGAAAACCCATCATTAGGACAATTTTCTTCGACAAACCAGCCCTGTGATTTCAATCTGTATATCACCTGTAATTGTAGTTTTTAGCAAGAAGCTGATTCTATACATTTAGCGACGAATCACGTTGATGGCCTGAATACTGGAAACACATTTGTGGTACCAGCTGCGGCAGCTTTTTTTAGAGCCTGTGTTAACAAAATACTGCTAACAAGGCAAGGCTGGGAGTGCGGCTTTGTTTCTCTTTCTTGTTCATAGTGTTTAGATGTGCATAATTATGGAAATTAGCAATTGATTGCTTCTCAATAATAATTGATTACTGGTCACTGAACTCTGCTGCAGCAGTTTCCTGGAGGTGAGGAGACGAGATAAGTGAATTCCTTCCAGTTCCAGCCTGACAGAAAGAAAGACCAAAAGAACTCTCGATTGTACATCAGTTTCCATGATAAACAGACCAAAGGGATAATAGAATATCCCAGAATCTAGTTTGCCCTGAAGCAAATTGTAGAGATCATAGCAAGCCTGCAGAATTCTCCCTGTGGACCATGTAAGAAACACACATCATTTTTATATATGTCAGTCGGTCTTTGATTTGAAAATATTTCTACCCATTTAATTTATCTCTTTCAGCCAGTTTTCTTAAATTGTACAATTTAAGGGTTATATCAAAAAAATGAATACCAATTTTCTACACCTCTCAAATTGAAACAAACTGACAAAATAATGTGAAGACTCTTTTTGCAAAGGGGTATAAATTCAGAAGCCTATCATGTCAGACAGATACCGAGCACTTCAAAATGACTCTCCTCGTTTTGATCTGCTGTATATCCATCAACATTTTGGTCAGTGGCGACCGACTTGTTCAGTATAGCGTACCGTACTGTGTCTTGCCGCTGCTCACATTTAAAGGAAAACGCACGTATTTCTTGGCTTACTCAGTACTATCAATTTGAACACAACATATCCAATTCAAATTTGCTGCAGTACATGGGAGCCTCACAGACAATGAAGAACCCGAGCTGTCTGTTACATGGGAAACACCGTGACTCATGGTGTTTCAGAGATGTGAAGATCAGTAAGGAAAACGACGACAACAACGACATAAAAAGCTCCATTTGAGAAAAGTAAATTGTTAAATGATGTCCTTGTGTGTGTGTGTGTGTGTGTGTGTGTGTGTGTGTGTGTGTGTGTGTGTG
>NW_021620713.1:1376899-1390809 GCF_004785775.1 Grammomys surdaster | reverse complement strand
GTGTGTGTGTGTGTGTGTGTGTGTGTGTGTGTGTGTGTGTGTGTGTGAATTTACACAAGACATGGCTACATTGTGACAATCAACTTTACAACCCGATTCATAAAAAAAAAAAATGCAGCTTGGTTAAGTCAGTATGCTTGATTTCAATAGTGTTTTTATCCCAAAATGGGTAACAGATTGTACAATCATGACTCAAAAAAATATATGCACAAGTTATAAGAATTAAGCAACTGTTTGAGAATAACGCTGAAATCCTTCTCTCTGCCCATAGAAGGATTTCTCATATAACGAGCAGGTGCAGTTTCCAGAGACCTCTGTCCCTGAGATGGCCAAACCTACTGTTTGTTGCTTCCCCGGCAGCAACACAAGATAATATGGTGATAAAACTCTTGACTAGAGATGAAAATGGCACATTGCATGTCTGTATAATTCTAATCTCTTTGCACCGTCCGTTAACAAAAATTTATAGCCCTGTCTTCCCAGCTCCTCTGTAAGATAACATTTCTGCATTGAATAATATGATTTTGAAATTTTTCATTACTTCATAACCAAAACCTTAAAAAAATAGAATTTAGGCACTGTGGGTGAGTCTGTGCACACACGCCATTATGTTTGTGCCAAAAGCATCTAGAAAAAAAAATACAGACAGATCCTCTGTAATATATCTCTGGGTTTATTATCAGCATGACATTTTAATGCCTATTATTAAAATTGCATTTTAGGGGTTGGGGTGGGGTTCAGGTGGAAGAGTACTGTGGAATATTAGAAGAAGTTGCACATAAAATGATTTTGGTAACCTAGGGATGTCCTTGACACATGTTGGCACTGCAGAGTGTATCTGCTTAAAGAGACATATGGCTTTAACGGCAGAAGTCAGACTTTGAAGGGTATTAGGAAAACCATGTGGGGCAGGCTTGAACTGATGCTGGCTGCTCTCTGACTTTACATACTCAAAACCCATACAGTAAATACACCGACTGAATAATACTTTCCAGCTTTGGGGGTAATTTAAAAATCACATTAATAGGAAAGAAGGTTTAAAATGAAACTGCTTGCTAATAATGCTGGAAGACATTAATGTACTAAGGTTTAAAAAAAAGCATGGTGAATTATCCAGGGTAGAGAAGCAGCTGGGGTGCTTTGGTGCTGCTGAATTCTACATTGCTGAAATCAGGGAGCCTTTCTGAGAAAATCAGGTATCAACTCAGTTGAGTTTTCTGTTCATCTATCAGCTCTGCAAAGCAGCCCCTCACCTTTTTCTAATTACAGTTTCAGAAAATAATAATGGCCACTCTCCAGCTCTTGGGATTTACCTATTCATCTGCTTACTGTTAGTTCCCCCACCCTTAGGAATTAACCTCCCAGAACCAACCTAGTTGATGCTCTCTATTCCTGTTCTCCTGACCCTTATAAAAGAGGACCACTTATACACCACAGTCTTAGGAGTTCCTCAACATTTCCCTGGGATAGCTAATGTACTGTAAATTTATGAGACCCTGTCATAGTTTCTATGAAATACCATTTTGTTAAAGACAAATGAAATGTCTCACATGGTGTTAATGGTGGTTTATTCAATCTGGACAGAATGGGATTGTATGCCACAAAAGAAAATTAGCTTCCTGCCTCTTCTACTCTTTACTATGCTGTTACCTAAACTTTTCCTTAAGAAAATAGTTTTATAGATCACAACTTTAAAAAAAAATGATTCCAATCCTCATAACCTTAAAACTTGCCAGGTACCTTACATGCAAATATTTAATTGTGAGACAACTTCCATTAAGTTTCCATACTTCATAAATACAACAGTAATATTTAGCTTCAAAAAAACCTATTCCAAATCACCTATGTTATTTTTTAATCAGGTTAAGATGTCACTCACTCTCAAGGGAGCATCAGAAACATAACCTTCTGTTTGAGACTTATTCCTATAGAGATTCGGTGAGACGGTGAGGGTAGGTGCTATCAGAAGGAACTCAGAGGGAGTGCTTTTCCAAACCTGTGTATATCAAAGACTCCCCCATGCCTGCATGGCAATCTGTTTCTAAGTAAGTTTGTTTTTATACGTAGTGGGGAACATTGATATTTAAATTCATATGAGCTACATTCCATAATGAATTAAAAGTACATAGCTAAACCTGATTTGCAGCTAATCAATTTTGGCAGACAATAGAAAGTCAAAAACTGTTTTTGTTTTTCAAGTGGAAAACTTCTGTTGAAGGCAATGGGAGAGTTTCAGAGAAGATAGCTTAGTAGGAATGTCTAAGGTTAGGGTAATAACAGGAATGGGTTCTGGAAAGCACCTCAATTTCAATATTCTAAAATATTGAGTAAATTCTTATCTTTCCCATTAATATTACTTTTTCACTTGAGGTTATTTATTTTCATTATCTATCAATACTTCTAGCAATGCTTGAAAATTCACCAAATTGTAGGTCAAAAATAATTCAAATAATTTTCTCATTAGCTCAACAAATATAGTGTTCCTACCACCCCTTCCTCCACGCTTTGGAAGTTTTCTTATAGGGCTAACCCTGCATGGATGCTATTTCTCAGAAAACTCTTCAAAGACGACTTACATTCCAGTACCATTGTAAACCTCAGAATGTGTGCATAGATCTTAGGATTCCAGCCTCTAACAGGTTGTTTGATCTTTCTTTGCTGATCTTTCTCTGACATTTCCTGGTCATTCCACTCTTTGCTAAACAGCCCTCAAGAGCTTTATCCATCTCAGAACTGGTGCTTCCTTTTCAATACACTTCCTTGGCTCTCTTAGGTCCTGTCCTTCCTCTGAAGGATCTCGGTGCTTCATTTTCTGCATGAGAAACTCCTATTCATGCAGCAAAACTTGATTTGATATGGCTTTCTCTATTAACACTTGACAAGTGTGGGCTTTTCACCATTATTTCAGAAGTCTTCTCATACTGTCAGTCATACTGACTTTATTCCACAAGTACTTACCAAGCTTCCACTAAGTTGATGAAGCTAGCTTGGTAGAGCAGTAGGAGGCTCTCAGTGTTGGACTCAGGAATTTTAAGATAGCTTGTGTTGCATGCTAGCTAGTGAGAATATGCTACCAAAAATAAAAATAAATGAATGAATAAATAAATAAATAAAACTTTCTAATCTAACAGAATTGATCTCAGATTGCAAAATTGAAAAAAACAGTGCTTACGTATGCATATCATATACTGTATAATTTCTCTTGGTAAATTTAATTTCAATTGAAAAAGATTAAAACAAGGAAGGAAAATGTATGTTACTGGAGATAATATTGTTGGTGTTGTGGATGAATACCAGCTCACCAAGAGATGCTCTAAGCACCATTTACAGATCATATCTTTACATGGCTCTTACACAGTTGCCTTGAGGATTATTTCTCTGAGCTTTTCACTTCCTTGTCTCACCTATAACTGAGCATAGAGTCTGGCACAAGGCAAGAAACAAATGGATGAAGTCTAGGATTATAAAGGAATAATTTTTTGCAAACTGAAAGGCTATAGGGAAGATGAAATGGTTTTCTTGGTACTGTGTTGTTCAAAATTATATCATGTGGGGCTTGTAGCCTTTAAATACAATTACAACACTGGTCATTGTGTGTTTACAGGAATGGACCCTGAGAAGTCAATCCACTCTATCGCCATGTATAAAGGAATGAACATAATACATTCTCATTAAAATCATTTTATCAAGACTTTATGAACAGAAAACTAGATCATCACTCACGTTTAAGGCATTTTCTTATTAGACATTGTACTGTTAAATGAACATTATTTCCTTCCAATGACTGCTCAGTACTGCATTCCTAGACATGTAAACTTCTCCTACAAGTGTACCTTACTATAATATAACACTTTGATTTCCATGAAAAATTCAGCAAGTGTTTACTGATGTCTATAGTGTGGTTTGGGGCTTTCACAAATTTCTCCATTAGTCTTTGCTCCCATTATTGACAGAGCACTTCTGCACTGGAAAGGACAGAGCACGCGCACACAGTAAGTCTCCCATATCTGAAGGCAAAAGCACTGAGCTGGCTGAATTCTGTTATGACATATGTATTGGACAGAACACATGGGATGCATTTACACTTATTTTTAACTAGGAAAACTATTTTTAATATTCAAAACAACATCAGGCTAAAAGCAATTTACATTTTAGCTTTTGATACTTTATCTGATTCTAACCTTTGCATAATTATAATAACTTCTTGCAATCTTGATATAATTTGGATCCCCCAATTTTCTTGAATAAATAGAAGGAAGAAAAAATGTGTACAATGTCTTTACTGAGAAATCAGGAAGAAACATTCTATATGCTGTTATTTAGCATTAGTGCAGAATAAGCAAGATGTTTTGAAACTTAAATGCATGAGGAAACTAGAGCACAGCCAATCCACAAAGGACACAGGAAGATATGAGATCTGGGGTGGAGACAGACTATGTATAACTTAGAAAAAAATTCAGAAAATATATTAGCTATGTGTTTGTAGGTGTTATTTATGCTAGAGAGAATGCTATGAGTTGCCTACCTTTTATTTACATGCATATATGTAAGTATGTATGAGTGTGCATGTGTGTTTGTGTTGAGAGAGAGTGTGTGTGAGAGAGAGAGAGAGAGAGAGCGAGAGAGAGAGAGAGGATACATTTGAAATGTGAATGTGTGCCTGTGTGTGTGTGTGTGTGTGTGTGTGTGTGTGTATGTGTGTGTGTGATAGTCAAAAGACAACTTGTAGGAGTCGGTTCTCTCCTTACAGCATGTGGGACCTGAAGAACAATTTGAAGTCACTAGCCTTGGTGGCAGCTACCTTTACCCACTGAACTATCTTGTAAGCCCACCAAAATTTTCTAAAAGTCTTTTTGTTTTGCTGATAGCATCTCTAGTCCAATGAAAGTATTTCAGATGTTTCCTTAACCATAGTGAACAATGTGAAAAGAATCAATTAAGTACAAAAGTCTATGTAAGTTGTACTTAATAAGTAGCTATTATCCATTGCTTTTTACAAGACAATACAGTTGAAAGGAAAGAGTGGTGTTTCTCCCTCAGTGTACTCCCCACGGAAAGGTGTAAGGAAGTATTTATAAAGAAGTAGTATTTAATGTAGGGTGTGGCAGAACTATAGAGGCAGAATTCATAGACACGTCTATGCTGCAGTAAGGGCTCCTCTGTGTTGTAATTTAAAGCAAAAGGACAAAGGGACAAAGTAGCATCAATGAATTATGCCGTAGAAAAAACTGCTATACAAACAGCCAACATATTCTGTATGAAGAAATGGATAATGAACAAACACTAGAGCATCCTGACTTCTTATTGCAACAGATTCTAGTTTGCGTAATCATAGCTTTTCCTTGAATGTTTAGCATTGCCCAGTAAAATGTCTGAAATGCAGAAAAAGAATATTTTTTTAACAAATGACTTTTTTCAAGTGCTCCCCGCCCCCCGCATGCCTCTAGCATGTGGATATCCTATGAATAGAGAGGGTTCCTTGTCATCAAAGTGACTTTAGAAACCCAAGTCTATTGTTAGGTGATCTCGAAATGCTGAATATTCTGGCCACTACTTATTCTGAACCTATTTGGTGTTCTCAAGTATAGAGACTGCCAAAGGCATGATTTATTGCTTAAGTCATGAGACAGGTCTAATCATTTCAAAAAAATTAAAAAGAAAATAAGTACCAATAAAATGGGGGCACTTATAAGCTGTAATAGATGAGTACTGAAACATAGAAACCCACCAAAACTCTTTTCCCAATTCTATACTAATAGAACTAATGTGACTATTCTATAAGTCACATATGCAGTAACCATCTAGATTGCCTTATCCGTTTGGCTAAAAACGCCAGAAATGTTCACTTAAAATTCAGCTCCTTTTGACGCTCATTTCTACTCCTCCTTCTTCATTGCTTTCTTCTTCCTATGGCGGTTATATTTTTGGTTCCTCGCCCTTCAAGGCTTCCAATCTGGGTTGGTTTCATTTACTCCTGCAGCTGAATACATTATTCCAATGATCAATATCCAAGTGTAGACAGTCCATTAGCCAACTCCTAGCCAAATAGAACGTTTTCTCAATCTGAGCGTAAGAAATGTCTTACTCTGTTAAAAACTCGTTTGAATATCTTTGTTTTTGGTATATATTGATTTTTTTATGAGAGATTTTTAAATCATCATCATTTTCAAATAAGAGGACTGCCTTTGAGTAAGTTAGTGCCTTGGTTAGTTTTCTGTCAATTTGACAAGAGCATGAGTTATCTAGAAACACAGAATCTCATATGAGAAAAAAAAATTCTCTGTCTGTTTGGTCTATAACAAATCTGTAGGGCATTTTCTTGTTTAATGATTTGTTTGGGAGGGCTTAGCACATTGTAGGTGATGCCCCCATTGTCAGGTGGTCCTGGGTGGCATAAGCCACAGGAAGCTACAGGGAAAAAGCCAGTAGCAGTGTTTCTTCATGATTTTTGCTTTAGTTTCTGCCTCAAGTTCCTGATTTCCCTTCATACTGGACTATAAGCTGAGATTAATTCTTCTCCCCAAGTTGCTTTTGGTCATGGTGTTTTATCACAGCAATAGAAACCAAGAAAATGAGTTTCAGATGTTTAAAACTCAGCATGAGTTGCTGAAAGATGATCCATGTTGACTTATGGGCCATTTAAAAATTAGATGTGAGGACCCTAAATCTTCTCTAGGGAGTTTCATGTTGTAAGTGAGGAACAGAATTATCTTCAATAAGCAAAACAACCAAATAGAGAAGCCAAAGTAGAAAAATGGTGTTGAACACCAGTAAGCTAAAATTTAAAGTCTGTCATGATTTTATGGCTTTACACCATAGCATCAGAAAACTCAGTCATAATCATCAGTAATGAAACCATAGACACCAAAATCTATCAAGATAATCTGTAAAGAATAGACAGAGGTCTGGTATTCATATGGCTGATGAAGAAAACTCTTTGAGGAATGGCTTCGATGGTCCTGAGGTCTAAAAGTATAACTATTGAATTCTCTCAAGGCCCTTAGAACGGTAAGGAGCACAGAAGCATTGGTCTTCAGAGACACAGCAATGAAGAGAAAGAAATCACATGAGGATGTTTAGATTTCCCTCCCAGCATCCCTCTGGGAAGACTGGGCATGCTTTCATACTAGTGAAGTCTCCTTTTTCCCTATCCATATTGTGTTACACTCAGAGACAACACAGAGAAAATCTCAGTCCTTGCCTGCTCCATTAGAAATAAGTAAAGTGACATGCAAGGATCCTCTCTCTCAGAACTAAGTCTGACATGTACTGGGCATATCATTAATACTTATGAAAAAATGTATCATTAACCCCAACCCAGAGCATAATATCTCAAATCCCTTGCTTATTATACTTCTACTTCATGTTTGTTCTGATTTAGACAGACACAGTGCTATGAATGTGTGCTTTGGAACCCAAGATTTTCATCAACAACACAGCGAGGAGGATACTATTAGTTCTGGTTTTATTTTTATTTTTTAAATAAGAATGAGAAAGGTTGAGCAGTGGGTAAAGGTCAGCTGTCAGGTAACTGAAGAAGAATTTGAGTTAGATAGTCTGAGTCTATGCATTGATGTGCAGGTTTCGTGTACTTTCTTTTTCCTAGGTAGACACTTGGGTCAATATTCATTACTTGATGTGAAATGATGATTTTTAAAGTGGCCAGCAGGTTTACAAGAAAGAATTAATTGGAATGTATAAAGTGGTGGTTAATTTTGTTATTTAACTAAATTTAACACCAAAGTATAACGTTTTCTCTTGTTCCTTACTTCTCTTTATGTGACTACACATTGGGGACAATTGTTGGAGGTGTCTGTATCTTTCACTCACAAGTGTTTCAATACCAGAATTTTGCTCATTGACAATTTTATTTGCAACACAAAGGGTCACGAAATTCACTCCACTTAAGGGATTAAATACACTAAGCACTTTCGACCTAAGTTATACATTTTCATGATGTCATTATGTGTGCAACTGTGTGCATAGTAATATTATTCATTTCACGGCAGAATGCTGCAGTTTTTAACTACTATGCACAGGATTGGACTTTCCAGTTCAAATCTTCACTTTGCCCCTACTGCATTGGTCAAGTTAATTCTCGGAATACTTCAGTGCCGTCTGTAAAGAATACCCTACCTCGTGGTAGGATATGTGAGCTACAATATAGGAAACTTAGAGTAGTGTTCAACTCACCTCAAGCAGCCATTATTTTTGATAGACACTTGCAGGTACGTTTGGGAAGGAGCAAAAGAAAGAAACGATGCCTTGGAGAATTCACAGTGTAGGATGTCTGACAATACCACATTAAGGCAAAAGCCCTTGGGACTTAGAAGTCAGAGAATTACTAAATAATTTCCAGCTGAGCAATTAATTTAATGTTTTTTTTTCCTCCATGAGTTAATTATCATAGGTCAGTGGTATGCTCCTTGCAGTGTTTTTGGTAGGGTTTAGATAACACACCTTTTACTAAATCTTTTTTTTTTCTTTCTCTTTTCCTTTTAGTGTTTGATATTTTTCCAGTCCTTGATGAGTTTAGTTGGCCTGTTGTTATTTTGAACGTAGATCTTTTGATCCTGAAGGTATGAGGATCTAAGAGAACTCTAGAAGGAGCTACCTAAATTAGATTAAGTTCCAAAAAAATTTCTTGAGTACCTAATACAGTGCAGAATCTTAGGCAGACAAAAGCCTCAAATCCTAAAAGCAATGTTAAGTTTCATATAATTTCTATATGTAGCATGTAGAGAAGTACCTTGAAAAGAAGCAAGCAAACAAACAAAATCCCTTCACATACAGTCGTGTTATACCTAAATCATGTAGTGGCTTCCAAATGTATTAAGTATTAAGTCTTGACATCAATCTAGTATACTCTAATCTGGCCTCTCTGACCCCAGTTCCTATGTATTCTTTGTCCTTTATTCCTAAAATATGTTGGCCCCTTGCCAGTTCCTCAAAGGACTCCTACTCACATAGTACATTTGCACAAGGATGAGAAATCAATTTCTAGTCCTTTCCTCAGTCCCGGCTTCAACTTCTCCCCATACCATTGGAACAAATTTTCCCTCCACTCTAGCTGAGCAAACCAAGCACTTTTATGTTGCTCTGGTTGACCTAAGGGATCCTCCGGCCTGAGCCGAGTATCACTTAATTTGTCCTCCCTCTTCTTCTAAAGTCCTTGTCAATAGTAATGTTTTCTATGTGTGTTGCTTTCTCAGTGGCTAGTGCGAGGCCTGAAATGTTCTATGTTGTTAATAAAAATCTTAGAACAAATGAAATAAAACTAAACATTTTTAAAGAAATCAAATACAATTAGTCAGCAGGTGGTTTTCTATTTGTGTTATTTGGGCTTTTCCTCATTTTGACAAACCCTTGAGAGAATAACTTAAAAGAGGGAAAGATTGATTATGGCTTATGGTAACATGAGGCTTGGTCCCTGTCATGGTGGGTCTGTGGTGGGACAGATCATCCTGCCAAGAAAGACAATGTACTGCATACAGAGATGATCACTGCACAGCAGCTGGGAATTGGAGACAGACAGGAAGGGAAGCGGGGCAAGATTCCCCCAAGGCATGCCCTCATGTGTACCCTACCTCCCGCAAATGCCATCATATTAGGAATCCATTAAAAGCTTAATGCAATCATGAGGTGAGCACCTTCAGGACCAAGTCACATCTCAGTGATTGCATCCACTAGGTGGGGACCTAGATTTGAACACTCTACATGTGATGTTTCCTCAGTATGTACAGTAGTGATTTAAAGCCCCTCATCACTGTGCTCCAGACTTTTTTCACAAGGCTTCTTCTAGGACAGACTTAGGCTTGAGAAAGAAATAGAGACATGGAGAGTGAGCCACAGGGTAGTTCCCTAGGGCATTTCTTACCCAAATCCCTACTACTCAAGCAGAGCCATATCCTCCAGATGCTTTTCACTCTATTGTCTCTAGAATCCACAATCAAAAGACTAACAGACTACAACTCATTTGAAAATCAATGATGGAAGGTAATCATGGAACCACCAGTTCCTTTTCACTGTCAAATTAAGGGAAAGTTGACCTTGGTAAACTGTTCAATAGGACATAATTGTTCTATTCAAATACCAGTCCTAAGCTACAGGCATACTGCAAGAGAATGAGAATACACAGGTTTAAGTTAGGCTTGGTGACTTAGGCCTCCAGTTCCAGCTCTTAAGGAGACTGAACCAGGAACACAATGACTTCAAAGCCCATGCATTTATACAGACCTCTCCTCAAAATTAAAAATGTGCTTGGAATATAGATCAATGGTAGCATTGCCGAGTTGGAGAAAAAGGGAGCAGTCCCCTTTATTTATAAGGAAAAGAGAAATAAGTGATGAGGTGGTGGAGGGAAGGGAGGAGAAAGGTGTGGAAGGAGAGGAAGGGAGAAGACAGGAGGCAGTGTTGACAAGGCAGAGATCTGAGGTTCCTCTATCAGCCTTCCTGTTATCCCCCTGTATCTCATAGAAGGAGGCTCTTGTCTTGAGTGTGCCGATACCAAGAAAATAGCCAAATCCATGGTATGACACAAAACTCCAGCACAGCTTTCTTCACCATCTCCTCCCCTCAGTCTCTCTCTCAGCGTATCTGTTATCCGTTTATGTCCTGTTGGTGTGCTTCCTTTTCTTTTCTCTAATCTCTTCATTTTCTTCTTCAAATCAACTGCTTTTTTCTAATTCTAGATCATGTACATGGACCCTTCCTGCCTACCCATACAGTACTTTGTGATTCTTTAGCACAACATGGCATAGACCTGATCATAATAAGTATATTGGGTTTTATTCATCCTTCTTGCCTTGGTTGCTTTTCTGGCAGACCGAGCCATGGTCTTACCTCCTAGATAGGAGCTCAAAAATTAAATTCCTACTGAGGAAGAGGGAAAGTATTGTCACTTTGAAGAGTTCACTGCCCTTTAGACGTTTAATATTTACGATTTCAACTCACTGTGACATTCTCCAAGGTATGTGCCATATGAAAATCTCTGAATCCCAATCAAGACTATGCCCAGAGACCACTAATAACAAACACCCTTCAGCTGGGAGAGAGGTTAGTCAGGCGCTCTGATCATCCCTGAAAGTTTCTCACTTCTATTTAAAATAATATTTTTACCCATATAAGAATCTTCAAGAGGCATGGTATCCCTTATGGAATACATTAGGGATGCAAAGGACTTTTTAAATTTAGAAACTTGAGGAACAAAGGAAGAGAGTGATTTTCTCACTGTACAGTTACGGCCACTGTAGGTCAAGGCCAGCGTTTCTCAAAGTGTGCTCCAAGAGTCACAGATCCCCTGAGAATTGGAACAAGAATGCTTATGGTTGGATCCGTTTGGGAACTCTACATTCCAAGCTCTGCACAGAGCCTTGCAGTGCATTGTGGTATACTAAGCTCCCTGAGAACATTTCCAGGAAAGAAGTCTACTTATCTTTATTTAGCTTAACATTTCCTGAATGAGCTGAGCCTTATGAACATGGTAAGACCTCACAGTGGACAGAGCTGGTCTTGATTACCACATTCTCACTCTCATGCATGCTTCTCTTTTTAAAAATCTTTTATTGGATATTTTATTTATTTACATTTCAAATGTTATCCCCCTTCCCAGTTTCCCCTCCAAAAACCCCCTATCCCACCCCTCCCTCTGCTTCTATGCGGGTGCTCCCCCATCCACCTACCCACTCCTGCCTCACCACCCTAGCATTCCCCCACACTGGGGCATCAAGCCTCCACAGGACCAAGGGCCTCCCCTCCCATTGATGCCAAATAAGGCTATTCTCTGCTACATATGCTATGGGAGCCATTGGCCCCTACATGTGTACTCGTTGGTTGGTGGTTTAGTTCCTGGGAGCTCTTGGGGGAAGGGTCTGTTTGGTTGATATTGTTCTTCTTATTGGGTTGCAAACCCCTTCAGCTCCTCCAGTCCTTCCCCTATCCCCTCCATTGGGGACCTTGTGCTCAGTCCAGTGGTTGGCTGTGAGCATCTGCTTAATGACCTCATGCAAGGTCTGAAGCTAAAGCAATCATTTGGAAGAATTTTACTTAAAAATAACTTTTTACCTTGAAATTCTACAAGAATAGATGCATCTTTATTGCTAAGAGAGAAAAATATAAGTGCTTAATTTTATTCTTTTGTGTAGTAACTGGGGATGAAACAAATACATAACTCTTTCATAATATGTTTCACAGTAGAAAAAAAAACTCACGTTGTTTATTTTGGACACACCATTTCTTTGGTATTTTATTTATGTTATTCTTTCATTGTTGTCACTGCAGCTTAGCTGCAGGCCACAGTAGCATCTTTAATGGCTTGAATCTTACTTTTAATTTTGAATTTGCTATTTAATGGTTTCCACTCATAAGGTTGATTTTGATACACATACAAGCGTATACTACCAAGAAGTCTAAGCTAAAAATTCATAAATAGCTGACCTGGCAAGCAAACTTTGTTAGAGTGGAGATATATGGAAGAGTCATTATGGTTAGCACCTACTCACAGATAGAACTACATCCCAGGTCAGGTTAAATCCAAAAAATAGTTAGCATATGTTAGCCCTATCACTAGAAAACTCTATGTTCAGAATAAATTCTTTTCCATACAGATGGGTATTTCCTATATCCGAGATAAGTTAGAATTACATGTTTAAAAGAGAAGTCTTGCCTTTGTCTGCTTAAGGAAAAAAATATGGCCTCCACGATCGTCAATTGCTAGGTGAATACAGAGTACCCCTTCTTTAATTGTGTGTGTACTGAATGTGTAAGAGCAAGCTGCACCTGGGGTTCTGCTTGTTCGGCTGTGTAGCATGAAAGCCTGAACACTTAGGTTGTCACCTTAAAACAAACTGTCGCACATTTTTCTTCACACATTTGAAACTCAACTTATCAACCTTAACAAGTGTTGTTATCAAAAGAATTTCGGTGCCTTTTGTTCTTTTCCCCTCTCCAAGTAAATTACACTTTTAGGATTTATTAGGACAAGAAACAATTTTTGAATAGCAGGTCAAAACTCTCCACGGAAAAATTCTCATTACTTTCTAGCCCGAAGCAGTATTTACAACCCAATGTATCCATCTTTTTCCTGTTTCTTCTATATCTATATTTCCTGAATCTTGTTTCTGGGCCTAATGCTATAACAGGGAAGCAGTTTGTTCAAAGCAACACTCTTATTTTTGCTCTTAGCCAGTGCTATACAAACCCTGATCAATTATTGAAGTGGAAGCCCAGAAGTAACACAGCCATTACTGCAGCAGGCGGATAAAAATGAAACACTTTTAGCTTCAATATATTTACCTTTGAGTTTCAGCAAACAAACCTATAAGTTAAGCCACCAAGTCTTTGTACTATGTTTGATGGTTTTTTTTTTTTTTTGGCCACCTTAAAAGTCTTGTTCTTCATGAAGACACCCTGTGAAAATTTTAGTATCTTTTGAAAGTGAATATTTATTCAGAAGATCTGGTAGCCTGGACAGGAAAGGAATGCTGTGTCTACGAACACATGAATTCCTAAGAAGTTCGCCTATGCCTTGTGTTCATAGGGTAACGGCACCACAAAGGGTCTGATGATGTTTCAAACTGCAAACAGCATCACTGCGGAAAGTATTCATTAAAGCTTTTTCAGAAAAGTCAAATTAGAGGTGGGGAAAATTTCTCCTAAGGAGCAACCATTAATCACATTGGGTTTCTTCCTCCCCTTGCTTTTCCCATTATTCACAGAGGATTGCCAAAGATGTTGTATTTTTATTTTTTAAACTGTTCCCTTATTTATTTATACAGAATATATTTTGTTCAGGTTGCCAGTACAGGCAGCGAATATTCAACCTCTGATGATGTTAACTGCATCTGCAGGCTCAATAGAACACAGTCTCTCTCTCTCTCTCTCTCTCTCTCTCTCTCTCTCTCTCTCTCTCT
>NW_021620713.1:1353547-1376889 GCF_004785775.1 Grammomys surdaster | reverse complement strand
TCTCTCTCTCTCTCTCTCTCTCTCTCTCTCTCTCTCTCTCTCTCTCTCCACTTTCAGTGTCTGTTGTGAGCTTTAAGGAGCAAATAATAGTGAAGATAACTGGAAATGCTCCAAGGATTTTATATGCACTTTGTAGTTGAAACAAAAATTAGTAGTTAGATTCCAGAACTAATAATATTTGACATTTATTCTTATCATTGCCTCAAGGAGTTTGGGTGCAGAGTCCCAGAAAGTTTCTCAAGAGTACCTTAAGGCACTGCCAAAAACGGGTGTGAAGAATTTGAATCTACCGAACACGCCTAGCCAAGCAAACACAGAACATTTACATAGCACCAAAGGTGAGCACACTATCTTAAGCACTACCATGAATTCATAAGAACGCTACCAAAGCCACTTCACTTTTCTATGTGAATAGAAAAGGCATGAATAAAAAAGCCATATGATTGTGGAAGCTTTCATAATTTAGAGTAGTTTATCTTCATGTCTTATTATGAAGTGATGTTCATCTTTTCCCCTCCTGGGTTGCTCCATTTGTGAATAGGACTATTAAATACAACACACAGCATAAAATACCTCAAGAGAAATGTATGACAGATGATCTTATCCAACAGTTTCTTTAAAAACATGAGGACATTTGTATCTCTGGTTTTATGAAAGCCAGCTATATCTCTGCATCAGGACAAACACTCTTTATAGAATTCTCGGCTGCCATTAGCTGTAGGCAACAATATTACATTATTATAATTTCAACTCCCATCCCTTATTTCAAAGAGAAGAAATAATGCATTTGCATGCCCAGTCCCTACAACATCTATTTCTTTGTTTGCCATGATATTGTTGTATACGATTGAACAAGTGGGTCAGGAGGCCACGATTTTATCCATAAATGCAAAGATTGTCTGAGAGAGAGACGAACCCTTTATTGACTCAAACGTCTGCGTTATTATTTGGTGGTATTCATGTCAGATAGCTCCTGGAAGGTAGTTTCTATAACAGGAAACATGATTTGAAAGGGGCAGACAGATTCTCAAGAAATATGGGATTTGAGAAACTGCTCTTCACTAAGCATGGCTCTGCATAGTGCAAACAGGCTGACAAATTTATGGAGTGTGAAGCTTATAACAATGAGTCATTATTTAAACCTGAGGTCAGGATTAAGAAATATTATTAACTGTTGCTCTGCTGCTAAAATATCACCTTTTCACCCCAGAGACAAGCCTTTCTAAATACCTGCATATTTCAGGCTTTCCCACATACTTCCTAAAAGCATCTCTTGCAATTTCAGCAATATTCCTTTTAGAAACCTGAGATCAGTTACTCAAGGGAGACGCATGTATATAATCCTTGCCTGAATGTACCTTGAAGTTTTCACCAAATTCCTGTGAATGAGTTCTATTATTAAATGATAACTGCCAACTATTTTGAATGACTACAATGAATCTTGTTCACTTCGATTACAATAAAACAATTCCCATTTCTCCAATATTACTCTGATAGTCTACTTGAGAAGACAGAAACAAATGACCAGCTCTGTATTCGCATTTCAGCAGTGATACTTAGTCCATGATGTACTCCACACCTTTGAAAATGTTGAGTTTGTTTGTTGTTTGTTTGTTTGTTTGTTTCACAAAGAGCGGTTTGAGTGAAGATCTCCGCAAGGGTTTTTAAAGGTAATTCGTTACAATAGCCCCAAGAACACCACATAGTGAATCATATTACTAAAGTGTAGTTCCTAAGGGGGTATATCTGTGGTTGGTGTATGTTATAATGATGTGGAGGACAATTTCAGTTTGTGTGTTGGTTTCTGGCAGGAAAATCTCCTCATGATTATCTGACTCCATCAACATGCGTTGCAACAGGTAAGGTTTCTGTCTTTTCAAAGCCAAAACAATGGCATATGATCCACAAGAAGGTCTGTATTTAAGAAACAGTGTAACGACGAGCTGGTCCAAGGCCCCCAGCACATATACAGCAGAAGACTGCCTGGTCTGGCCTCAGTGGGAGAAGATGAGCCTAATCCTATAGGGACTTGAAATCAACAGGAAAGGGGAATGTGGGGGGGGGGGCGGGGCCAGCACCCTCTCAGAGATAAGAAGGAGGGTAAATGGGATGAGGAACTGTGGGAACCAGAACTGGGAGGGAGGGCAATGGCCGGAATGTAAATAAATAAAGGCAATAATAATAATGAGGAGAAGAAGATGAAGAGGAAGATAATGAAGAAGGGAAAACAGTGTAATGAGACAATTTACAGTGTAAGCCAAGGAAGGAACTCGTGTTGGGAGAAAGTGATGCCACTTGAGCAATAGTCTGGTGAACTGTCCTGCAGGGAAACCCAAAGACATACACACAGTGCAGTCTACTTACGCTAACGCACAATGAGCACTTTCCTATGGATATCCAAATTAATCTGGGCACACTGACAGCAAACATATTACTTTAGAAACGGAAAATTACAACTCATCTTGTGTCTATAAGTTTGCCTCAAGGAATATTCCAATAGATCACTGATGGAGAAATGAAACCTTGAGGGGAAACTGGATTAGAAAAATTCATAATTCTATTTGGATAATATCTTGAAACTGCACAAACACAGTGGCAATATTATACACGTGCTACTTCAGAACACTGGGACATGATTCACCATCTTTCACTGCCCTTCCACAATGTCCCCAGGAGCTTGAAAAAGACTGATTTTATTCAACGGAAAAGCGACAGGGACTTAAGGATCATGGATCCTTATGAAATACTTACAAATGTAAAACTAGTCACTATGAGTACCTCACTGCTTTGTATTGTACATGAGAACTTTGCTTCTATTATGCAATGCTATGCTGTTTGTTGAAATGTTTCATGAAAATGGGTGTAAAGTTTTATCTATAGAATTTGTGGCAGATACATTGAAATACTGACTTTATAATATAAAATTTTTACTTTAAAGACAATCTAAGCCCAGTTCTCACATAGGTATGTCTCTTTTTTATTTTGACAATTAGATACTATACTCTGAATTTTAATGTCAATTTTCTTTTTAATCTCTGAAATTATTCCTAACTACAAGGCTAATTTTTAAAGATATGCTCACTTACAACTTTTTATAGAATGGCTTTTTAACTTAAGGGAAGGCTTATAATAAAAAAAAAATCTGAGTTTGTGATGCTGATAAATTAAAAAAGATTATTTTTTGCGTGTGAATAATTTGTGAAAGTTGCACACACACAGTCACACACATATATGTAACATATAATTGCACATGGAAAACTTGCCATGCCATGTTGCATATCTGTTGTCTTTCTTTAGCTGTGTAACTGACACTGATTAGCAGCTTGGAGGAAGTGTGTTCCTGGTGGTGGGGGGATTGGAGTTTCAGATGCTCAAGGCATGCCCAGTATGTCTGTCTCTGCCTTTTGTCTGCCAATCCAGATGTAAAAATCGTGGCTCCTTTTCCAGCACCATTTCTGCTTGTGTGCTGACATGCATCCTGCCATGATAACAATGAACAATATGATATATGTATATATCATATATATATATATATATATATATATATATATATATATATATGTGTGTGTGTGTGTGTGTGTGTGTGTGTGTGTGTGTGTGTGTGTATGAATAAGTGTGGAGGTTATAATAGTCAGTGACTTTATTTCTAGATCTCACAGGTTATAATTAAGATTTTTAAGGCTCTGTGGTATTCCCTTAAGTACACATGGTTTGGGGAGAGATGCCCCCACTATGCACAGTTCACAGCATATCTATTTTGCTAGTCTAAAGTCAATATAAACTTTGTCTGCTGTATCTGGATTCTTTGAAAGAGATAGTAGTTTCAAATGAGACCTACCCTCAATAATACCTTTAACTTGGAAAGTGCACTTTCCAGTTTACAAAATGTATTCAGTATTGCTTTAAAATGTAAACAAACTCATAATCGTTGCTTATAATGTAAGTAGCCACTGGGATAAGAACAGACATTAGAGAGTAGGTCTCTCTGAGCATCTTCCTCAGTTGGGGGTTTATTGTTGTGAAGAGACAGGATGACCATTGCAACTCTGATAAAGGAAAGCATTTAACTTGGGCTGGATCACAATTCAGAATTTTAGTCCATTATCGACATGGTAGAAAGCATGATGTCACACAGACAGACATGGTGCTTGAGAAGTAACTTAAAATTCTACACTCAGATCTCAGGCAGCAGTAGAAAGAGACACACTGGAAGTAGCTTGAGTGTTTGAAACCTCAAAGCCCACCCCCAGGTATACAATTCCTCCAACAAGGACATACCTTTTATTAGTGCCACTCTGCACGAGCCTGCGGGGGGCATTTCATCTAAACTACACCTATCATACATTGCCTAAGCAAAGTAAACTACTTAAACACTGGAGAAGTCAAGCCTATATAATCAGACATCTGAAAAATTATTGGCACATATGTGTAGAAACACAATGAAAAGTTGCTTTCATTTCATACCATATGAAAAGAATCACAATTAGAAAATTCATTCAAAAATAATAGTGGAGTATAATAAGAGATTACATGTCCAAAGGAATGATTTAAATAATTACTCAAAAAATTTAATTGTTTGAGAGGGACATATTAAAAAGAGACAGCCTAGGTTATAAAAGGTACAGAGGCTAACTGAGATAGAAAGAGTCAGAATTTTCACTTATGTAACAATCTCCAATTCTTTCTGGATCATGCACCATCAATCCAGGCAGATGTGTGTTTGAGTTTCAGTTATAAGACTTAGGGAAATTTATTTGAACTCTCTGAACTTCCATTTCTTTATTTTCATAAATGGACTTTAAAATATATTATAAATGTTGATCAAAGACT
Source organism: Grammomys surdaster (assembly GCF_004785775.1). NCBI lineage: Eukaryota > Metazoa > Chordata > Mammalia > Rodentia > Muridae > Grammomys > Grammomys surdaster. The sequence continues at coordinate 1,372,059 of NW_021620713.1, read as the reverse complement.
ACAAGTAAATTTTTTTGGATTGCTTGCACATGGGGCCACTAGAAAGACTATAACAAAAACATTAGATGAGAAATGGACTTTGAAAAAAATACAAAGTGTCATAAAAATTTAGAAGATTCATTGAAACATTTCCCAATGCTCTTTTCATTGGTTAATTTTCTTTCCTGCCTTCCTTGACTTCTATTTAATATAATAAATATGCATGGAATTGTAAGACCACTCTGAAATAAGAAAGCTTGCCAATAGACAACTGAATCATAAAGTTAGTATTTGAAGCAAGACTATTGATAGTTTAGGGCTACAAGCATAGACGTGTACACATGGTACACAAAGGCTTCACATGCACTGTGGCTTTCAGCGGCCATCATTCTCATTAATGATTATATGTGGCATTTAATAAATAAAAAAAGAAGCAAAGTTTCACTCAGTAGAAGTATAGATTGAAGCCAATTATTTAATTCATGAAAGTATATCCAACTCAAAGTACTGTTCATTACAGATAGAGCCTTCACAGAGAATGACAATCCCACGGTAGGGTTTTTTGGAACCTATGCAAGAAACAAATGACTTAATATCTTTAGATAATTATTTTATCTTGTAAGCACCAAAGTTTCAACTCATATTTTATATCTTTAGAGAAGAAATATAAACAAGATAAACACCAGTTTTCCTCCTAGATTTCAAGGCTTTTCTGTTTGATAATCATTGAAAGCAAGGTGACAAGCCAGGACTCTGGGAATATTTATTGGCTTGCAAAAGAAGAAATCTGACAAACAATATACTTAATCACATTCCATTTATCATCATCAACCAGTGACAGGTTATAAAAACAATTGTACTAAAGTGTGTTTTGTTGGGAATGAGGCTCTAGAGTATTAAACAAAAAAGGGATTTATATTTGAGTAAATAAAATTCTGCTGGAACCAGAAAATGAAGAGTATTTGAAGAAATTCTCAGAACTATGGTGACTGATTATTCTTCATTTATAACATCTGTTTCAAGCTGTCTTAAACATAAGGTCTAAGAAATCTTGAATAAAGACAGTATTCAGCTAGGGAGATACACTAACTTTTAAATTAACTACATAGAAAACACATTTTCGAAGCTGCGGAGGTAAACTGAAGAGGGTATATGCTTTCCTCTTTGATAGTTAGATCTCTGAAGCATGAGGAATAAAAAGGGAATTTATAAGAAATAATAAAGCTTTGAGCTTCACTAGTAAGGGTTTTTCTCTAACCACGACTTCTGACCCACATCGCACATGTCAGAGGATGGATCTCATTTTGAATATTCATTATAATCATGTTTCTTTAAAAAAAAAAACAAAACATTTAATGTCACACAGAAACAAAAGCTCTTCACGGGCCACAGCCTAGTCACTTAGGTTTACCACAGAGTGATGAAAATTCATCAGAGTGTCAAGAGATCTGTACTTACCAAGTTTGATGAAGAAAATCTGACAAATACAGTTTAAGATAAGTGGCATTTTTTTCCTAATTGTTTTCATATGGATGAATGAGAATCGAGGGCCTGGGTACTTTGATGAAATGCTAAATTGCTTAAAAATTCATATTTACACAATGGGCCAGCATACAAACTGAATGTAAGATTATGGCTTCAAAATGGACATGCAGGTTTTCCTAGGCTAAGTGCACACATTCATATTTGGCCAAAGAAGTACCCCTGGATGTTTAAATGTGAAATAACAAACTCTGTTTTACTCACCTTGTACTTCTTCACTGAAATGCAACACAAATAAGGATTAGGTTATGAAGTATTAAGGAGTACTTTCCATAGAGAATGGATCAGACGTTCTGTGCTAGAGGCAGTACATCAAAGGCACATATGAATCACTTTAGCAGGTAATCAACTAAGGAATTATGTAAACATTAAAAGTAAACTATGGACAATTTTCTGGTCTATAAAAAATGTGTTACAATTCCAAGAAAGAAGAAAATACTCTAGGAACAGAAAGAGATATTAACTTTAGTACCTATTATTCCTAATATTTATTTATTTATTTATATAAATAATGTATATTATTTCAAGATGAGTATGCTTCTTGCTACCATTTTATGTGAGGGCATGTTAACATGTGCAGAGCATCTTCAATGTGCTTTTAAAACTAAAGGCTGTAGCTAAACTAAAGCTAGTAAGTATAGACTTGAGGTTTGAGTCTCAGGTTTCAGAGCCAGCACTGAACTCACTGCTGGCTATTCCTCCATATTTACATTTCTTCATATAGTTTTCCAAAGGCAAAACTGTTAACTTCCTAGGTCTGAAATTCCCTGATATGTGTCCCAGTGCCTGCTGTCAGGCCCCTGAGCAGTGGCCTTGTTTGCCCAGGTGCTGTTGTATCTAGATGTGGCTACATATGCAAGCCACCTAGCTTTGCCAGGGAAACGTACAGTCACTTGTGATAAATTAATTGTTAGCATAGTCATTGTGACATTGCAATGTAAGAATAAGTTTATTTTTAAATTCCTTAACTATCATATTAGGGCTTTCAAAAACAAAGCTCACTACTTCCAACACCAGAGGACACTGCAGCTGTGCCTCCAAACAAGTTTCTCCATGGGTGCCTGTGTTTGTTAGTGACACTGTTTGAGAAAGTTGCAGAATGTTAAGGAGACGTACTGAAAAAAGTACATCACTGCAAGAGTGAATTTGAGGGATTTTTATCTCATCTCTACTTGTTCATTTTCTGATTCTTTACTACAGATGGTATATGACTAGCCAGTCTCTTGTTCTTGGTGGCTGTGCCTTCCAAACCATAATGCATGATTTCTTTGATTTACTATGTGTTCATCAACTGGAAGGCAAAAGAAGCCATTCTTCCCTGAAATTGCTACTTCTCTTGTATTTCGTTAGAGTAGTGACGAAGTCACTAACATATCTCCTTTATCTTATGTCTTACTCTCAGGCTGCAGCCAAGTACATAAGAAAAAATATGATAACACTCTAGGAGAGTTCTTTCTCCAGTCTTTTAGAACACTTTAGCCCAGACTCTGGGTCCTGGCCCAGTGCTGCACTTATATAATCTGGATTACCAACTTTGATCTTGGCAATCTTCTCACTGTGCCTATTTCTAAGACACCAGCCTACAGTGTGTCCCAATCTGGAAGAGATCTTTTCAAGCCCATGACTGTCCTGCTCCACCCTTTGCTGGAAAGCAGGACCTTGGGAGAGAAAGATGATAGAGCTGAGTCAGGTGATAGGCTACTCAAAACTCAAGGTTTGCTCTTCGTTCTCAACCACAATTTCACCTCCCTCACCTGATCCATCTGTCTCTGCATATCAAGACAGATATAGGAACAAGAATGATGCTCAATGTTTACTGTTATGTTGTAAAGCATAGTTATTATGACACCTATGGCAATTCATTTTTGAGAAAAAATTACAGTTAACAGGTAGAAACATTTATTTTGTATTTTCAAGTAACCACAATGCTTTAGTCTATGAAAGGTAACAGCTGAGGACAACTCTTACTTGACTCGGTTACACAGTAATACTCGGTATATAAAGAATGTTTCTGACATAGCCTTTTCCTCGTCTTTGCAATGCTTGATTCCTCTGAATCAAGGAATATATTGTATATTTAGCTACCCACCTGTTATTTATTATTTTTGTTTATAGAAAACCATAAGTGCACAGAACACATAAAAGGACATATAAAGACGAGTTTTTCTAATCCAATTACAATTACAATACCTTAGGCAAGTGACAAAGTATGCAAAAAGATAGAAATATTTTTGTGGCACATATTGAAAGAAGAGATTTTTGCAAATGATATATAAGAGGGGTTTAAGTAGAAGAGCATGTGGTTTGGGAAAGAGGGAATTTGGGAACACTACATTATTTAAAATATAAATTAACAGCATCAAATCAAATAAAAGTGGGATCCAATAGAGGATCTCTTTTCAGATATGCAATAAAGAACTAAAAAGCCAAAGGGAGAAAACAGAGCAACCAATCAGACAACATTGTAGCATTATAAAATACATTATAATAAGTAACTAACAAATTATTGGCTAGAAAGACAAGAAGCAGGTTGTTAGGTTTAGGACCATGGCTGGACTTTGGGATTGGGAATGGGTTTCTATTTTCAAGCCTTGAGAAGAGAAAGGAATGCATAAGAGATTAAATTTTTTCTCATTTACAGTTGAGGCCCCACACTAGGAAATGTTGTGTCGCAGTCTCAACCAGATACTTGAAACTTCGTTGGTCACAACAAGCATTGAAAGAGTGACTGCTGAGTATCACTGTGGAGAAGACACCACCCTAGCTACTCAGGGAAGGACTGTCTATTTTCATATACTGATTCCCACACAGCTACAGTTTGCCACTTAGTCCTCTTAGTGTTCTAGCAAGGTTGACTTTGACAGCCTCATTTTTGGTTAAGAGCACCTTCCCTCAGGAATAGAACAACAATGACAAGTTAAACATTTGTGAGTATGAGGGACTTGCTGACTAGCTAACATAGGTTTTGAAGAGGACGAGAATCTTGTGTCGGTTATTTGAAAAATAGGGCTTGTATCTTGACATTATAGCTCCGATTGAGAGGGTAAAAATAAACGTCTGAATTTAGCTTCTAGTTGCTAGGACCATGATGCTAAGACCTAGCCCCGTGGTTTGAGCCTTAACTGAATATTGAATGATATTGACTCTAGAAGGAGTTTTTCTACACTGTTGGACCAGTCGTACCCTGTCCAGGAGAAGATGATTTGGTATTTATGTGCCATGTACTGAAGATGCTGGCAATAACTACTACTACTATAATTTCTGCTTTTGATATATACTTTTGAAACCTCCTCATCTTGCTAGTTGCCACAGTACTTTATATTTCAATGGGACACTTTAAACAACTGCTGCTAGCTGTGACACAAAGAGGTCAGTGTTGTAGTGTAGTCTTTCCTTCATACCGTTTATCTTATATATTGGCTGCTTGAATCCTTTTATGTATTCATCCAGAACAAAAACTTGGTTTCTCAAAACAGTTTATATAATAGAGCAAACCATCCTTAATTTTTTTGAGATAAAGCGCCATAACACAGTTGGTACTCATCTTTTTAACTATGGGTTCCAGGCATGCTCAGACTTGTAAATAAAGCTTCCTATATTTCACCCTGAGGCATGCCATTTACTCCTTGACTACGCCAACACCATGTTATCTACTTGTCAAAAGCGCCCTCTGTTCTTCTGCTCCTGCTATTGAAGTTATCTTTAACTCGCGAAGAATTGATTTTATGAGTCATAGGTGCCCATATTTTATTTATTCCTTTCTCTGTTGCATTTCTATTTGCCTAGAAGATATTCTATGCCATTTACCTGCCTTTCTTTAGACTGAGTTTATTACAGTGGCTGATAGCAAGCTCTCAGTTAGTATTCTTTTTTTTTTTTTATACTGACAATACAGTTTATTCAAGTTATACTTTCAAGGTAAGGGTACAGAGATTAAAAAGCTACTCTTGGCTAGATGTGGTGCAATCCTTTAATACCAGTACTTGGGAGGCAGAGGCATGCAGATTTCTGTGAGTTATAGGCCAACCTAGTCTATATAATGAGTTCCAGGCAAGCAAGGGCTACATAGTAAGACCTTGCCTTGAAACAACAAAATAAAACAAAACACCCTAACCATAAAAAAATGCTACCTAGTTTTAATAATTGCCCTTTGAATTTCTGAGTTTCTGGTGTTATTTTAGTCTCTGTAGGCATCTCCACATGTGTAGACACAACTGGCAGCCCTTGTGGTGGGAAGCATTGAAATTTCACTGATTCTGTTCCCTGTTGGGGACATGGGACACATTGTCATTTATAAAAATCCCCTACCAAGTGCTTCTGGGGAGCTCCAGAGGTGGCTGGTGCATATTGACAAACAAGTTCATTCCTTGTGGACTATTCTCAACCATTTTCTTTTGGAGCTACTGTTTGTTTGTTTGGTCTGTGTGTCTGAGAGCTGTATGGCTGGTTGTGGTAAAGCTGAGAAGACCGTTGTTTTCTTCCACTAGGTTTAGTGAGTCTCTTTTCGTGTCAATTAGCATTCTTGATGAGGATACATGCTCCCACATGGTGCATACACTAGACTAGTTGCTAACATTCTCTGAAAATTATTTACTCATCCCCTCACCTTTTAGCAGTTCTGTATTGAGACTCTGGTTTGTTAATCAAACTAGGAGGAAAGTATAAGAATTGTCCTTGGACATTACACAGTTTGAAACAGTTTCAGATAAACAAAGCATCTGATGTTGCTAAGCAGACACAAATGTGTTTATTGTTTTAGAGGCGAAGGTCATTTCAGAATGTAAATATAACAGGCCATTCATTGTCTAGGTTAAAAATGTTGCAAAGAGTAGCTAAAATTGTCCTGGAACTCTTATTCTGGTTTGTAGAAACTGTAGCATGCGGGCATTGTTTTCTACATCTGAAGTAGTACATGGGGAACTGGGTCCCACCCCTGTCAACATAGCAAATGTTCTGCCCTCTCTTAATTTCAAAAAGACCTCCTGAGTCTTAAGTAGAGCTACGTTTGGGAGTCACATGTGTGGCTATGTAAGCTGCTGTTATTAGAACACTACCATAATTCTAAGACATGACATATCAGTAAAACCGGTCTAAGATTGAGAGAGAATTAGATTTTTACAAGGAATACTGTCTAATTCTTTTTGCAGTGTTCCATAAGTAAAATTCTAAATGCAGGACTATGAGGATATATGTCAAGAAAGCTGTTTCAGAATACAGGTAAGTATTGTAATGGTGACTATCAATTGAGAGCTATATCTGATATCTATAGAAAGTAAATGGTTTCCCTTTATTTAACTCTGATTTATATTTACTTGCTCAAAAATATTAGTGTAATGTAATGACTCAAATGGTATGACCTGTACTCCTCTCTGAAAGATCAAATAGCCTTCCTTAAACATACACACGCATACATATGAACAAATATAACGCATATGGTGGGTTTATAGTAAAATGACCTAGATTTTCTCTCATTACAGCAGGAAAGAGATTATTAAGGTTGGATGCATTGGAGGTGTTGAGATTTCTATTAAATGGTTGATTCATTTTAATCTGGGGTCAGTGAATGAAACCATGTTGTATTGTAATATCAATCATCATGAAAACTTAAAAAAAATTGTCTTCTATATGAATGGCAAACACACTTCTGCAAGATAGTTAACCTTTTTTCATTAGACTCTGCCTCAAGGAGAGCAATGGTCACCTAAAACTGTTTTCAGAAAAATTTAAGCATCCTAAGACATGTCTTTCCTTTTCTAAACATCAGAAAGTTCTATTTACCCTGAATATCTTATGAACTGTAAATTAAAACAGATCTCACTTTAACTCTGGGCTAGTATCTTTCTTTTGGATCTTGAGCCCTAGAGGATCCCATGGGACAGTGTGCCTCTGTGTATAGCCACGAGCTTGGGTACTTGTAATCTCTATGGTTTCTCTCACCAGAGATGCCACCATCCCACACTTAGTCAAGGTACAGGGAGAAAACTATCTCTTTTGATAAGAGTTAATTGTAAAGGTGAGTTATCTGAGATCCTCCTTCCTAGCTTTAAATGTCATCCAGCATATTTGGATGAGAAATGTATTTTTTAATTAAAAATAAAATAAAATTCACGTATGTTGAAATATTATAAAAGATTGGTTTCCTCCTTAGCAGAATGTAGGCTCTGGCAGAAATATGGTTTCAGGTGTGGGTGTAGGAGGGAACCGAACTTGGATGCTGCAGGATTTTTATCTTCCTGGGTTGGGCTGCCAGTTAAATTTCTGCAAATAGCAATGTCATAAGCATGGTTTGAAAGAAAAGACCGTGTGCTTTCTAGAGTAGCAAATGAAAGAAAAACAACAAAATTACAAAGAGTGTGCATGTAAAAAAAAACCACTCTGGTTCCTTATTCACTTTAAGTCTTACAACATAAAAAGGCATTAAAAAAATGTAGTGTGCAATAACTCTTAAAAATCAGAGCAAAACAGCATGAATCTTGAAGTGTGCCTGCCTGGTGAACTCTGCTATCTGGTACTAAGATATAAAGGTTAATTAAAGAAACGACAAGTTCTCTCCTTCCCTAGTGTGGCTAAGGAAGATGCATTAGCAAAGCCACAGAGAAAGCTGAACAGCAATTAGAGAGCCTCAAAAAAACAGACACACAAAATGGAACCTTTGGCAAACCTGAAGAGAGACTGTACCTCAGCATCTGTCATTATGTTACAAACATCTAAAAACCTTACGTTTCTGATTTCTGCTTTCATATTCCATCAACCTACCCTCCCCCTTCCCCAGACACACACTCCTCTATAATACGGATTTCCTGCAGACTGCTAAGCAAACAGGTACTGCAAAGGGACGCTGTCCAAGGCGAAAGAGGGGAAATGGCCATATGGATATCACTGAGGCCATTAATAAGAGTCAAAGAAACTCAAAGTTCTGAGGAAGGCAGTTTCTGAGGGAAGAAGTTCAGATATAAGAAGAGTAGGTGCGTGATTTTCTTCGGATAAAGTTTCGGCCACTATTTACTCCTTTGTCTTTAGAAAATAGTCCTCTTGGGGTTTCATCTAAGGTGCTTCGGCAGTTCTTTATACTCTCAGTTCAGTGAAAGTCAGTCTCTCTCTCCCTACCCCTTCCTCCCTACCTCCCTAGATTCCTCCCTTCTCCCCTCCCTCCGTCCCTCCCTTTGTCCCTCCTCTCTCTCTCTCTCTCTCTCTCTCTCTCTCTCTCTCTCTCTCTCTCTCTCTCTCTTTAACTCTCCTGAGTCATTTTTAACATATAGTTAAGAATTTTTCCAGCCCCTTGAACATTCTAGCTTCTTTTCCTGTGAGTTAGAATATAGTATTACAGTGAAATGCTGCGACTAGTAAGAACATTCTGACTTGATCAGTGCAACTGTGGTGTAAAGTGTGACAGACAGAATTCTAAACTAAGAGGACAGCCTTGTGCTCACGTATCCCTCTTGAGAGATAAGTAGGAGATTAAGTGTATTTAAATGAAGACATCAGAGATATATTTGTATTTAGACGATATTACTAATTTGTTAACTCTGACAAATTCACGCAGAAACCCTTTTTGTTGGAAACTGAATTTCTCATGTAATAATTAGCTGTGGAATATTACCCCAAACAGGTGTCTGTAGCCTGTCAAAGTCAGAACAGGTGATTTAGAATTAGCGTATTAAAAGAACTGTGAATTAGCGAAGCAAAAACGTGTTAATTTCTTGTTCCATCTGTTAATATGAATTCACTGCCAAATATTTTACTTTGTAGAACTGTGCTGGGATTGGCAAGAATATACACTATAAAAAAAAAGTTTAAAGGCCTGAATGTTTAAAAATCATGACATACGTTACTGCAAAAATAACTTCTACATTTTTTTGAGCATGCGTTTTTTTTTTCTTTTTTATCTTTGAAAAAAATAACTGCAGAGATTGCCATATAATATAGAAAGTTAACTAAAGGAAACATACGATCAAATGTTAGGCCTGCAAAACAAAAACTGGGAGAGAGTATTATTCAAGAGTGCTTGAGTGTAAGTGAAGATTGACCCATCAGTGCAGATGCATCTGAGATCTATTCTGATTGCTGAGAAAAACCATCTCATGTCTCTATGCAGCTCAGAGTCTGCAACAGCCTCTCATACTAAAGCCCCATTATGGACTCATCATATTTTTTCCAAATACATAATCCCACGATTGTGGTACAATTTGGGTGACTACATCACAATTTCTGTATAATTCCTTAACCTATTTTTCACAAATTTGGCTTTGTTTCATCCTCAAAATTTCCTAGTATGGATAAAATCAAAATGTCTTTCCCTCCATAAGCATGTGTATGGTTGAGAGTCGGGGGCGGGGGTTGACAATGAAGTCTAACTGTCCTTGATGCACATCATCATTCACTCTACTAAGATATGTGGCCTCAACTGGGAACAGTTTCATCTTGAAAGCCTTACGAAATTCTGGGGCTCATGAACTGCAAAACCCATTTACCATCTTGGCACCGCTTTTCTTTGCAGACAGATCTAATGGAGAAGGAAGGAATCTGTAGTGAATTGACTATGTGAGCTTAGACATATGTTAAAAGTACAGTTAACTTGAGTTACTTTTTTCATGCTGCTGAGTTGGGTCTTGAATGAGGCAGTTTTGTGACTTAAACAGATTTCACTAATTTTCCTGCCTTGCACATTTAAAAAACAAACCACACTCTCCCATATTGCTGTTTGGGTTTTAACAGAGCTGAGCATGCACACTCAATTACTATAAGCACTTTAAGTAAAGCTTAAATATATGCAGCAAGTTCTTAACTGCAGACGATAGGATAGGTACTGTCTTTCCTCTCTAGTTTGATGTCATATCCAAGAGATTAATCCTCTCATGAATCATCCATAATGACTAGAATAATTTGGGAAACTGAATGAAAAAAATTCAAATTATTTATATCAGGAGTGCATAAGAATATGAATGGTAGGCTACACAAATACAAGCCATGCTTACAGAAGCTATGTACAAGAAAAGGGTAGGCAAAATGGAAATGTACCACAATCTGTATTTCTAAGATTGGTCACTGTTCTGACACACCGTGTCCTAGGTATTTTAAAGTATGTGACCCCATCACTGCTTATAAAGCAGCTAAGAAAACTGTTGTTTTCAACAAGTGAGGAGAAAAATAATGTTTTGTCGATTAGACCACACAAAAGTCTTTAAATGTCTACATAAGGCACTCATATAATGCAAAATTCATAATAATTTATATAAAATGCCAACAATATTTAAATATAGCTGATGATTTATGTGTCCTACTTCAAACAAAGAGACTGAGAGTGAGTTTTATAACCCATTCTAGACATGATTTCAGACAAAAGACAATATTGTATTGGGATTATGTATAGGGATACATAAGAAACACGGTGCTATTGTAGAAAAGTCATTGATAAAATAGTTCCAAACTTTTATATTATTAGCTTAAAAATTCATATAAACCCACATAACACATAAAACATTTTATGGAGTGTCAGATTGTACGGTTCATCCAAGCCTTAGTTGACTTATCTGGAAAGACATTTTTGGTATGTAAATAAAAATGCAAGGAGAAGAACCTGTCGGAAAGTAAATAGAGTATGTAAATTAAATAAAAGTTAAGGCAGCTACACTTTTTATATAAATAACTGTGTTAACAGAGCTTTGTGCATATTACAATATATTCAGATGCATAGCTTTTGCAAAAATAAATTCATTGTTTCCCTCCAAAGAACGGATTAAAACAATTTATTTTATAAAATTTGGATAGATAGGATAAGAAATGTAATAGCCATCCATGGAAAATAAATATAAAAATTATTCAAGCTCCATCTACTTTATGTTAGTAATGAGATGCACTTCATTCAAATTCCTTTCAATTGAAACAGTGCTGAGGAAGCAAAAACATGATTCTGGAGGAAATGATTTCTAATCTTCATGATAACATACCGATATAATACAATTATTTACAATTGACTAAGAGTTAATTTCAATAGTATAACATCTTTCTTGCAAAAATGTCAGCTTTTATTGATGAAACAAACTAAGAATAAAACATTTTTACTTGTGGTATCACAGCGCTGTTTTTCATTCTGTTAACCAAAACAACATAGTAATACTGTAAACAGAAAATAACATCAGACTGCTTGTGTTTGCAGGATTTTTATCAAGAAACCATAAGCAATGAAGTGAAGTATGTTAGCTTTAATTTTCGATAATACTTTGTTCTTTTAGACTATAGCCACACTGCACTGAAAGAAGAAGGGATTGCTTCACAAACTGTGCTACTTGTCTGTTATGCCTAGAAAAATACATAATCAATATTATAAAATTATTGATTTTATGTATCCATGTTGAATGATATTAATCATTACACAACAGACAAATATAGCTATTGTTGCTAACATGTCCATTGTTAGCCATCTATATAATCATTCACGCAAAGGTGCCAGTTTATATATGCAACTCAAAATGATTCAAATACTTGCAAGAATTTCAGATGTTCTGTATAGAGAGGTAGAAGTCAGGGATACTGCTACCCAACATGGACCACAGGGCATCTTCTACTGCAAAGAACTATCATCACCAAAATACTCTGTGCCCTGGGTTGATGAACCATGATAATTACCCAGAGATCTTATTAGTTTTGATTCTCATTAAATCAAAGCCACAAGATATTTAACCATCATGAAAGCCTTAGCTGTCAACATGGATATGTTAGATCACTATTTTGTTTATTGGTTTGGGAAAAAAATTTTTAGACAAGATCTCCCATTCTTCCACCCAGTTTCAAGCACATGTGTAGCTGAGGACAACCTAGAACTTTTGATTCTCCTGCTTTTCCCCTTGTACTGTGATGAAGGCTTATTTCATTAAACCCAGTTCATGTGGTGCTGGGCTTTACGCATGAACGTCAAGTACACAGCAAGCCGAGAGCTCACAGGTCTATCCTGGTTTGCCCTCACATATGCATCTTCTGAAGAAAGGTCTTTCTGCAGGCGTGGTTTAGGAAAAATCATCCCTCAGTCCAATCCTTCCTTTGCAGGCAGGTTCCTAGCTGGCCAAGAAATGAAAAGAGTTGTACAGACTCACATTGATGAGACCAATTTGACCTGGATTTCTTAGGGATTTTAGCCAAAATTTCTGTACCAGAAAGCCTGAACTCAGGAAAGCCCAGCAGGAACGGTGCTTGGACTCTGTCAATGTTCATTGTATGCATTTTTCTGCATATTGCAACTTGTTTTGATCACCTTAAATGAGATCCTTTTGTTTGTGGAAAAGATAGATAGGCCAAGAAGAAGAAAGAAAAGTTGATTCTACAGGAGTAGATCTAGTAGCTAAGTAAATCTCTCTCTCTCACACACACACACATACCACGCAGACACACACACACACGCACACACACATAAAATCCAAAATCTAATTTACATATTACTGGGGATAAAGGTGAAGGTCTCTAGGGTCCCAGGTGAGTGTTTGAGTTATATACCCAGATGTATTTGCGATTGTTTAATAGTGTTTATTAATGTTGGTTTGCATTTTTGGATAGGCATATTTTGTATGAATATTATTTTCATCAAGTTTTAATTTATTTATGTTTTATACTTTCATATACAACTACGGTATTTACATCATTTCTACTTCATTCTTGAAGGCCACTTAAGCAGTAAAGCCCCTTTGGCAATACTCTAATGTACAAAAAGAAGTAAATAGTAGCCATTGGAAAAAAGTTTAGGGACATTTTCACCTTTTAAAAAGTATTATTTTCTATTTTTATATCTTATCTCTTAGTGAGATCAGAGACAAATCAAATTTCAGTTGTAGTCAAACCACCAGTCTTTATATTTAAAATTTCTTTTTTTATACTTTTCTATTGATTTGACTTCTTGCATATCTAGGATATAAATAAATTATTCAACTAACTGATGATGGATTCTGTTTCTCTAGGTAGTGTCTAGATAGTGTCATGGAACAATGATAAGACTGTAACTTTAGACTCAGTAGACATATGTACCTTCTGGCTTAGAGTCACCCGGTCATTTCTCGGTGCACTTTTTTTGTTCTCCACAATAAGCCAGCAGGCATACTTGTTTGTATTAAAAAATTATATTCTAACTTTAAAACTACAATATGCTAACATCAATATAAACATTTATAATTATAATATTTATCATAGCACCTCCATATTCTATGTAATCATATATATTTCATATTACATTTTCTTACCAAGTCAGACCTCTTAACTAAATACAACTATCCTTTTTTTACAGGTTACTTTTTCTTTAAACAGGGCATCATGGAGAAGGCCCATCTCTTACTTAGTCATTTTCCTGCTATCACGCAGTCAACTGGAGACAGCCCCATAGCATCATCACAGACCTCTCTACCAGAAAAGCCTTGCTTATCTTCACTTGCTTTGTTAGTCCAAAATATCATGAAAAAGTTGAACTTAGTTTAATAGAGTGTGAAGTAAAATTCTAAGATAGAATTTGTTTCAATTCTACTTTTGTGGCTATTTTTATTGACTTTACTCAGTGTTCAAGAGTTTTGTTCCCATTCTGTCTCTTCCTCCACCTCCACTTCTGCCATGTAGCTGTAGCTTCCTACCTCGCCCTGTAGCTGTAGCATAAAACTAATACTCTGAAGGAGTCAAAGTATCTTATCAATTTCTCACAGTTCCATGTCTATATGCTATGTTGCTCCAACTCTGCTCATGTATGCCTGCTGTACAAAGTATTATAACTGTATATGTAGCTTCATGTTCAGAAAAGGCTAAAATTGACTCAGCCTTTTGCACAAACAAGAAAATCTATTGACAAACTTAGTGATGGTTCAATTTATTTGGAACTGATAACAAAAACGGAATAGCATCGTGGAGCTATCTGCTGTTCTGAGACATGATGATAGCTGCTTTAGCTTTCTTATCAAGATCCATCAAGGTTTGATTCTACCAATCTGAACGTCTTTCATAGGCAAATCAGACTTTAAAAAAATTGCAATAGATATCTGAGATATTTTGGGCTGGTTGAGGAGCAAAGATCGTTTTTTTTCTTCTCCTTTCAAACTAACAACACCCACCCCCCATATCCAAGCCAATCTTTTCTTATCTAACTCATGATATGTAAAAAAAGGATGAGAATATATCAACTGTTGATGCTTCATTTGCATGTTAAGCTTATATTTTCTTCCACTTTTACTAAGCCTTAGCACTTAAATTTTACCCAGAATTTTCTAATGAAATGCCCATTATTATGTGGAAAATGTCTAGAGATATGGAAAATGAAATTCCATAGTCTCCATAAAAGCCTCGAGAGATCTCACATCTTTACAGTACTCAAGACCTGGAGTTTGATGACTATCCCTCATGGAGTAAAATGCCAAATGCATTTAGGATGAGTACACCAAAATGTACACTAACCTGAATAAGCCCAAAGCAACTAAGTAACTTTTAAAGAATCACCAATCTATAACACATTATCAGTGCTTTCCTGAGACTGAGGCTCTCTTGCTGACCTTGAAGAAAGCAATCAGCCTGTGATTCCAGGCCTCAGTCTACAACTGCAGGGAATTTCAGTGTCCCAGTCATCCAGAGAAGGCTCAGGATCAGAAAGAGGTGGCTGACCTCCCATCACATTGTTTGAAATCTTCAAGAGTCCTCAGTAAGGGACCTAACAGCTAGGTGCCTGGACTCCTAGCCCCCAGTCACTGAAATAATGGCGATGAGTAATTTTGTTAGTGTCAGGTTTGTGTGATTTGGTGTAAAGCAATAGGAAACTAATAGAGGCATAATTAGAGATACTGTCCCTAGTCACAGAGATAAATCCTTGACCCTACTGAGGAGGCAGTGGAGCAGTCACATTTGTCTAGAGCATCTATTCCTAAGTAGTAGCTATACAGATAAATAATACCTTCAGCTGTTTGCAAGGCACTGGGTCAGATGGTAGGCACTATGCAAGAGAGTTTATGTGTGTTATTTGCTTTGTTCTCCATAATCACCTGATACACAATATCAAAAACTATGTTGATTGTTTATTTATATTTATTAAATATTTAACATAGTTTCATAGATAATATATTCAAAGGCATGAACTGATTAAATGCACTTATAAGCAAATAGTAAAGGTCAAGGAATATTCAAATGCGGATATCACCTGACCTCAAACCATGATTTGAGCAGTTTGGTATTGTACTTCATTGACAATAAAAAGCCATCTGTCCCATTCCCTCCAAGATGAACATTGTCATAGTGACCATGGCTGCCCACAAACTTCAGAAAGATTCTCTATGTCTTCCTTATGTTTTTTTTGTAAAGACATGAAAGCATTGCCTTACTAAAATCTAGCATTTTTGACTTGGCTAGAAGCAATGCATCCTTATATAAGAAATCCACAGTGTGCCCAATATTTCTGAGGCTGTTCCAACAGATTTGAATGAAATGATGATGAAACAGGTGTTTAAAAAATTGTTTTTCCAAAAAAATTAAAAACAAATCTTAGTTAAAAATTCAATTTAGACAAATTGTTTTTTTTATAATAAAATAAACTTATGTACAGAGTGTCTTAAAGAGAGTGTCAACTGGTTTTATTTGATTGACATTCTCTTGGCACTAAATAATATTTATATATTTTAAATTACCCTTAATTTGTTTATAACAGTTGCTCAAATTCCATTTGTATAGAAGGACCATTTTCCCCTGAAGTGCTAGCATTTTACTACTTCCTTCGTATTAGGGGATCATTTTTATACTGAATACATTGACAATTGAAAGACTATAAAAAGAATATTGGTATGTCTCAAATTTCTTACAACCAAACATTTTGTATATTTTTCACTATTATGTTTAATTTATAATTAAAACATAATAAGCTTGGGAAAGACATAATATATGCCTAGTTTTGACCCACAAAATTGGAAATTTCATGTGATTTAAACATTACACAATATATATATTGAAATATACACAAACCAAAATAACCACTGTTTTACGGGAATATTTTCAACACAGTCCACTTGAATGAGGAAAGGCTACAAGCTGGGAATAAGAAGATAAGAAGTAGCATCCTATTGATGTCCGTATTTAGACTTAAAATTTTATACATGTTTATAAAATAATATCATTATATTCATCCTTGAGTATAGTAACCATTATGTTTATCCTACACAATTTAAAATGCTTAGATTATTAAACCAAAAGAGTTTACTCGGAGCCAAGGTCATGATTTATGCAATAGGTCTTTTCTTTGATGAAAGGGACATTTGATGAGAATGCAGGACTGTCTTGAGTTGAGCTGTCTCCTGGGGAAGGATTGAAATTTCACTTCCTGAGAGGATTTAGAGTTGTCTGCAAACTCGGAATTTCTAATTTTCTTACTTTTCCAGGTAATACTTTCCAGAAAAGATTATAAAGTAGAACTAGCTTTCAACTTCCACATTTTCTGTGTTAAATAAGTATTTTCACCAGAAATACAGATTTTTCAGCCCAGAATTTCACACCACATTGGACTGAAAATTTTCGAAAAGGATATAAAGTGTCTGAATTATTTTTAGTCAGAGCAAGAAGTATTATTTATACCTAGCTATCATTTTTTTTTGCTGTTAAAGTTTAACAAAAAAATAACTTGGAGAATAAATTAAAAATGGAATGCATGTGGCATTAGAGGGTAGTCAGCAAACTAACTTCAGGTCAGCGGTAGTGTGGTTACATCATGGTAGTAATAAGATATGGAAGTAAACTACACAGAAGCAAGAAAGAGATTAATGGATATGAAACATTAAAAACTCTGTATGCACCTGAAATTCATTGTAGTTGATCATTTGTATCCAATAGGTGGAGAAAAAGCTATTTATCTATTTAGAAGGCTCAAAGACCAAAGTTTGCAAGTTAAAAAACACATTCAATGTCTTTGTTCTATCATATACCAAAGTTTAAAGTGAAACAGACATATTTTAGATATAGAAGTTCTCAAATTATCAAATCCAAATAGTCTGTTTGGCACATGATTAATTAACCAAATGGGATCATATTTACCATCTAAAACCCTTAAAAATATTATACATATGTATATACCTACTTACCAACACAGACATATATATACACATTTAAAATATTTTATTTGCATATATCTTCAGATAGATAGATAGATAGATAGATAGATAGATAGATAGATAACCTATACAATCCAAAAATTCACTAGAGCAAGAAGGTATCAATTCCTAATGTTAAATTCCTATTAGTCAATATTTGTTAAGGTATTATTTTGTTTTAAAAAATGTTCTGACATGTACTATAAGGATAGAGAAATTAGAAGAATGGTACACATCAAATGATCTTTGCTACACATGGAAATGATTTTTATACACACTGCTGCTGTCTTTGTTAATATTATTGTCACTTTTAAGGAATGAAGTTGATTTTAAAAAGTCTCTCTTATATCTTCAAAACATTGAGGAGAGAGTGAAAAAAATGATCTACTATGTAGGAAATAAGTTGTGAAAAGTTGTATCAGTGCTAAGTATCTGTTCATGGGTATACCTAAATGTAGTTATTTCATTAGATGCATCAGGAATGTCTCATTATTATTTAATCCATAAAATATATCCATTTAGATGTTGGTAATTTTTTTTAAAGTTGTCCTTTCTCAAAACCACTCTTGACATTACAGAACTAAGTGCTGCCTTAGCGTTCACATGAGAATGTCACTCTTGTACCAATGTACAGTCAAACATATTAATCAATACAATGGCACTATTGCTGCATTGAATGATTTGGTAATTCTATGCTAGAGATAAATCCCCCAATATCTTTATATGCAACACACCCAAGACTACTGTGATAACTTTTCTAAACTGTGTATAACTTCTTTATGTCTGGGTTCTAGCCAAAGGAGCATAGTGGTACCAGATAACTACTATTTCTATTAAAAAAGAAGAGAAAAGAAAGAAAGAAAGAAAGAAAGAAAGAAAGAAAGAAAGAAAGAAAGAAAGAAAGAAAGA
>NW_021620713.1:1279472-1353537 GCF_004785775.1 Grammomys surdaster | reverse complement strand
AGAAAGAAAGAAAGAAAGAAAGAAAGAAAGAAAGAAAGAAAGAAAGACCAAGACGTTCTCTGTCCTTGCTGCATGGGCTCCTTGCACCTGTCAGGTGTGAACAATGAGCCATCAGGAGCAAGCAAATCCACAGTCGCAAAGGATTCCTGTCACTGCCGAAGCTCTAGAGAGCTGTTTGTCTAAAAACTTTCAGCTGATAATATTTGTAAGAATTTTGTAACTCAAGAGCTAAATCTATGTTTTGTTGAGCCATTATACTAACATATACATTCAAGATCTTCTATGGATGCCAAAATTGAATATTTAAGATACAACTTCAACTCATGTTTATAACAGATTGATGACTGTCAATATATGGTTACATAAGGTAAGGGTTTATTAACTAATCATGTGTCCTCAAGGGCACATGTCGTTCTGTTCTGCTTCATTTTAGTCTTTTAGTGTGCTAACTCATTGTTCAAGAGACATTATACATAACGTATGCACCAATGCAGCACAAGAAAACTTTGCAGCTTCTACATAGATCTTGGGCTAATAACTATTTCTATTTTTAAACCCTGATTGTCTGCCCCAAAGCAGTTCGAAGTCCATTCCTATACAAATAGGCTATACACTTTATTTACACAGTTTAACAATCTGTTCTTTATAATCCCAAATATTTCATTAACTAATGCTATTAAATGCAATTGTACAAGTAAAGAAGTACCTTGTTAATGCATTGGCAAGGATTTTATAGATTTTTATTGCAATAGAAAAAATAGAGAAGAATTTCTTGATTAATTTTTGCCTGAAGCATAATAACCATTCCGCTTATCCTCCTTTTTATTTAAATGACTTCCCAATATGATTCTTTCCAAGTCTCACATGAATATTTCCCAGGAAAGAAAACTACTGGATCTATTTTAAGTCAATGAAAAATTTTAAACACAACTTTTAACATTTCTATGGAAAACACTTGAGTTGCTCAAATAAGAACCCTTCAGGTCTTAATTTAAATACTTAGATAAATCTAAAAGAAGTAATTTCCTCAACATGGAAAACAGTGGAAATAGAAAAAATGATCCCCAGTGAGACATAAGCATTGGAAGAAATAGCAGATGAAGAACTCTTCAGACAACTGGAGAAATTCAACGTAGGGTTCTGTTACATCACACAAGACAATAACTATCAAATGTTATTCAGTAGTAACACATAAATTAACTCATGCCTACAACAATATGCCTTCAATAGGCATTATATTAAATTATATACATAAACACAGAAGAACATGTATAGCAGGCTTCCACACAAAGGCTATATACTGTCTCTTGATATTTAAAGAAGAAAACTCCAATCACTGGAAAAGTATAACTCAAATAAAACTTTAAGAATGGAGAGACTTTTTTTTAATAGTTCTAGACTTGAAAAATGTATTCTAGACTTCTGCTTTTAATTATTTTAAAGTATGCACTTGTTCAAGAGTTTCTCATGATAATAAATTGACTAAATAAAATTGTATAATTTTTAAATTTTTATTTGAAGGTCTTAAAAAAGCATTAAAAACAAATTGGCTCTTATTTCTTATCATATTAATCACAAGCACTCGTCTTCTTTTTGTTCTGGTGATACACACAGTGGAAGGAGTGAACCACTGCTGAAAGTATGGCTGTTCTACCAGAGTGTCAATGTTACAGGAAAGAGATGTAGAGTCCATCTGCTGTATCCCTTAAAGCTTCACGCCGTACCCCAAGTTATCACATAAAAATTATCACCTTTTAATGATTAATCACCCATCTGTAAGACACCAGCAAAAATATTTGTTGGAAAGTTACATAGTTATTATGTGACGACAACTAACAGAGTATTTGATGTAATATTTAGTATCAATGTTGTTTTGATAATTTAACATGCTACAATATAGTTTAGTTTCTTCCAAGTGCCATATTCATGTACATGATTATCATATATGTGAAGAGATTCAAGTCATGCATGTGGGTTTTATTAACACATTTATTTTTCAGATTAAATCTTGACCTAATTGTAGAATAAGAGTGACATTTATAAGAGCAGGCAGTTGGCATGAGTTGGCTGAACTGAGATTCAGATCGGCGTAATGAGTTTAAGTTTGAAAAGTACCAACATGTCTCGGAAAATAATTATTAGGGATTTTATGGCACTAAGTTTTTCATCCCCATGAATGAGGCTCAGCGGAGCCGTCGTAATCATCTCATGGTGGTGTAAGTGGAAATTCTCAAAGATGATATTGTAATGATAAGGTAAATCAAAGTGCTATCAATGTCATGGGGTACTAAGAAGATGATAAAGGGCTCCTTTATTAAGGAGCTAACTAGGGATTATAGTCATTTGAGGTGTAATCCTAACATTACCTTTTCACTAACTCTGCAACCTAGAAAGTCATAGTAGACAGTGGAGGACCAGTATCTGCTTAGCAATACACAGGTCAGTGCCGTATTGCTCGACGGGATCACAGCAGTTTTTCCCTTATCACTTGCCAAGCACATATGTGCCAGGGAATAGGAAGACAACTAAGAAACCCCTACGGGAAAGAATTATTCTTGTAAGTCAAAAAAATAAAACTTAATAACTAAAATGTGTAGTCTTTAAAGCAATAGATCTTGATTATTGTTACCACTGCTATAATAAAACCCCATAACCAAAAGCAAGTTGACGAGGAAAGGGTTTATTCAGCTTATGATTCCACATGACAGATCGTCATCAAAGGAAGTCAGGACGGTAACTCAAAAAGGGCAGGGAAGAGCTGATGGAGAGTCAAGGCAGCAGTACCACTTCCTGACTTGCTCAGCATGGCTTGCTCAGCCTGCTTTCTAGCAGAACCCAAGACAACCAGGTCAGGGGTAATACCACCCACAGTGACCAAGGCCCTTCCCCATATATCACTAATTAAAAATAAAATGCCCTACTGGCTTGCCAACAGCCTGATCTTATAGAGATAATTTTCTCAATTGAGACACTCCCTCCTCTCTGATAACTCTTGGCATAAAACTAGCAGCATACAAAGTAAGAATGTGGAGGAATGGCCTAAACAATAGGCAAGGTATAAATGACAATTATTCCTAGTAAAACTGGGACTAAGATTAAATGACTTACTATATCCTCTTATAAAAGCCACAGTCAAAGGAGGCTACATAGAAAATTTATAATTTGACATTCTACAGTGTTTAGTCTCTTGATTTAAAGAGAGAATGAGTCGTTCTACACAAGACAGCAGAGACAGGAAACCAACCTAACTGTTCACAGGCACCTACACTACAGCTACTAAAGAAATATAGAGGTCTCAAAAGAGCAGCCTATATAACACTTTAGACTCTAGAGGACTGCTCAAGTTTGAAGCACTCTCCATGGGATGAGAGAATCTGACTTGGCCAGCAACTCAATCACTACCCAGTTCTGTACTCTGTATAGTTGTTGGAGCACCTCTAGTAATACTCGGTAGTACTCTAGTAGTAAACGTTCTCTCGTTTGCTATTATTGCTTGTCAACGTTATTGCTATTACAGTAGTCATAACAATAACTTAATTTAGGCAGGTTTGCTCGTTTCCCCTTCTTAGAGACTCTTCCAGAAGAGATTTAAGTATATTTTTTTCTTTTTTTCATTTTGGACACTGGATTTTTGATGTAATTATTTGATGTAATTATTCAAAAAGAGGAAAAACCAGGATATAACGTAAGTGCAAAATGAATATTCTATTAAAATCAAGATGCTGAGAGAGACTGCCAACATATAGATTAAAAAGTCTTTGAGATTTATATGGGTTTTCACTAAAGCATAACTCTATTCTAAGACTTCTAGAAGACCCTAGAGCCCAGACTGCTTCTGTTTACACTGATAGTCTTGGGGTAGGAGTGCAGAAAGCATGTTGCATTCAGGGTGCTATGACATTGAAAGGTCACCTCTCAATAATCATTTACCTTCTGCACTACCCACGAAAAAAGCTGTTTTCTGTCTTGTGAATTCAGGTGTCAGATGCATCTGAAAGCAAGACCTGCCCTTGCAGTTCTCCCCTGGACCACTCCTTGTCAATTTATGATGTCTGCAGTTAAAAATAGCAGCGGTGTCACTGGAAGTGCTTTCTGACTGAAGAAGAAGTCAGTGTCGGAGGTGGCTCTTTAGAGAACTGAACACTCTCTTCTTGTCCTCCAGGGTCTTTTTCCTTGGTTTGAAAACAATGGGGAGGTATTCTTTACAAGGGTAACCAGATATAGGAAGTGATGTAAGCAGTAAGGATGGTCAATTGTCCTAAAAATAGTTAGAGGGAAGGGTGAAGACTTGTGTGGAACTATAAAAGTGAACAGATATACTTTCGAGCTTTAGGAAAGAAGCATTTGTTTGGAAATTCCTCCTCTAACTTTGTTCCCAGAGCCCAGCATCCACTTCCTGTAACTACAAGACTAGTTCTGTAGATAAACACTAATATTTCAATAAATCATGAAGTGCCAGACCCTACCAGATGGTTATATAGAATTATAAACATATGCAAAAACAGGCTCTAAAGTAAAATGTATAATGATGTAACTCTTACCAGTTCCGAGATTTGCCTGCTATCACTGCCATGGATGATAGATCCTGTCTTTATCTACTGTAATCCTGATTTCTACCATCCTTCCCTGTAAGACTGTACTTTCCCTCCTCCCAAGTTCCTGTGCATTTATGCCAAGTCTCACAACCTTCGTGAACTCTCTGACACTTCATATGTAATAATCTCAAATCCTGTCCTTTGTCTTTTAATTTAGAGTCTCCTTTCTAACTAGCTTAGATTCCTTTCCACCTTAAAGCAGAGTCTATTCTTGGAGATGGTAAACCGCTTCAGTTTGTTCATCTCTGAGACCACAGGATGCAGAAGGGTGGAAAGTGTCCTATAGGAAAGGGAAGGAAGAGTGTGCTCTTCAGGGTAGGAATGAATCACGCATATGTACAAACTGTAACTTAAACCAAGTAAGTAAGATGTTTCTTTCATTCAGGAAGAAATTGTTGCCCTTCTTCTTTTCAAACAGCATTTTATGTCCTTTGCAAGGAATAAGATAATGTGACAGGCCTCTAGAGATGAATTAGGATTCAATTCATTTTTACTTCATGATGCTGGGTGTTTGCTCACCCTGCCCCTCATTTCCCCATTTGTAGGTATAAAATTGCCTTGAGCATTACAGTAACTATTACTAAGCTAGTATATCTAGTATATAGCTCAGATTTACTGCCTATTATTTTATTGTGATTAAATTAATTTTCATTAGCTCAGTTTTCAATTAAGATTTCCTTTGGTTTCTCTCCAAGTAGATATTTTCTGTTTGAAAGCAGAGTATGGTTGTAGGCTGAAAAGTAGCTTACTCAGGGACCAAAAACTCAGGCCATGTGTTAGGAGAACTGAATCTTCCAATTCTTACCCAGTATTGATGTTCAGGGCTTTTCTGGTTCATCACTGATATTTTTTAAGCTTAGACTTCTTTGGAAAATATCCAATGACTATCTATTTAGTTGATATGGTCAACAGTCCATGCTATATTTGATAGGGAGCTACTGAGCACTGGAGAATGCCTTTCTCCTTTGTCTGCTATTGCTTTCTAAGAATGAGTTCTTGAAAGTCAAACTTAAGCTGAAGTGATGAGCACCACTCCAGTCCAGTGATGACACGGTTCATTGTGCTTTGATCAGACTGATATAGATGAACATAGTGACCCAAGAAACATATGTTTAAGATGATTTTTCTATCAAAAGATAAATTTCTAGTTTTCTGATATACATTCAACAAAAAAATATAAGCCCAACAATCAGTTATTTTCACACTGGTGTTGGCATGAGTGGATACAATTCTGTCCTGTTTGAGCTATTACTTACTTTTATGATTGATTTGTTATAGCATCTAATGTTATCTTGGTTAATATACTATCCACTACTAAACAGAAGAGAAATGTATACATCTTACCGGAAGTTAAATATTGATCTATAAAATAACTCAGCTTCAGAAGCATCAAGAAGTTCATACACTAATATTTATTCAATTGAAACACGTATTCCAATAAAATTGTGTTAAACTCAAAAGTAGCTTGTTCAGATCATTCATATGTTTAAGTGTTGGTATCATGGGGACTTGACAACCACAGAAGATTGTCTAAGAATCTTTAGGGTGTGTGTTAAAGAAGATTCAGTTGTTACAACAGGAAAACTTGGGGTATGTGATAATTTATCAAAATGAAAACTCAAGAGATACTTTAAGGGAATAGATTTAGCAAATTACAATGGAGTGAAGCTTTCAGAGGTTTCATGAATTTGTATTAAATGTGTTCTTTTACATATTAATCTGAACAGATTACTTACTCTTTTCTTATCTCTGTTTTTAAGTATCTATTTTTCAAACTGAAGAGGCAACAACAAAAATATGTTACTCAGTTTTTTATGTACCCATCACTATAACATAAAAACTAAAATTTGAATATAAATGAAGCATTATTACATTATCTTTTCAGTACTTAATGTTTTGAACAGAAATGCTATTTATACTTCATTTCCAGAACATCCAGCCTTAAGTCTCATAATCTGAAAATGGCTCAGCCTCTGTCTTTCATCAAATGCACATTGAATTAACAAAGCCATGGCTTAAAGTTTTTAAATCATTGTTATTGTATTCTGTGACAAAATAGATATAAATTCTTAGTTGTGTAAAATAGGTATGTTTTGGCTTAGCCTTTATCAAGTGGGCATCTAAACATTTATAGGCCTCAAAATAAGAATATATGTGATATGTCTATTACATATTAATATACCACAGTAGCAAAACTAGCTAAGAAACTTCTTAAAACATTTCAAATAATTCCCTTTGTTGTGAGAATGAAGCATATCAATCACTGTTAAAACTTTGGGACTATATCAGACACTTAAGATTCAATATGATTATTTGTTCTTAGTGTGAAAATGATTGCTTCCTCTCCTTGAGAGCTTTACTTGAACAAATGACTCTGTGGATGAGTATTGGATCATGAGGTTTCTCTAAATATAGGGCCACCACCTTGATTAATTAAATGGTGTCCAAAAGGATATCAACACTGCCATGCCCTCAAGCTCATACCAAAGATCCTTGAAGTAAAGACTAGTAATTAGAAATACTAAGGGTATTACTTTGAACTAATTTTTTAAAAAAGTGAATTCTAAGATAATTTAAAACATGCATTTATATTTATGCATGAAAAGCTAAGTGAAATATAAATGGTAACAAAGGGTTTGCAGAAAAATGGTTAAAGCTAGCAACTCTGGTGCTGTGGGATTAATATTTTGGCTTAGTAACGTTATCACTTAAAACTAATGGGGTCAATATATATTTTGAGAAACAATCAACAAAATAGCTTCTAAATTATATTTATGCTTCCTAGCACTGCTAAAATTAATGGTCTTATAAAATTCCTATTATAAGAATACATTTTCAAGTACTACAAAATCTGTCATAAATTATTTTGCATAAATAATTATTTTTAAAAAATCAATGACTATTTTAAAGTTTTAGAGTTAAAAAGAAGACTTTTTATAAAGTTGCTTTTGAAGTGATTTATGAAAAAATTACCCTTCTTTCCATCATAATAATTTTAAAGGGACTGCCTTTTCTATTAAAATTTTTTAATTTAATTTTACAGGCTGTTACTCTATAAATAGAACAATCCATTTAAAATGGACAAGGTGAAGTATATAAATGACATTATTAGTGTTGCTACTAACAAGTTTTGAACTATGCGTATTTACACATAAATAAAGCCAAACCAAAGAGAATACAAATCAAGAGTAAATGAAGATTAGAGTGGCATGTCTATTATTTTCTTAGTTTAAGATGTAAATGGATCAGAATAATTGAAGAATATTTGCATTGTCTTGTACTGTAGATGAATTTACATTGGTAAATAATTGAACTTTAAAAGTCAATAGCATTACCTTATGAAATTTCTTAAAATTACCTTAATATTTTCATTTTATAATATTATACATTATGAATTGGATATTAAAGCTCACCTCAAATGTCAGATGAAATGACCCATCAGTACAAAGTACAAGCAATTTTATTCAAATAAGAGTACGATGTTCTTTTAAGGCACAAAAGCCTGATACTGTTTTCACTCATCATTGATTTTTGAGTGGCAACAGTGTAGCCTTCAGCAAACACTACCAAGAGTCAGAGGGGTTTTGGAGAAACAGTGGTAAATACTTTTATTCATAAAATTTATAGTGTGCTGGGACTATCTAACATAACTTACTGGTGAAATTTGACTAGTGTTTGGGTACAAACTTAAAGCTAGAACTCTTTGTCAATTAGTTATTTGTTTGTTTGTTTACTTATACATTTGTTTCTTTGTTTACTTATTCATTTGTTTGTTTGTTGTTTTGGCTTGGGGTTTTGGTTTCTCAAGACAGAGTTTCTTTGTGAATCCCTGGCTGTCCTACAACTTACTTTGTAGAATAGGTTGGCCTCAAACTCAGAGATCTGCCTGCATCTACATACTAAGTGCTGGAATTAAAGGTTCTCAGCCTCACTGCCAGGCTAAGCATTACTATTTTGTGTGATAGTCTCAACTCTAGTCTAAGTGGTAAGACAGCAGGTAGGAAATAAAGTGCATAGACCTGGAAGGATTAAAGGTCAAATCTAGTCCATTGAAGTTCAAGACAGCATGCCTCAAATAAACATGTAACTCACTTTGCTTTGCTCAGTGCTACTTGTACTGGTAACAAAAGAGGTCAAATGAGAGGAACAGAAGGCCCTTGTTGGGTAGTCTGATGTGTTACAAAAAATCCCCTCTGGCTTACTATTGAGATTTTTTTTTTTTAAGAACTCGTTTGATCCTAATAAAATACCTTCCTGATATAGCACTTATTTTTAAACATCACAACTATTATTAAAAATCACAATTTTCATATATTATATATTAATTAAAATAAATTTATTGCTAGATATTGTGTTACAGACTTATAATCTGAGTACTTACACAGGGGTGAGGGTTTCAGGCCAGCCTGGGCAACAGAGAAAGGTTCAAGGCTGGTCTGTGCTTAATAGTGAGCTTTTTTTTGAAGTACTAATTATAGTAATAAAAAGTAATGAATTCACATAAATTTGATTGAAAACACATAAGATTCTGGTATATATTTATATGTGTAATGTTTTCATATAGATTTTAAATTTCAAGAATACAGGAATATAGGCAGGGTGTCTTTATATTCATTGTATACTCATACCTCCAAACACTAAAATACTAACTTAGAAACTCTAACTCTCTAGTACATTGAATAAATTGATCTTAGTTTACTTTTTTCAAAAAATATCAAAGCAAGGCAAGATTAAAGTCCTGCTTGGCCAGGTTTGTTTGGAACTTTTTATTCCAAATGTTCCTGCTCTGTAACAACTCCCAACTTTTTGTAATTTGGTAGTGTAGGGGAGGAGCCGATACTAAAATCTGGTTCACTAATTGGTACTTGATTGTGTCAATAAAGACAGTGGAAGCCAGTTACTGGGCTGAGGGAAAGGTGGGACTTCCGGATCCCAGGAGGAAGAGAAGAGACACAGGGTGAGAGGAGGTCTTTGCGGCAGGCCAGGCTTTGGAAGGAGAAGCAGGAACAACCTTGTAAGACCTTGGGGCACCTAGGTTGGCAGGAGCTAGCTGTTAGCTGATAAGATTAGGGAAGGAGTTTCTTCACTCAGCCATTGAGTTATCTTGCTAGTTTTAAAATAATAAATCTGTCTAGTGTTTTCCATCCATAGAGCTATTTAGTGTGGGCATGAGGAGAAAGAGAGCAGCCGGAGCCGTTGATGCGTTGATGGCGGCTTGGTGAAGCTAGCCGAAAGGGCGGGTGGAGTGGAGATAACAGCTCCCGGACTTCCTGGGTTGGAGGATGGTTGCGATCGACTTGGAGCTAGGGAAACCAGGAAGGGTCCGAGGCCACGGCACAGGGCAAGGAGCAAGCGTGTTTTTCAAATTACAACAGGGTAGTCTAGCCAACATCCCTTTCAAGCCACCAGAGAATTTTCAGATCTCATCCTCTCACTTAGAATCTCCAGCATCCTTCTAATACCCTCTCTGCTTCCTCATTCTTTCAACCAAGGACTTTCAGACAAACCGTACTTACTCCTTGCCAATGCCCACGTTCTTTGCGATTCTACCTGCTAGCATCCATGGGATCTCTGTTTCTCCCACTTTTAAATACCTATTGATGTTTCAGTCTAATTCGGGTATCTTCAAGTCAAATTGTCTGAATCTTATGGTTACCCAGAGAGAGTACACTTTCCATGTACTCAGACTCAGAGACTTCTCTACACTGTATCTTTATAATTACACATTACGTACTGTGTCCTTGGGAAGAAGGAACATGGCAAAGAGCAGGGACAGAAACAGAACTATTCAGCTTCTATGTATGTAAAATCAAGGTATTTCATGAGAGGATCCAAACTGCTGCTTTCTCTTGAAAGATCTGCCAATACTGCCCCACATTTTGCATATCTCGGTATGCTACAGAAGACTAGCAGTTGCTGGTTGTTTACAGACAGAGAAATTCCAGTGGTAAATATTACTACTTCCTATTTTTCACTAATTAATCTGCTTTATACCTTTGCACTACCATCAGCATTTCTGTGTATGGTTTAGACTTTAATACTTCTGAGTCCAGCTGTACCGTGTGTTTCTTAGTCCTTAGTGTGTCAACTTCTCTTCCTAAACCTCTGTGCCTCTCCTATCACCATCTTCTTTCCCACCCATTGTACTTCAGCCATAGCCTCGGAGAAAGCCACGAAGCTGTGGCAGCGCTGCCGTCTTTATCTGCTTTGAGCTTGTCCGTCAGTCAGCACTTATGTTTACAGTATGATTACAGTCTTGTTAATTATTCAAAGTGGTTGCTCCATGAAGAAAGGAACACTAAATCTTCTTGCCTGATGCTCCGATACCTGAAAGTTACCTGAGAATGTAGTAGAATCTGTCCCTTTAGCCTTCCTATCAAATTTCTTATAATGACAACTTATACGATTTATACAGTCAGATTGTTGAGATATTTGAGTGTCATGTGGGAAATGAAAACAAGCCGAGTTTACTGAATATGAGATAATTTTCATTCCCTCCCTCTTTATATTATTATTCATTTGATTTTCCATTGTGTTGTGTGGGTCACTGGACAACAGTTGGCAGGATAGGCTGTAAGAACAATGCTCCTGTGCTAGGACAACACTAGATTAAAAAACAAACAGGTCTTGTGTACATCTTAGAGCAGGCATGAATCTACACACGTAGCCTGCTGCAATGCCTGGGCATAATTGGGTGGCATCAGAAGGAAGCAGCTTTGATGAGCTGCAGCCTGTGGCCTTTCCAACCAGGGTTTCTAGCCTCATAAACTGCATTCGTGTGTACTGCCTCCCACAAAGATTTGAAATTCATCAAACAGACAAAGTGTATATTTAATACTCACATGAGGGAATACAGCATGCCTTTCAATACATCAAACCCCTAAACCTTTTACATCCTTCATTTTTAAGCTACATGGATTTTGATTTGTACAATTTTAAAAATATTCTGAAGCCTAGTCAATCTAACAGTAAAAAGCACTGTTGCACAGTAAGAAATCAAGAAATACAATTCAGCAAACCTGGTGTAGTTGCTCCCCGGGGAAGCTTTGTTCCAATTCGGTTTGTCATAGCCCAGATCCATCATGTCATGCAAGCCTAACTTACTACTAGTGTCTTTCATTTGTTCCCCCTTTTTTGGCACACTCCAACTATTTTCTGTTAAACTAGTGCTGTCACAAGAAAACATATAAAATGTTCTTTTGCAAACACTCCGTTTGGCTCTCTCCTGAGCCCTCTCTACAGAGCTTTGGGTTTCTCTCTCTGTCTTCATCGGGGGTGAATGCTGACAGATTCCTGCACCTCTTCCACCATCAGTGGTGACAAGCCTGATGCTGCTCCACTCAAGGTGGAGAGAAATAAGAATAAAACAGATTTTTGTGCCTTGAATCTAGACGATCCCTCACACAACAACAAAGGCTTATGTTCAAAGATGATTAGCTTAAAGGCATTTCAGAGGTTTCTGATTGTAGCCACAGTTGGGTGTCTTGCTACTGGGTGAAATATGTATTCCCCCGAGAACAAAGGCAACAGCAATCCTCTTCTGCTGAGATGGCACCTTTAATAATTCCATGTATTTATCAGTATTTGTGTCAAGATCTTAGGGATTTTGCCCTTCAGGTGAAAGTAAGAGAAGATGGAGTGGAGAGGGTCTTAAACAGTCCTCTAAGGTGCAGTGGGAGGAAAATGTCCCAAGGTATGTAAGGGAATGAGAAGAAAATATTCCTTTGGATGAAAATGTACACAGCACAGAAAAATACCTCCAAGGCTTCTAAAGGGAAGACTGAATAGCCTGTAGGTTATGCAGAAAGCCCTGAGATAAGATCCTGCTCGAGAAATTTTGCAGTGCTAGTTTTCAAGTTTGAATCAGATATATCTAAAGGATAGTGTCTTTTAAAAAGTTAAAGCTGGAGAAAGGTAAACTTATTTTCTTTTCAAGTAAAATCTCCAAGCTCTGCATGTGCGGTTGCCATGGAATCTTTCTGCATAGCCATTCTGCATATTGTGTACGTGATTCCAGAGGAAACGTGTTTAGTCTGCATTAGGAGGTGTGGAATGTGCACAAGATGTAACTGAGTGTGCATACATAAAAGTGGCACTCTCTCGGTGACCTGTTGCCTAGAACGACACCTTCTGTCACCATCTGAGGGTGATTGATGCATAACTGAATCATGTGGCACTTTTTCCCATGTGGATCGCACTGTGCCTGGTTCTCCGTGCCTCTCATCAAATGCAAAGAGCCTTCACACTGTGTGTGCAAGGGTGTGTGAGCTCAAGAGGCATAGGAGAAAACTAGAAACTCCAGCACTTATGTTTTTAAGATGAAATGTTCGCGACAACTTCTTGCCTATAAAACCCAGAAAGTCACTGGATTGCAGTGTGTCCTCTACCTGTCACAGAAGGTACAGACTGAAAGGTCAACAAATTCTGTTGATCACTGCTACTGGGTATTCACATAGAGATGAGAAGCCTGTTAGAATCTCTGCTATTTTCTACTGTTTTGGTAATGAACTTTCAAGACATGTCTTAGGATGCTTGTCATTTTCAGAGAGAGGCTTGTGTCCCAAAACATGATTTCAAGTTCACAAGAGTTAAAGGAAGAATGTCTGGACATAAAATTTCTTCATCTACTTTATTGACATCAAAAGCAGACTGCCTTCCTAGTAACTTTCTAGTGACTGATTTATTGCCACTAGATAATTTATATTGTAACATTAGGTTTTTTAAAAGTGTGTAGAATCATATATGACCAGGCAACCACCAGTGATGTAAACTTATGGTAGGTGGGCTATGTCTAAAATTATAACTAGTATACACTTGTTTAGTTTGCTATTCTACCTCCAAACACTTAGCTCAGTGGAATAAGGGGTGAAAGAAAGAGTTCACATGACTCGGGTGTAGAGTCAGTCACTACCATTAGTCAAAGTCAAAGGGAATAAGAAAGTAAATATGCCAATTAGATCAAGTCATTTCCCTGTAGACTTTGATGTCTGCTTGACTGTTGAGATTTCTTTTTGTTGCTCCCCATTTTCTTCTAAAAATCATAACAATCCTTGTGCCGTTAAAAAAAATCAAAGAAAGGACAACATTTTTATCCTCTAGACACTTATTTCACATGTGCACACATGTCTGTACTCAGATCAGGCAACAAGTACAAGCAGATTTTACCTTCTGATTATGCTATGCTTAGATAAAGGAAAGTCACCAAAGGCAAATAAAAACGTTGTCATATCTGTACCTCTATCATGTACCCTCTGCATGTAAATAAGACAGGAGTGAGGATTTTTTTTCAGGTATAGCATATGAAGGTCTACTTAAAAGAATCCTGGACTGGAATTGAGAGCATCTGACCTCCAGCATTTGGGTTGCCATTGATTGTTTGTGATGATGAAGACAGCCATTCATTTCCATGAGAATTCTTTCACCATGAACCATGTAATGTTCCCACTTTTCACAAAGGGTACTGTGCAGATTAAATGTTACACTGCATGTGAAAACACTATGAATTCAAATACACCGAGAAAGCGTAAATGAGAAGGATTAAATCACAACACTGAAATTTTATTCAAAAAAGTTATGGGTTATTTGGAGTAGACATTGTTTTCCTTCATAATTTTGTGCATCATGAATTTTCATTTCAAATTGCAGAGGATTTTTAAGTTTTTGCTAAAGTCAACATTTAAAAATATTGTGTGGATGTAAAATTATTTCATCGACACTTAAAGGGTATATAATGGTTGATGTTTCAGTTTTCATGTGTAACGTACGTCTTGTTCAAACACACCAAAGATAGAGTTTTATTAGGACTGGCAGGGATGATACCAACATGCATTCATGGACTGATTCCATCTGTATGGAATATGTAGATCTCACTCTAAATATAGCTCCGCACTCTTCTGTAATGCCTGAGCTGAAATCTGAAGTTCAATAAACAGATACTATATTAACATGAATTTAGTTACTCAATTTAAAGAAATACGCATCCCACAAAATATTAGACATCTACTTCAAAAAGTGAATGCGTGTAGGTCTATGGCAGTACTGACAGAATTCATTAGCCAGGGTGCTGTAATGTTTTATCAATATATTCCCTTCTTTTGGTTTTTAGCTATTTACATTGAAACCAATTAGCTACCTCATGTAGGTGAAGTAAATAGCAAAAAGTAAAAGGGAATTTCTGCAGCTGTAATAAAAAAAAGTTCAATATTCTGAGTTTTCTACCTTACAGCTAACATGAATTTTTGACCTCATACTTTTGAATATTTAAGGGTCAAAATCTTAATCAGATTTTGATGTCTCTTTTATTTGAAAAACTACTTTTAGGGTACATTGAAACAACATTTAATTAGTTATATTCCCAAAGCTCTTTAATTTTCTCTAATAATATTGGGTTTAGAAATAAAATTCCCAAATGGAGAAGAAGCCCTGTTTTAACTTTTTCTAAGTAAATTTTATGTGAATTTACATGTTCTTAATTTTATTTGCATCAGTTTTTTGTAGGTCCTTCACAACATTGCTGTATGACATCAGAAGCAATTTTTATTTTTAACTTACATATTTTTCTAATTGCCTTTGGTCAGTTACTGCACAGAAGTCACTGTCAGATAGTAGAATTTCTCATGACAGATCTGTTGCTTCAAGAGAGTTCAACAGTTAGTGGCAGTTAAATATATTGATAAATGTTACCACCAAATTATACTTTGTTTCTGTTTGACAAAAACTCTGCCTGCTTTTCTCTATCATGATGGTTAATGACTTCGAGCAAAGCTCCTGGGCTATGTAGATGCCCTTGGTCCCAAACATTCTTCTATGCTAACTCCTATCTCTTGTCATATACTTCCCCTACGATCCAAGGTTTCAAGGACTGTGTATTTGAATGCATGCTTCTTCTATAAAAAATTAAAAGTTCAGAAGAATGGCATGGCTTGGGATTACCTTGGAGAATTTAACATGAAGAGAAGTCAATTATCAAAGAGCACAAATTGCCAATAAACAGCCACAAAATAAGAAACAGACTGTCAAATGAAGGGGTCAGATTGGCAACAGAAAATGGGCATTCTCTGTTCTAAAGGCATAGTCAAAGTCATGGAAATAAATGAGTTCTCCAGTAGAACTCAGCAAGAAGAATAAAAGACCAAGGGCTAATCACAAGGAAACATTAACAACTTGGATGCACCGAGATAAAGAAGACTGAAAGTTTGAGAGAAGATGATAGAGCATTTCTTAGTATTGTTTCATATTTGCTGAGAATTAATTTATGCATACTACATTTATAAAGAAGTAAAGCTATCACTCCAAAGATTTGGGTACTAGAAAGTAGGAGCAACGTGTCCCAGTGCCTTGATGTGGCTGCAGCACAGACACCATTTTGCCGCTTATTCAAATCCTGGCTTGTAGCAGAAGTTACAAAATCAGACACACAGTCAAAAAAACCTCAAAAGTACAGTGGGGAGGGCAGTATTTGTGATAGGCTGGTATAAGGACTGAGACATGTCTATTGTTTTGTAAAACTAACTCTAAATTTCTGAACTCAGGTGTTTTTTGGTTGTTGTTTTGTTTGGCTTTTCCTAAAACTTTTGAATATGGATTGATCACATCTATTTTAAAGATACAGTGTTAGTATTAAAAGGTTGGGAGAGAGTTCTTACTCGCCACTTGAATCTTAACTTTTTCATGTTGGCAGTTTGTATACTGAAAAGTACAGTGAGAATGGAACAGTGTGAAATTATTGATCTCTTGCCTTGTGAAGTTTCACGAGTCTTTGCAAAAAATTTACAAGTTTGCTTCAGGGCAAAATTTGATCATTTTAGACAGGGATTGGATATTTCGCCTTGAAAAATGTTAGCAAAAAACCTCCTGGGGGAGAAATCACAAATTGTCAAACCATTTGGGCATAGAAAGTCATCAACTTTGTGTAGTGAGTGGCAATTTATACTCTATGCTTAGCTTTCATGGAAAGCAGTGACAAATTTGGAATCAATACCCCTAAATGATATGCTCCAACAGGAACTGATTGTTTTCTTTGGATTCTGTTGAGGCTGATTACAATGCAATCCCAGCAGAGACTGACAGGGGGCAGCACTAGTGCTATGTAAATAGGGATGCAGAGCCAGGCATGGAGGGGACAATGCAACAGCTTGCCTGGGTAAAAGAGGACAGCTTTGAAGACTGACCATCATCCAAATACGGTTTCTGCCAGTGTTCACCTATGTGACATCTGGGAAGTCACTGAAACTGTCTGAGTTCCATTTGTCTCATGTTGAAATTAGGGAATTAATATATATCCAGAAATGACAGGAAATAATAGATAAGTGTGCGGCTTGAGTATGGGTAACCTCTATTATACCTTCACAGTTTTACATCAGTATTATCGAAGCATTAGGGAGTCTTCCCTAGTTACATAAATTAAAGTCTGTATATTGTTTTGATGACGTCAAAAATTTATACAAATCCTAAACAATATAATACCTACAAGTTCTGTTCTCAGTGTTGAAGGACGAGGAACACAATTTTAAGAGCTAACTCTCAAGAAAGTTCCTAAAAGTAAAACCTGTGGAAAGAGTGAACTCTTTTATCTACTAGATGGTAACCTTATTGGATTGCATGTATAACAAGTTCTTTTAGTTTGGGAGTGAAGAAGTTACATAAGCTTATGAATACTGGATTCATAGAAGACTTAAAAATATTTTTGGCTAGGTAACACTTTTGCATAGTTCAGCAATCAAAAAGCATAAAAAAAGGAATAAAGTGAGAAGTTTTTCTCTTCTCTTTATCTCAATAGTGGGATTTTTAAAAATGGAAAGGAGCTTATTTTCAGCTCATCACTGACTGCTAGGGGTGTCTGCGGTGTTTGCTGTGCAGCTACATTTTTTTTTCTTTTTGTAAAGGAGCTCAGTGTATGGTGACTACTGGCCGCTTTGTTACCACAGTCAGACACCACCATTCCCACTTGGCCAGTGCAAAAGAATGTGCTTCTTCATATCAACATCAAGAAGTTGAGTTCTCACCCTGTGTCCCACAGGCCCATACGAACTGCGGAAGAGCCGCAGCTCAGCACATATTCTTTCCGTTCAACTGATGAAGTCTAGATGAATTACCTTAAATCTTTATGCACAGATCTCCATTTTTAAGCCAATATATATATATATTTTTAACACAAAAGAAACCTAACAGTGTTAAACCTTATCCCACTACTATGTTGAGTTCTGATGCTCTTGAATTTCGCCTTGCTACTTAGGGCTTCGCTTATTAAACACCAGATCTCTGGGTCTTTCTAGTGTAAGTTAGCCTAGTGATATGGTTACTATTCTTGCAAGATAATCTGTCTTCATTTTTAGCCTGACTTTAATCAGTTATTAACTCTGTGTCTATTCTAATTTCTTTTCTGTTGCTTATTGCAGTGATTTAAAAAAAAAACTTGGGGAAGAAAGGCCTTATTTCATCTTATACTTCTAGGTCACTATCTATCCCTGACGTTAAGTAACAAAGACCGGAGAAGGACAGAACCAGGAAGAAACCATGGAGGAATGATGCTTACTGGCTCCCTCTCTAGCTCATGTTCAGATAGCTTTCTTACATCATCTGACCATCCTTCCTAAGTT
Source organism: Grammomys surdaster (assembly GCF_004785775.1). NCBI lineage: Eukaryota > Metazoa > Chordata > Mammalia > Rodentia > Muridae > Grammomys > Grammomys surdaster. The sequence goes on along the minus strand of NW_021620713.1, from coordinate 1,335,344 downwards.
GGGAGTGCTATTCACTGTGGGCTGGGGCTCTCCTGAACTAATAATCATCAATCAAGACAGTCACAGACATAGCCACAAGCCAATCTGATTTAGACAATTCTGCAATTGAGGTGTTTCCAGGTAACTCTAGGCTCTGCCAGGTTGATAATAAAAAACTAACCAATAGAATTGTCTTGGTCAGATAACTAGAGGTCTTAGGTATGACAGAGATGTTATGGGATTAAACCCATAAATGTAACTAAACACACCTAACTTAAGCATAACTAAGTGGCTTTACTACTTTTTCTTTAATTTTGAAATGTATTTGTAACGAGAGAGAGAGAGAGAGAGAGAGAGAGAGAGAGAGAGAGAGAGAGAGAATGAGAATGAATACTTTTGTGATTTCCATATGTGGTGATTTGAATATACTTGGTCCAGGGAGTGCCACTATTAGGAGGTGTGGCCTTGTTGGAGTAGGTGTAGTCTTGGAGGAAGAGTGTCACTGTCTGGGTGGGCAATGAGACCTTCCTCCTAACCACATGGGAGCCAGTCTTCTCTTAGTGGCTTTTAGATGAAAATGTAGAACTCTCAGTTCCTCCTACACCATGCCTGCCTGAATGTTGCCATGCTCCCACCTTGATAATGAACTGAACCTGTGAACCTGTAAGGCAGTCCCAATTAAATATTGTCCTTATAAGAATTTCTTTGGTCATGGTGTCTGTTCACAACAATAAGACCCTAGCTAAGACATCATCTCTTATTATATAACCAAAAGCATGATACCCAATGAGTTGCCTGCTATTCTTCAGTTTATCTTATCTGAAAGATGGGCCTTGGATAGGAGAGGATTCAGTCATTAAGAATACTCTACCACTTCAAAACCAACGTCTCTCCTTAAAAACCATTAAATCCTTGATTAAAACCGTAAAACTCAGGTTATTATAGCGTAGTGTAATATTGGGATTTTAAAAGAAGGCACCATAAACAGCTAACACTTTGGTGGCATGGTAATTGAAGATGCCAATACTATGAAAAGCCATGTCACTGCTAAGGAAAAATAAATATTTATATCTCCCTTCTCCAAGTTCATGTCCATCTACCCACATACTGTTGTATTTTCTACCAAGAGTGTAATAATTATGCCGGCAGTGGGACATTAGGAGCATGGCCTGAGTCATTGAGTGGCAAGTCCTATAGAACTTTTACCTCCTTGTTTCTACATGTGACATACTGATGAGTTAACTCTAAGTTTCCTTTCCTCAACTGATGCACTCCCTCTGTCTTTGCTCTGTCTTCTCCTGAGTCTCCACATTCATGACAGGGGCAGACTAAGTAAGTCTGACATTTGTCTGTTAGAAAAGCCATGTCTTCCATTTTCTCTTTAGAACAAGAATTATAAGGAAAATAAGAAACCTTAGCTTTTAAAAGTGAGCCTATTAATATGAAAACCAGATTCATATGATTTCAATAGCCCCATTTCAGCTTTCAAAGAAGTCTTTGATTCTTAACTTGTGAAGATTTACAGATTGACTTCATTTCTAGGATGGGCAAAATATGAGGTCACTTCAGGCCGGTCTGAAGTACTGGGAACAATCTCACACCCCATGAAGTCCCCGATTGTGGCTACTTCCCAAACTCTCTGGTAGTTGCAGATTGACTTCCTTTTGATACAGATTACACCCATCACTGTCTGTAAGGGCTTCCATGGCACTGGACAGAAGGCACAACTCTGGGTTTTAAGCATCAGTTACAATTATCAAGACAAAATATTTCTCTAACCGAACTCTACAGCTAAAACGCATCCATGCAGGAGCTAGGTCAAGTCCAATAGAATGGTTGAAAAATAAAGCCAACTAAAGCTCTGATAAAAATGAATATATTATAACTCTATAATTAACAATGAGAATTCCAGGAGAGAATCAGAGGGTTCTGTGATCAAAATATGAAAAAAAAATATTGCTTGAAACCAATTTACACATAAAGGTCCTGACAAGCTTTAGGGCAGAGTGAGCAAAGAGCTCCCATTTTGTTGTCTTCCTATGTCTAAGATGATCTAACACAGACTATTTCAGTTTTCAGCAATTGGAAGGCCTTCCTGCCTCTTGTTTAAAGATAGGCAGGTTAGTCTGAACAATGTGGTGCATTCAAAGCAGGACTCAACTTGAACAGAGACACCCAGCGTCTGAGAATTAACTCCAATCTGACTAAGAATTGCTGTTGTACTTCTTGGCAGAACTTGGGACTGAGTCTAACCTCAAGATCTGGTGCAGTTCATAGTCTTCAAAATAAAAACATGGCTCGTTCCTTGACAAATGCTATAATCACGTAGGAGCAGGGCAAAAATGCTGTACTGTTCAGGAAATTCAGGACTAGCATGCAATTCCCCATCATCAGAGGCAGTACTTGAAGATCTTTTCTCTAAGCATAACTACTTGAAGATGAGAAGGGTTTCACGGGATAAATTAAAACCCACCAAATTGGCACTTCAGCTGAATGAAGAGGAAAAAACCCAGAAGGGTGGACTGTCCATAAAAAAAGACACCACTTCATTCTCTCCTAGAAATAATAACATCCTTTATATGTCCCCCGTCTCTATGAGGAGATTTAAGTGCTTTATCTAATTAATCCTCCCAGCTTCCCAGAGAGGTAGATAGGGGGCAGATATTATGATCTGAATTCAGCAGTGGTAGAAATTAAAGTGTCCTGATTAAGTGACTTAGAAAGGAAACAGCATTTGCACTTGAAAAAGTACACTCTGAATTTTATACTATTTTACTAGAAATAGTACCCATAGCATAGGTTGAACCTGCCTTGCTCTAATCCATCCTATGCAAAATATCATAAGAGAAACAAAACAATAGCAAGAAAACAACCATTTTGGTGTGGCTGTGGCAAACAACAAAACACTGATAACTCAAAAAGAGGTTATGAAATTCATAGTTGCTTCTGGCATCAGAACATTGAATTTTACATTAAAAAAAAAACTATAAGAAAATTCCAGATACTTTGAAACTGCCATAGTAGTCCATTTGAACAATAATATGCATTTTTTAAAACAGTTGTATGTGCATCGCTTCAGAAACTCCACCTGAGGAACCAGATGCCAGAAGCCAGGGGAAGAGCACAACTGACCCAGTTACTGACTCAAAAACTGTTTTGTTTTGTTTTTCCTTGTGGACAGAGCCACGCCTGCACTGAACACTCTTTGGGTGATCATTGTCCTCTACACTCTGAACCACAAAATCTTTCTTTTTAATGTTTCTATTTAATGTGTGGGGTATGGTAAATAGTTGTTCTCAGTGAGCCATGACTGCAGCAGACCTTCTTGGGAAGGCTCTCTTTATTTTCAAGGGTTATAAGAAGCAATTCCTTAAGCTGCTGAAACTTGGCAGATCCCTGGGTACTACCTGGTCTAGATTTTGCCAATATGCAGCCCCGAGTGAGACGAGCTGATCTATAGGATGGCATTTAGGAGGAAGGCTTGATGTTCTTGATAATGTCACTGTGGAAGGAAGAGCTCTGAAATGTTTTATCCTGGCTCAGTCCTTCTCTATGTACACAAGATAAGTATGTTTTAATTAATAACAAGGATGTATTTTCAGGAACGCTTCTGTGTCATCATAGTTATCATTAGAGACTGTGCCTTGTACATCTATGCAAGTTGAATCCCCAGCCCCAGTGACTTCATTCTGATGCCCTTTCAGACCTGTTCCTATAAACCACTATAATTATTTCGAGGTGAACACATCCTTTATGAGATGATAGAGACACATAAATCTGTCCCTTAAATTTCCAGAGAGGATAGAAAATCAATTAAAATCAATTAATACTTTCCTTAAAATAATTTTTTTCTCAAACAACATGGATCAACATAGGCAGAAAAAACTTCCTGAAGAAGCTGTCATGACAGGAAGACAAGAGCAGAACTCAGAGGCTGTGTGTTTAAAGTCAAAACTTGTACTCCATTTTCCTGTAGGCTTAGAAAAAAATCTTTATTGTACTATGAAGTTCCATATGGCCTCTTTCAAAGTCTGCCTGTGACATGTTGTATGATAAGACAAATCATAGTATGAAAGGTTTTTGAAAACATTTACACAGACTAATAGTTTAAGATTTGAAAGTTCTAAATGCCCAAATAATCAAGTAGACAGCACATCCCTGTGGCAAGAGAAGGCTTGATACAACGGATACAGAGGCATGGAAGGTAGACTTTGGATTGGGAGATGGTGTGTGAGTCCTTCATTCTAGCCATTTCAGATTTCTGTCTCAAACATAAGCAATCCTGTCTTCCAGCCTCTTTAAGCAAATGGTACTTAATGAAACTGGTCATGTTTTCTTATGGAGAGGTGAACAACAAATGAAAAGCAAACTTGTACAGTTCCACTATTTGCAGACCAAATGGCAGGGGAAGAATGCACTTCCACTTGTAGGTTTCCTGGACACACTGGAAGGGAAGGGAAGAACAATTCAGGAGATTGAAAAGCATAGATACAGTAAACTCCAGGATCAAAACAAAAACTACAACATGTTGAAGTCCTGTCCTGTTCTTCCTTCATGCTTCAAGAAATAAGACTCAACCTCAAAATATATTTACAAATACCCTGTCCACATAGCTAGGCTCTTCTCTGACTAGATAAAACTTTAAATACCCAATTTATTCTAACCCACATTCTGCCATGCGACTGGTTTCCTGTGCTCAGGTACCATGCGTCCATCTTGTTACATCTTCCCTGGTGAATCTCCCACCTGGCCCTCTTCCAGAATCCATTCTCTCTCCCAGATGTCCCAACTCTATTATTTCCTATGCGTTGGGCCATAGGCTTGTTAACTGACAGGTGATGCATCCATACAATACACATGATAATTCTCTCTCCAACAACAACAAGACAAAGAAAGAAACTGCAAAGAACGCTGTGGGCTTTGCAGCATCCAAGCCAGAATGCTAAGATAGTGTGGTGACTGAGGCCCTAGCGACAGAATTTCTAAACAGTCTGCATGTATTGATTATATCCATTGTGTGCCTTCTGTCTTAGTAAGATTCAAAATTAAATCTAGGAGAGGAAACACAATGCAGAGAATCACTATGAAAGATAGACATTCAAGCATTGAAGGACCTTCAAGAAAAGTAGTAATTGTGGCCTTAGCTCCCAAAGATACAAAACATAATTATAGCAATAAATAACAATAAAGCATGGGTCTATGAAAGGGGTGCAGAAAATGCTAAATGTTAAGCCAAAAGTAGGTTTATTACTACTAAATATATATAGCATTTAGAGGCAGTGTTAAATCATTGTTTTTAAAATAAAGTTTGGTAGCAGGGGACTCCTTCTGTGGCTTTAAAACCTAGATTTATAGAAAGAAATGCATGGAATACTTTAAGTGACCCAAACGTTCTGTAAACACTTTTCTTATTTTCATCTCCATGGCTTTTAGGATTTTTTTAGGGGTGGGGTGGGGCATTCTAAGACTGGATTTCTTTGTGTACCAACCCTGTCTGTTCTGAAACTTGCTTTGTAGACAAGGTTTCCCTTGGACCCAGAGATCTTCCTGCCTTTGCCTCCTGAGTTCTGTGTTTCACTCCCTGCTTTATTCTCATCTTGAAAACAAGTGATAGATGTGGAAAGTTGGCTCTGAACAGTATTTTTGGTAATGCAAAATGCGTGAGAGAGGATTGCAACATAGCTGAAAAGTCTATGTGAAAAAGGTCTTTTCAAATGTACAGCTGGACTTCTTAGATGCTCTCGGTATGACATTCTGCCTAAATTCTCTTATGTTCCTACCAATCACTACAAGGTCGTACAATCTATTTAAGACCAGAACTGAGAAAAATTCACTTTGGCCACAAGCAAATGGTTTGTGGAAGGACTCATAAAGGATGGGTGCATGCCGTCTTAGAGGAGAGGAAATAAGATGGCATGCCAGGATGGGCAATGACTCAGCCCTGGGGAAGCAGATTAATAACTGAGCAGTGTGGTTAGAGGGCTGGTCTGTCATCCCAGAGGCAAGCATTAGCATCCAAGGTGGATGTCACAAGTATGTTGATGTATCAGCAGAGTAATGGATCTGACCCAGGCAGCCATAACTCCTCCAGAAGGAACCTTATGTAAATGGGTCTCAGCAGTGACTTTGTCATCTGTCTGTAGTTGGATATCTCAAGAGCAAGAAGTCTGCTTTCAGAAAAATGTGTTCTCTGATCTTGTAAAATAACTAGGAGTAATTAAATAAATAAACTGGCCTGATTTCATATTTACAAACTGAACTAAGAGGGGAAATAAATCTGTCTCTCATCAAATGATAACTTTGTTTCAATGATGATTTGAAAAGTTTTCCTTTTTTTAAAATTACGTCTTTCAAATTTGTTTTCTATCTCCACCTCACCATTGCCAAGATGGGCAATGTGGTGTAGACATTCATGATGTGTGACCCTTTTCGCCAATCAATATTGTTCCTTAGAGCAGTGGTTCAGTGATGGAGTGAGCAACCTCCTCTATGCCCCCAACCTTCTTTCCTTTTGAAAAGAAATCAGCAGCTGCTCAGTGCCCTATATATGACAGGAACTGCCCGGAGGAACTGAGTATTTCTCCTGAGATGACTCCTGTCTAAGAGATGTGGCCCTTTAGTTTGTGGGTGGCTTCTGGTTTTGTTTATATGTGGGTTTTTCACTAAACAGAAGGGTTTAATCTTTGGTTTTTGTTTGTTTGTTTGTTTATGTTTTTGATTCATGGACTTCTACCAAGAGTGGTGGCTTAGTCCATTGTGATATTTTTTCAGTATGCATTGTTAAATTCTCAAAGCCTGTTAAGCAAGGTGTCCTGGGGAAATCAAAATTTATTATTGTCATTATGAAACTCTGAAATTAAGACCACCTTGCAAAACAACCAAATTGTTATAAACGTGGTGTGTCGTCTGGTTACCCAATCAATTGGCCAGTAACAAGAGACAGCTATTAGTCTGTGCTGTGTGAATCTAACTTCCTCCTCTTAATGTGATGGAATTAATTCACACAACCTGATAACAAGGCTATTACAATTCGAACAATGGTTTAAAAGTGGCTTGCGAGGAACAGCCAGGCACCATTGAACATTTCAGATCAAAGGTCTATTGAACAGAAAGAACAAATAGAATCAATTTCTTGAACTGTCTCTGCATTTCCAAAACTTGCAACATTATACCACAGAATGTGACTTAATGAAGTACAGATGAGAAGACCAGAGCAAAGCTAGTTTTAATGTAACAATGAAAATTAATAGAGGACTTTGGACTTTTTTTTTCCTCTGTGGAAACAAACTAGTTATTAAAGACAGCTTTGTACTCCTAAAATTCTAGACTTTAAAGCCAGCCAGGACATAGATAGTTCACTTAGGCACAGATAACAAGGCAGAGAGTCATACGTTTGCTACTTTGTATCTGGGCTCGAAAGCTGTATGAGGCATAATTTATTTATGTTTAAGCCACAGTGTATTTAATGAGGTAAAGTGACCTAACCCAACTCACCAAAGTAACAGAGCATTTTTGCTTTAAAACCCTGAAATGAATAGTTAAATAATGACCACAATTAAGTGGATTCTGACTGAATAAAGATTATACATTATTTCAGGTATCTCAGCCTAATTAATTTTGGTTTTGGACACAAATAACAGATATAAGGGTACCAGTGCAGTGATATTTTAAGTAGGCATATTTGAAAATAGCACAGGATCTGCCACACAGATAGATTGATTAAAAGGCTGGAGAGGTATCTCTGTAGCACAGTCCAACATGCCCAGAAACTCACACTATCCCTAACACTGCAGTAAAGTATGTGATTATGAAGGAGAATGATGAGAATAATTTGTTTTTCTTAATCTTTAATTCAAAACTATCTATTAAGAAGTCCTGTAAGAATAATGCAATGACACATTGTCAAAATCCTGGACAGAGTGCTTCAGCACAGTACAATAAGCACATCTACAGAGATATTGTTATCTTTGCATTGTCAAATGTAAAATTACAATGCAAAAAATGTACAAAAACTCCACTTTATAGGGCTAAATATAAATTTAGAAAAAAACACAAGCTATTAAAAGCAAAATTCAGAACTGACTTGCTGAAAAATACATATTTAATACTTTTCTTCTGAAACATTCATGAGAACATGGAAAAATCACTCTATAGCAGGACTCAAGATTGTGGAAATAGAAGGGTACTATTTTGACTATTGATGATGACTGTGACTAGACCTGCCACAGGTCATGGGGACCTAGACAGTGTTCATGTTCCTAGCCCAAGACATCAGGAGAAGGCCTGAATGTTAAAAGAAGTCTGCAATCATCTCCTTCCCAATCAGAAGAGCTTTGAGATTTGTGAGACAGAAAAGAGGGGCTACCCCCAGAGTTAAACACATTCAAAGCAATGTTAAATATGGTTCAATCACAGTTATGCTCATAAGTACCTGCAAGCACCAATGTTTTTAATCTATGAGATTGACTTTAATTTTTTTTTAAAAATAAGCTAAAATGTTGGCAATAGAGGCAGTGTGAGTCCTAGGCTTTTGTCAGACCCTCTTTTGGTCCCCTAGCTGCCTTGACCTAGGTCAAGCCAGACTGCTTTCCTGCCAACACAGCCATTTCAGCAGTCACAGATGACTGAAGGAAGCCACATGGCAACCACAGCTGTTTGTTGCCAAAGCATCGCTCCTAAAGGCAAAACCCCCAAACCCCAGCAACGCTTCTTTTAAACCGTTCATACTGGACTTCTTGCTTTCTGAGTTTCCTTCCAATTTAGATGCCCTTGGAAACACCCCCAACTGGGCTGGAGGGCAAAGACTGTCCCTGGTGGCTTAGCAGGGGTTACTGGTGTACTAGAGACACCACCACCATGGGAGTGACCACAGTACATCACGCGTATGAAACATCGTGTATATATATACACCCGATCCTTAACTGTATAAACTGGCCGAGGCCGGCCGGAAGACAACTTTCTGTACCATTCCCCTATGCTAGTACTGAAACACTACGCTCTCACCTTCAAATGTTTTCCTCAATTGTATTTTCTTGCCGATTTTTGACCTCTTCATTATTGGTAGAGTAGGCTGATCTTGTAACATGAAGAGCAGAGGGGGCGGTGCCAGCAGCAGCAGAGGCAACAGCAGCAATAGAATATGAGGCAAAGTAATAGGAGTTATACCACCTTGGAGAGGCAGCAGTTACAATGTCAACAGCAAGAGCTGGCTACAAGAGTTTCCAGAGCTTAAAGGCCAAGGGGAACAGCTTAATTACCCAAGCTGCTATAGAGGGCTACAGATTGCCGGCACCCTAGGTCAGAGTCCTACACTAGTCATTGTAGGGCTAAGGGCTCCAGTACTGAAGGCTTGCCCGAGAGCTGTAACTCTAGAGGGCACTGTATTGTATGCAACAGTTCTGCTGGGACTCACTGCTGTTAGCAGCTGTGGGCTGTAAAAGCTGCTAAATGTCAGCCTTGGAAGAGCTTCTCTGGCCTACAGGACCCCTAGCTGGGTAGAACAAAAGGACCCTAGCTACTCACTGCCCTGGTCTACTTCCGCTCCCTCATCCATTGCTATAGATATAACAGGTTCCTTGTTAGAAAAAGTTTTACCATCACCACCACCCTTTCTTGATGCATAAAAATAAAAACTAAATGACTGGAGATTTAAAAGAAGTAGTTCTTTCTTCAAGGGAATTGCTGATTTAATTCATGCCCACATTAAAGTAAAAAAGGAACTACAGACTGCTTAAAACTCCCGTCAAACATTGGTCTGTGAGCTAAACATATTTCCTTCGGAGAGGAGCATAGAATACGAAAAGATATTAACAGGTAAAATCTTCTGTCACCATTTATGTGGAACTGAAATTTTAAAATGAAAGCAAACATGTTAAATCTGTAAGAAATATTATATAGCATGCTAGATACTATAGAAAGAAATTTTATAGTTTATAAATAACAAGTTCTTGAAGAGCATCTTGAAGAAAAATGATTTATTGGAAGAAATGGGATCTTGAGCAATCTACTTAGGTTGGCTTCTCAGTAAAACACAGCTTGGGAGTTTACATGGTCAAAATGGGGACAATGATTTCTGAAGGTGGAAACTAATGAAAAAAGAAAATAGTTGAAAGGATACAGAAACCAAAGCAAATCCAGCTATTACTCGATCTCGGATCTTTTCAAGGGTCACAAAGGGCAGAAAGCACTGCAGAAAATTATATTAACAACAGAGGGGAAAAATAGAAATTTCGTGTTCAGAAGATGAAGACAAAACTGCAAACATCGAAAGGGAGAGATTTAGGCTCAAGTAATTGCACAGTGGGGCTACTACAAGTATGGAGGAGAGGGTAAGGTACCATTGAAAAACTTCAGCCAGGCACAGCTTGCCTATTGCGTTCTTGAACTTTCAGCAACTGTGATTGGCAGCACAGTCTTCATAAGATTGGGACCTTCCAGATTCTATCTCCTATGGAAGAAGGGATCATAAGGACCAACTTCCAGTCCTCCACTCAAATATCTATAGGCAGTTAATGGCTCTCAGTGAGACAGATGTCTACTTCAGTTCTACAGCCGGCACCAAGGTGCTCATACTTCTGAAAATAATCCTTCATGGCTCTGTTAACTGCTGAAATGAACGTCTGTGTGTAACCAAGAGGGAGAGACAGAAACAAACAGAGAGGAAGGAAGAAGGAGGAGGAGCAGAGGGAGAGAGAGAGGAAAGGAGGGAGAGATGGAGGGAGGAAAAACAGTGGAAGTAGTTGCAGAAAGAAAATAGACTAGTGGAGTGAGGTCCAGTGTCATGAAACATATGTACAAAAATGTCATAATGAAACCCATTATATATAACTAGTTTAAATATGTATATAATAATAAAAAATTAAAAAGTTTGAAAAACAAATAAAAAAGGGAAGACTTTTAAAAAGCATTAGATTTCCTGAGGATGACAATCTAAACTTTAAGTGACTGTCACTGATATCAACATTAATGAAAATAAATGTTTTTAATTTTGTTGAATATATATTTAATTTTTTGAGTGTGACTAGTATATTAATAGAAAACTAACATGTAATTTTTAAATATTTTCAAAATAAAGCTATAAAAATTATATACAAAGATCAAAGTCAGATTAATAAACTATGCTAATGGTTTAAATATACCAAACGATATTAATATAAATTTAAAAAGAAAAAAATCAATCAGGAGATTTGAATTTCCAATGAAATATAATTACATTAAATTATAACACGATAATACAAAAGAATAATTAAATCAATATTGGTGCTATATCAAAGAAATCAGCATCTCTGAAATATATTTCTTTAAAAAGGAGATAATACATAATTAAAACAGGCATCATAAAAGCACAGAGAGACAATGCCTTCACCACCAAATGATACAGTAATTATTACTTCCTGGCACACCAAAATGAATTAGAGATGATTAAATATCATCAATGGTCAAAAGGCTAATTCTAAAATACACTCACATTCTTTCAAAAAAAGCTACAGAGGAGAAGGAGCCTTCTGATTTCAAGACAATTAGTACTTTATGGAGTAAGCATCTCCATCATCCAAGCAGTAGGCTCAAATGATGAAGATGAAGAAATTTAAGAAATGAAAACTGAGTGAAAATATTATGTTATGTAGAGAAGTCTCTTCCATTCAATGTGACAAACGTTTCAGCTTTCACGAAGTGTGGTCTGTATACAGACAGGAGTTTTATTCATCCATAAAGAAGAATGAAATTATGCCACTTATACATATATGTTGCCTTAGTAAACTCTCAACTTCTACATGAGTCACAGCATCTCAATAGAATAGAGACATATCTTAAAGTTTGGGCCAGGAGGTTTGTGCCTGTAAATCCCAGTGTCTCCACTTGCTTAAAGAAATCTAAATCATATGATGCAAATAAGGCCTAGGTCATAGCTATGGGAATAAAAAATATTCTAATTTTTTAACAGTTCTTTGACACGTTTTCATTATAAAGGGCAGACACTCAGAACTGTGTTTTTGTTGCACTTGATTTTTTAAGTCAATGTTACAAGCTGATGCTAATTCAACAAATGCCAATTTTTCTATCTCATTCTTTTTTTGTTGTTGTTGTTTTGTATTTCAAGACAGAATTTGTCTCTGTAACCTTCACTATCCTAGAACTCACTCTGTAGACCAGGCTGGCCTCGAACTCATGAGATCTACCTGTCTCTGCCTCCCCAATGCAAGGCTTAAAGATGTGTGCTACCACCATCCGGCTTCACAGTTAATTCTAATCTTTACTTTCATTTCCCCATCTTCTACATTCTTTTACAAGATGGGATCCATCATTTACCGTTACTTGGTAGCCCAATGTCTATTCATGTATCTGTAGATTTCCTAAGTACATTTTATCCAAAATACTAGTAACAAACTTCACTATTCTGCTATTTTACAAATCATCTATAAAATTACATTTTAAAACTCTTATATCTGTAACTTTTTAAATACACACACAGACACACAGACATGGACACACACACACACACACACACACACACACACACACACACACTGGGTTTTTAACTGACTTCTGCTAAATTCGTTTGAAGAAATAGAACTTTTTTTTGTAAAAGGTACAAAAAATTGTTTTACCTTCTATGTTCTAAAGTACAGCTATGTTACACATCTATTGGCCATTTCTTTCTTACTTAGGTATCATTTGTTTTCATTGTTGAGAATTTCCATCAGTTTAGCTGTTTGACCAAATTTTCCTGTCTTTGCTCTGAAGGTGTAGATTTTTCAAGTGCCAGGAAAATGTGCTAAAATATTTCCCAGGAGTGGTAGCTAATTGCTATTTGGTTTACTGGGATTGTTTGAGGGCAGTTTTGTTTGCTTGCTTTAAACCAATATGGTCTATGTAAGAAAAACAGGGGTTTCAAATGACAAAATGAAACGGTAAACTGCACAGAGCTGAACCTTGCCATGCTAACTGCATACAGAGTTGATCTACAGTCATTTTCCTTGACACTAGGTAGTTTGTTTACTGAAATCAAAGTTGTTTTTCTTGTAACAAAACTTTTTCACCAAAAATGAGGCATTTTACGAATTTAGATGGCTTTACTCACAGTCAAATTTTGTTCTTTTTGCTATGGAACAATTTACACCGATGATTGGCATTCTGTTTTTAAAAACACTTCTAATATTATCTCATTATGTATATACATGTACATACACATACATATGCATCATACACACATATAATATGTGTATACATATTTAGAATGTATAGGTATATTTCATAAAACCTAACAGAAAATGATAATTTCTTTTGAAATCTAGAAGATAATTATTCCAACAACAACGTTCCTCATGGTTGACTCACTGTGCTGACTGAGTGTTTAATGTGAGTCTAACCGTATTAGCCACTATATGTACACACTTTATATTTCTAAGACAGCTTGTAAATGTCTACAAATTGAACGTATTGTATTTGAGGGTGTACAACATATACTCACTTGTCATTCAAAAAAATGAACAAGCCTTTAATATCAGTCAAACATTAAATGAAAATACTTTAAAAACTTTGCTTCATTTGGTGTCTCCTTCTGAAAGGACGTGTTTTAACCTGAATTCTCTGATCTTTAGTTCTTATAATTTATACATCTGCCTTTGACTTTAATCATTAATCCAAAATTTCCACATCCTAAACACTTCTGAACTAATTTAAAAATAGTTATGAATTGGTACGCAGGTTGACATGTTGTTGATTAACGTGAACTCTAGATCCACATTCAACAATGTTTAATCAAAGAACTTCAGTGATTCCTTTAAATGAGTCATTATGTCAGGACCAATGAAAGGGAAAAATAAATTGTGAAAAGTGTGCTTTTACTTTTGTAAAGGTGTGATGCAATTCACTCTAGCTTAACAATATCAACACCTAACAAAATGCCCTTTAATTTAGATGACGCAGATAATTTGAATGTCTACTTGTGTCAAGAATGTTGAAGGTTCTGTGATTATTATTGATGCAAACCAAGAGCCCTTCCTGAACTGGCTTTCTATATTATGGTGGGCAGGTGGGGCAGGGGCTAGTGTGTCTCTGCACTACCAGCTGTGACTCAGTATCATGAAATATAGACAGACACAACTTAGTTCCCTTCTGAGTGTGGGCTCTAAACACCCATTTGGTATTGTGACATCTGCGCTAAACAGTCTTTCATCACTCTGGGCCCAGAATGTATATTAGCTTAACTAAGCATTATCAGAAGACACACACGTACATTCACATGCACGAGCGCATGCACACATACACACACATAGACACACACACACACACACACAAACACACAGACACAATCACTAACCCTAGAGTACACAAAGTTAATTCAAGGGCCAAATGTTAAAATGTGCCAAAGAAAAACTTTAATAATACTTGGTCTGTTGTATTTCTCTGTTGTTATTGTCTTTTTTAGTTTATTATATTGATTTCAGTTATTCAGAAACACGAATAGGGGTTACATATCTGATATTTACTGTATGATTCATAATAGTTGCAAAATTACAGTTATGAAATTGCAACAAAAAACTAATGTCACAGTTGGGTGTCACCACAACTTGAAGAGCTGGATTAAGGGATCACAGCATTGGGAAGGTTGCAAACCACTGAGCTAGGCTTTAAGTAACTCAATTATTCCATTCCTTTTTTTCCCTCATCACTCTTTGCTACTGAATCGAACCTGCTATAAATCCAGAAATATAAACTCTTAGTAGTTTTATAATTTAATTTAGTTAAAGAAATTGAAATAAATTTTAGATCCCAGACAAAACAAGCCTGACATTTAAACATGAATATTTTAGATTTAATTTTTTTTAAAAAAGCACTCCAAAGAGAAACAAACAAATGAATCCTCTATGTTTATATATATTTGTGTGTGTGTGTGTGTGTGTGTGTGTGTGTGTGTGTGTGTGTAGTGGGGAGAAACCTAACAATGCATTGAAATATACATGGATTATGAATCACATCTCCACTTTACACAGCAAGTACCTGATCTGAAAAAAATTCTACAATTTTTGAAATTAATAGTAGTGGCAATGTCGAGAAATACATTATTAAATTCCAAAGTAACATGGCCTTCATAGTTGCTTTTAACTAATGACTTTTAACATGTAGGCCATTTTCAAATTTTGAAAAACAAACATGAAAATACCATTTGCAATGAAAATATGAGAAATCTAATTTTCTCAGGCCATTCGCAAGCTTTCCCATCAACTGCACACAGAAATCAGATTTCTTTTCTTTTCCCTGGAAAGTCCTGAAATGCCAAAACTTTGGGGCTATGTTTAGATTTCCCAACTGTATTTCTATCTTCTCTTATGTCTTACAGGCCAGTTTGTGGGTTAGAACCTCTAAAATTGTTGGCTTAACAATGATCTGTCACAACCCAAGATTCTGCTAGTCCACATTAGTTTTAAAAATAGCAAGATATACAGTTTTTTTTCTTGTTTTCCAAGAGGCCAAGAAAGATACTATCTTGAAGACGCTGAACGCAGTGTTCCCTGAGCACTCTGTCATTTTGTTCCCCTAGAACTTTCCAAGCCAGATCATGTTGCTTCCACCTAATGTTGCAAACATTTTGGGTGCAAGCCCCATGTGATTGTGAGACTTGGGTATGATTCCTTGTAGCCTGGCTTCCATCCTGGAAGTTAACTTCGTTAGGCAGTTATTTCTATAAACATACTGAGTAATCGGAAAGCTACATGGCCAGACAAAGTCTACTTACCTGCCTTTTCTCCACAGCCCTGTAAGATGGAATTTGGGAATTCCCTGTGGTTCCAAGATATCTTTAAAGGGTTAAATCCTATTTCCAGAACTGCCATTATTTCTCATAAGAATTAAACCTTTGGAACATGTTTGTGAATGCATAATTTGGATCAGTTGAGTATTTATTCTGTTAAGAATGAGCCCAGAGTTTAGAGGCTTAAAACAACTACTTATTTGATTAAAGTCATAAATCTCAGTCTTACTTAGATATTCTCATAAAGTTACATGACTGAAACAGCCTCTATTGCTAGATGCACAGTGTATATTACGCAGTGGGAGCATCGAAGCCATTGATAGCGGTGTCCACAAGCTATGAACATCTTTAGCATACCCAAGCTGTGGTACTTGTATTTGACTCTTAGGGTGTAAGATTCAAAAAGTTCAAAGAGAACCTAGAGTATAATATCTGTAAGCTTGTGGTAGATTATGCTACAAGTTTCATACACACACCTTTTAAAAGCTTATGAGATGCTTGAGGAAGGCTTTCTTTTCTGCATCAAAGGAATCTCATGAATTGAAAGTTATACCCTGGCTCATCACTGGGTCAGAATCAACAGTCAGTATCTGATCATATTTTCCAACAGACTGTAGCTTTAGCTTCCTATTATGATTGACATTTTCAAATCTACTATATGAAGAGTTACATGGCAATCCCAAAGTAGAAATGAAACATTTGGAATTTGGAACAATAGTGCTGGAGAATCAAACAAGTGAATCAAGCTTCCCTTTTCCCCTTTACATGTGTGTCTAGGGATGCTTCCTATGTTTCACCCTATGGTCTCATGGATGGTCTTGAAGTCATCTGATGAAGAATGAAAAATCATAGGTAGCACCTGTCACCAGCCTACCCTAGGATGATGACTTAAGGCAATGGTGAGCAGAAATGCTACTCCAAGTCATTCAAGCAAGCAACCTAAGTGTTGGGTAGCCAGAGGGAGGAATATGGACAGTTGGGATGGCTTTATATGATGATCGGAGGCTTGGGAGGGGGCAATGTAGAAGGAAGATAAGAGACAATGAAGTCTGGAAAATATTAGTGGACTCATGAGAGTTAACAAGAACATGCATGTTTTATGTCTCCTGTTAATGTCTTAATTTTTTCCAGAGATCACACTGTTGAACTAGATGACTTGAATCTCTGATGCTCTCTATCTTCTAGCCTTAACAAGTTAGATCTTATAAAAACCTATGAATTAGGTAAGCACAGTGTCAGGCATAGTAACACTGTATTGACCTAACACCATTACTTCTTCTCAACAACGCCAATATAGTTCTGCTTACTGAATAGCCTTTCATCAGGAGAGACAACCATTCAAAACTTCAGAACAACAGCCAAGTTCTAGATGGCAAACTGAACCTCTTCTGCTCTTGGAGTCTTGATTCAGTCTTCCTGGACTGGAAATAAACTCTAGATATGGGTTTATATTTTCTGATTAGTGTCTGTGCCTGTTGCATTGTTTCTGATCTGTATGGATGTAAAACTAGTAACAGGGTTATCAGCTCTGTTGGCACTACACTGCTTCAAAGCAAAGATGCAAAGGAAATGAAACTCAGGACACCTAGCTCTAGGGCACACTGTTCTTCCTACGTGCCCTATCACTTGGGAACAATTAACCTTTCAATGGTATGGTGTCTTAAAATGCATTTGAAATAAGGTGGCACCATAGAATAAGAAACTTTGTCATACCACAACCCAAGTACAGTGCACTCACTGAGATGTTCCACTACACACGATTTGTAGTGACGTGATACAGCATTCCAAAAAGCTAGAGCACAGGTGTCTAAGAACCAAAGTATGCAAAAGAATAGCCACCATATATAACATATATAACCATATATAACACATCTATAACATTTAAGCTTCTAAGTTTTCAAACCTGGCCTCTGCTGGATTACACATTAGGACAGGGAGAGTTTTTCTTCTAAAGACATCAGTAATGATGTAATTAACTTAAAACTATGGTCAATGGCTGGTAGCTATGCATGCTGAAGATACAGGCTCACAACATGGAAAATGGCTGGTAGATTCATGGGAAAAGCTCAAGTTTCTAACCATAGCATGGCACTCTTGTTATATACTGACAGCAAGAATGGTTCTGGCATGCAAGTGACTCAAGAAGTTGACACTTGTATCCTCCAGGCCTGGTGAGTGCAGTGAGCTGTAAGCTGCATCAAATGGAGTCTGGAAATGTCAAGAAAACCAAGTCCTACACTTCTTGGACATGAAAAATAGCACAGCAGGAAAACAGAACAGACCACACAATCACGGCAGCGGATGAGAAAAACTCAGAATCACTTGGAATGAAATAGACAATGATTATCAAATGCAGCCTCATACACAGGTGAAGAAAAGGGTGAATTGTTTTCCCTAAGACTTTTTCTTAGCTCTTCTATAGACAAAAGAGCAGTCACATGCCTAGAACCCAGGATAACATTTAGGGTGAGATATGGACATTTGAATGTTAGTGGGAGTGCATTATATTACACATTGCTGCTCTTTGGCCACACCTCTGTCCACATCTGGGTCTGCACTTGCATCAGCCTTCCTCAGAGAGTGTATGTCTGGCCTCAGGCTGCACCATATTCCTTCTGCTTTCGGCTATAAATATTCAAGGACTCTAAGAAAAGAATACCAAGATGAGCATACTTACCACACGTATGACCAGAAAGTTGAAAAGAACTAAAGACATCATTCCGGGGGCAGCCATAAACCAAAGGCTCAGAGGCTGATTAAAAAAAATTTTTTTTACTTAATCATTTTACGGAATTTGGGTAGAAAACTCTTGTTAGCATCATGCTGCCCTGTGACCTCCTTTATTAGTCCTTTGCATATGTTTTATTCTGTTGTTTCATTCTTGCTGATTCTTAAAATCTGGTTTCTGGGATCTGTTCAACAATAAACTAATAGCAGACCAACTTCTAGTTTCATAGACTTTGTGACAGAGAACCCAAATTAAGGCAAAGTTATCCATAAAAAAAAATTGTGCTTAAAGGGAATTTAAAACAACTTTTAAAGAAATAAAATGAACATTTTTCACTGAGATATGGCTGTCGGTATTACAGTTTTGCAAAAGCCAAACACCCCACTATGCACTAACATCTATCAATTGCATGCTAAAGTGTCTAAGGTTACAGTATATGAATAATCTTCCTGAGTAAACAGGGATAGGATGTTAAGAATCTGAAAAAGCTACCAGAAAGCAAATGTTATTGAGACAAAAAATAGAAAGTTTTGACTAATACCTGGGTACTCTGACTATAGCTTTACTGTGTCAATTATGGAGCCATTAGAAACCACCATGCAGCTGTATTCAAGCCTATTGGGGGGGTAGGTCTACTTTAAAATGTACATGTATATATGAAAGAGGCAGAGATATAAGTGGCACATAGCTCTTACTTTCTGGACAGGGTCTTGTTTACACCATCTCCCTGAGGAGAATGTGGGGAGAAGGGAGACTAAGAGGCTAGAAGGGACTTTAGTATTCTTCTAGGGGAAATGGGACATAATTTTCCATAAGCCAAATTAAAGGTTTTGAAGAAAGAAATATTTTCAGTATCAAAAGTAACTTGTAACAGAGGTAATGGCAAATGTATATACATAGAACCAAAGCCTTCCAGAGAATTTTAAAATAAAATCCAAATGTCTTTCTTTAAAAATAGTCACTTGTAACTTTTATGGTAAAGAATAACATTCATTCAATATTATAATTCCCCTGGTGTAGTGCAATGCCTCTTTGTAGGCAGGCGACTTTTACTAAATCATAAGGAAGTTTAATGGCAAGGAAACGTCCACTGGAACGTGGACATTAACTATTAAATACCATCTCTGAGAATTCAAGGAACTCTGACTTCCCTCCTGGGGCAATTTTAACTCATTATATCTTATGTTCTTCAAAGACTTTTGATCTACATAAATATCCATCCTCAGGTTGAGATTTTACCACATACAATGATCCTACGATTTAAGAAAGTTTTAGAATAGTCCAGGACACTGAGTCACCCTAATCTTTAAGTGAATGAGTGGGTACCCTGCTGCATGGGTCTTTATGTTCTTAACACGCCATGTAATCTAAATATTTGTCATTTAATTTCTAACTCCTCAGTTATATTAGATTATAAGTTTCTGAGTCATGAAATATGATTTCTTTATAGAACTCTTCAGTGACGAGATAGGATCTCAAGTTTTATGAATTGCTGTTCATTTTTCTTTTTGATATTATAAATTGTATTATTTCCAAAAGCAGGCTCAGTGAATGATAACTTAAGAAAATTCATGCTTAGATCCAAATGAGGGATTACAGCATCTCACATATATTCTTATTTACACAAAATAACATATCTTTAGATTCAATAAATCTTCCTAATATTTGAGTACATATTTATTTGCCAACAGAACTGAATGTCAATAAAATTTGTCAGTCAACAACAGCCAAGAGTAACTTCCTTAGATAAGCCTTGTAAAATACACATTCACAGTAAAGCCAAAAATGGATAATTATCTCAGTATTCCTGGAGACTTTCATTCTACCAAGGCGTGGGAAGCAAGGACAGTTCTCAAGTGAATGACCTCTAAACCTAACTGTTCACACTTCCGTTTTTTACCACCCAGAGCCCTGTCTTGCATTCCTCAGCAAGACCCAGTCAAATGGAATTAACAGTCTGTGCTGAACTGCCAGTCGGCCACCAGATGGCAGCAACGCTTTTATGAATAATGCAGCAGTCTCTGCTGCCCATCTAAGATTTCCAGTGTTAATAATAGAACAAGCCTTACTTTAGTAAAAGGACAAATTTGTCTGCAATGAAGCCAGCTTCATTCTCTTGCCATTGATTAAATTTCACTGGACACATTTGTTTTCTAGCACGTGGGCCTCCAAATATTTATTTTTATGCTTTTAAACATTAAATTGCTCCTGAGTTTAAATTGGTATTATGCTGAAAACTGCCAGGGCTTGTTCCTTCCTTTCAGATGGACAGTGACATCTGTGACTGTGTGTGTTCCAGAGCACCTATCAAAGAAGAAAGGTTTCACATGCTTTCCAACACTTTCATCAGCACAGCCTGTGCATCCAACAATTGCACCTCAAAATCGCTCTGCCATGACTTGAATTCAAGTCCATCATAGGCACCAGGCATCAGAAGTCTGTCTTTAGCTTGAGCATGGGCATGGGACTCTTGAAAATTATGCATCGTTTAAACATCAGATAAAACACCGCAGAATTACCAAGTCTACCTAAGAAACTAAAGGAAGTTCTGTGTCAGTAGATCAAACTCCTCGGAATCACTTCTGCAACATGTTAACTCTGTCATTGCGAACAACAACTTGGGGTGAATGTATACCCTGAAATGATTTAGAAACACCCCCCAACACACACACACACACTGTTAAGTTTCTATTGCTGTGATATAGATCATGAGACTGTGACCAAAAGCAACCTGTGAGGAAAGAGTTAATTTGGTTACAGTAAGCAGAGGCAGGAACCAGGAGGTTGGAACTAAAGCAAGAGTCCACGAAGGAACTCTGCTGACTGAGTTATTCTTCCATGGTTTGCTTGGCCTGCTTTTTTATACAATCCAGAACCATCTGCCCAGGACTGGCACCATTTACTGTTACTGGGGACCTCCTACTTCACTCATTGATCAAGAAAATGCCCCCTTAGACGTGCCTACAGACTTTCTCAAGCGAGGATATTCTTGCAAGATAACTCCAGAGTGTGTCAAATTGTCAAAATGAAACACGACAAAACAAAAATGAAAAACAATCAAACAAGCAAAAAAAAAAAAAACAAGCAAAAATGAAGGCAATGTGCCTTGTGAATGCTTGCAAGGAAACCAAATGTAGGTGTTGGAAGATCTGTTCCGTCCATCTCTTCCTTATTCCCGTGAAACACCATCTTCCACTGAAGCTAGAGCTAGTCTGAGCCAGAAAGCCTTTAAATACCCCCATTCCTGCCTCCTGCAGTGACACAAGTGGTCCTAGGTACACAGTGTCACCCACAGCTTCTTAAGTTGATGTAGGGGAATTGAACTCCGGACTTTTTTTCCACACAGCAAGTGCCCTTCTTCCCCCACACGGGAACCATCGTTCTAGATTCTGTATCTTTGACTTTTAAAACTTATAGTTTAATCACGGCATTTCTCCTGTCCCTTTCCTCCCTCCACCCCACCCCCACATACCCCCTCTCACGCTCTTTTTAATCCATGACCTCTTTTATAACTGACTGATATTGTTTGTATATATCCATTTGCATATACAAATATGTTTCTAAATTATATCCGTGCATTTAAATCTGTACTTTCTAGTAAGGTTTTAGTACTGTGTTTCAGTCCTATAATGAAGGATTCTGTATAGACCCCACAGGAGACTTCTCTAGTGAGTGCTGGCATTAGTTTGCATCATAAACTGACTATTTGTCTTCTTGAGTTCATTTCAAGTCTTTGTTTACAATGATTGCTTTGTTATTTTCTTATCCTGCTTTAAACATTGCTCTGAGGTTTTAGAGTTTTTCTCACCACTGCCCAGATTTTTCCTCTTTCTTGTGGCTAGTGTTGTTTAAACACTGTGTGTATGTGTTTGTGTGTGTGTGTGTGCGCGTGCACGCTTGTGTATGTGCGCATGTGTCTGTATACGTGTTTGTGTGCTTTGTTTGTATGTATATATTTGTGTGTGTTTCTTTTTCTCCGTTTCTCTCTATATCTCACTGTGTGTATTTGTGTGCTTGTGTGTGTGTCTTTGTGTGTCTTTGTGTGTTTGTGTGTCTGTGTGTATGTGTTTCCATGTCTGTGTGTTTGTGTGTCTGTGTGGATTTCTCTCTCTGTCTATCTCTATCTCTGTCTCTCTCTGTCTCTCTCTCTCTCTGTCTCTCTCTCTGTCTCTCTCTGTCTCTCTCTCTGTCTCTCTATGTCTCTGTCTCTGTGTGTGTCTGAGTGTGTGTTTCTTGCCCTCAGATACAGCCTTGTTATCTTATGTTTCTAAAAATAGAGTGACACTGGCTATTTATCTGAAGGTGATTTTGTGCCTTCCTAAGGTACTCGATTTTATTTCATTCTGCCATCCTCATGGACAGGCTATAAACTGAGTTACCAGTTATTGGCTCCATATATTATGTATCAGCTTTAGGGATTAAAGCATTTCTTTTTCTGGAATACATCTGTTTGCTATTAAAAAGGAAAGAAAACCAGACTCAGCATGAAGTAAACATGGCTACTTTGTTTTACAAATACAAAATAAGAATTCTGAAACAGATATGCAAAAGAGAGCCCTAAGTTGGAATGTTGTCATGCCAGAATCAAAGTCATATTTTCTGTATTTTATACAAGATGAAAATCACAAGGAGAAAACATCTAGTGCTTGATAATTTTGCTTCAGTCCCTTGGAATCTTCCCTGAGGTCCAGGATTAGTTTGCTCAGATGGTTGTGTATAGTCTCAAGACTTAGGTCTTCTTACCTAGTACCTGGAAGCCTCACTTTGGCTATGTAAATACTACAAGGAAACTGCAGTTAGCTACAGACACCCATGGATAGCCTAGAGACCAGAATACTTGTTCTACCAATGCATGAAGAGATAAACTTTTGTAAGAGGTAGGAGTCGCAGGATGAGGCCAAGAAATGAAGGGCAGCTTACTACAGGTAGCCTGAGGTCAGACTGAAACTTCGATTTTATAAATAAAAGGCTCTTATCTCTATCCCAGATCCTAGCTACTCGAGAGGCCAAAGGGACCAAAGCAGTGGCTTGAGCCCTTTGACCACATCTATCTATTCTTCTGCAAAAATGCACATGATGTCAAGTTCATTCCTTTCAGTTCAAAAGTTTGATCTAATTTATGCCATTTCAGAAACTTTACATCTTAGTTCTTTTGACTGATTTGGCTCTAAAAAAATCAATCAATGTTGGTCAGTATGATAACTACTGCCTCACAGTTCTGTTTTGTTCTGACCCTAGTGTGAACAGATAGAATGGCAGGACACTAGCAGTGCCCTTCAGTAGCTTTAGATAGTGAGTGCACAGTGCAAGGGAAGATATCCTGAGTCTAAGATTTATAATCTGGCGCCTCACAGGATCACTCAGGTGGGATAACTTTGATAGTCTTTTCTCTAGCAACATATCTGATTTTTTATATATTAGCTCCAAGAATTTAGGTTAAAGAACCTTTATTATTTTCCTTAAAAATCAAATCAGCAAAAAAATCAGTGTTTCCTAGGGATTTGCTCTAAGGGGATGGGCTTAGTCTGGTCTGAAGAGATGGGTGTGGTCCTCTTATTGTTGGTGTGCTTGGAGCTTCTATTCTCTCTTTATTAGTCAGAACTAATGAGATTTGGGTTTCATCAAAATTTGAATACATTCCTTTTTTCTCCTTGTTTTCAGGATATCTTTTATCACAGCCAGTGTGTGTGTGTGTGTGTGTGTGTGTGTGTGTACACACGGGTGTTAAAGCCTTATTTCCAAATTAAGTCTTTCCCAGTATACTACACTCACTGATACGCTGAGGCCAGGGTCATAAAATAGTCACACTGTTCACTGTTTCCTTCCAATCCAGATAAAAGTAATTCTTTGACACCGTTAGAGGGTGATCAGAAAGTGTCCCTTGTCTCCCTATTTATTTGGGACATTGTTTCTGAACTTGTCTCTACAGAAGTAAAATTCTAGGGGAATATGCTTTTGTTGGCATGTTCCCTTGCATCCAGCATTCATTCACTACTTTATACTAACTTGATGTTGCAGCAATAAAGGACTGGGTAATAAAATCTAAACAGGGCATAAGGTCACATACGCTTCGGACAATATAGAAACATATTTTTTCATTTGGCATATTAGATTGTCAGCAACTGAGGGCCACGCATAAAAGTGAAAGTTCTCCAAAATAAGTCCCACTTTACTCACACGCATCCCCTCCATTTCGATTCTACTGAAATTCACAGCTGCAATTTTGTGCAGAATGTTGGTAGATGATTTGGTTAATGAACAAAGAAATAATGATGGGACCATCACTCTCTGTATTAATGTTCCTCCTTTGTAGTTGGTTTAAGATATGCCAAACGATCTCTTCACTTTTAACACAGAGAGGAGTGAAGTAGAAGAGGGAGAATCTCCAACCCGAGTCTCTGCAAACATCAACTGAAAACATCCAGGTCTCCAGACTCATTTGTTGCTCCTCTATGCCTCTGCAGAATGGATGCATATCTAGTAGACACTTGAAATGCTTCAGGGCAAACCATGGAGTAAACAAAAGCTGTATTGGATGTTGATGCTTCTTTGTACCCTGACTTAATTTTGTTTGACTCCATGTCTTTTATGATACTGTGAGTAATTCTGCCAATTGAAAGCAGTCTTACCTAAAGTTAATGCATTTATAAATATGAAGAATCCACCTTTGCATTTAGTCTAACTATACACATTGCAAAATGAAAGAGAAAATTGGTAAATGCTCAGATTTATTCTAAACTGCTCCTCTTGACACAAAAAATATATAAGAGCAAAATACCAGTAGTTTTCCTTTTGGCTTAAAGTAACATTTTCCAGTATGTTATTAAATTATCACCACATTAATAAACTTAAGTAGTACTAAACTATGTGAGGCTAAGACATGTCAGATCAGGACAAGCAATCAAATTATGCTTAGTTGTAATGCCTATCCACAGAAAATATTACATGAACATATTTAATGTACAGTATAGCCAGAGGAGTTTACCCAGAGTTGGAAAAGTAACAAGTAATTAAATGCTAAACTTACTTCGGCTTTACTTTTCTTATAAGGAACAGAGTCCCTCTCTGTAGATGTGTTCTCATATTAAAGAAGCAATGTCAAATCCTAGACATTTGAACACAGCATTTATATTCTGAACACTGGAATGAGGTGGGCTTTATCTCCTTATGTCATCTCTAGGTTCCCTACCTTACAGACAGGCAATTGACATAATTCTCCTCATTATTTATTAAATGATGGAATTATACAATTTAATACATGTAATCTGTAGAAATCCAATAAACTCAAAGCAAATTTTTATTAAAAATTGTTTATAAAACACTAAGTCTGAGGAAAATACGTCTTCAGAGGACAGATGATTCAATATCTTAGACAATCAGTTAATATCTTACTCCCTGCTGAGAAAAGAACTGAGGAAACAAATTCTGTCTCCCAGTTCTTCATCTCAGTTACACTTTGGGGATCTTGCAACACCAGGCTTATACTGCAGATAAAATTCCCAAACTGTTTTCTTTGTTGTTTCTTATGCTAAATGTATTCAGGTCTAGCCTCAGCCTCAACAATATGATCAGCTAGTGCACACCCAGTCTCTTGGCTCAATAAGAACAGCAGTTGACATATCTTCTAGTCATATCTAAAATTGCTTTACAGAACAGGAAACTATTATCATGTGATAATGTAAAGACATAGAAATAATTAAGGTGCTTTGTCGCCAGTTTTGTTTTTGATTTTGTTTGGTTTTAAAGACAAGGTCTCTATGTATCTCTGGCTGTCCTTGAACTTACTATATAGACCACTCTGGCCTCTAACTCACAGAGCTCACCTGCCTCTGTCTCACAAGGGCTTGGATTAAGGGTATGAGCCACCAAGCCTAGCTTCTTCCCCATTTTAACAAATGGTATCCCTGGGAGACTGGGAGTACATCGGTGTTGTATCCTCTGTTTGACAGCATGCCATGATTTCCCCACCCTAGACTTCTAACAGTTTTAATCAGAAAGCCTCAAACTCAAAGGAAGGCAAAGAACCTAAGTGAGATTTTCCTTTCAATTTTGTAACAAGGACATTATTAAAAGTTTTCCTCAATTCTGTGTTCCTGTTACTGATTTCACAACTATGTTATCAGTTAAACTTCGTGATGCAAGGCAGTGTAAATGCATAATGTGGCCAGTGAGAAAAGCAGTAGTAGCTCCTGTTGTGGTTGGATGCTGCCGGAAAGTACTGCCACCCTTTAGTGGGATTTTGCTTAGTTATTATAACTATCTCTCTGTAAATGACACTTGGGATTATTTAAGCTTATGTTGTAATCTTTTTAATCCTTAGTGATTTAAATTTCAGGCTAAACACCATAGAGCAAACCAGCACTTACCAGATATGTTTAAAACATGTGGTTTGAGCAAAAGTCTTTTTTGTCTAGGCTCTTCCTGATGAAGACCTGGCATTGCTTTTAGTTAACCAAAGAGATTTGCCCAAAAGTTCATCCCAAATTGTTCACTGAATAAATAAATGCTTTCTCAAGCTGTATCAGATGGTCTATGATACCACCTTTTCTTCAGAATTAATAAAAAATTAGAGCAATGGACATTCATTAATCCAGTTTAGAATTTGAATGACCCTTTCATAAGTGTAAAGCTTTGTGTGTGTGTGTGTTGTGTGTGTGTTGTGTGTGTCTGTGTCTGTGTGTGTGTGTGTGTGTCTGTGTGTCTATGTTTCTCTGTGTGTGAATGCTCACTACATTTCCTAAAATCAAGTAACTCAATATAAATGTACATCTATTTATAGGTATATTTATACACATTTTGACACCTGTGATTACATGTCATAGGCAATGTATTACAGAAGGGAACAGCACTTTTTAAAATGTTACTTGCAGATAAACAAAGCCTATAAGACAAAATCAGTACAAAGATTCTGGCTCCCATGTAGGCAAAACTTCCTGGTCTCAGAAAGTGGCTATCATTTTGATTCACCAAGAGTTATTACATACTAAAGCTATAACTTTGTCACTATGATATTAATAAATGTTACTTGAAGAAAACTGAATCACATTGAGTTTTATTTATGAAAAAAATCTTGGATTTTGTTAAATACAGAAAAGGAAGAAGTCAGATGTCTAAATAGTATAAACAGTGAATGAAAAATATTCTATTTTTCTTGATCAAAAGTGTGTGTTTCCAGCCTATCTTAGACACTCAAAATTTTCTGTTTGTTTTCCTACTCAAGTTTGACTTTTCTATAGACATCATAATTATGTGGTATATAATTGCCAATCCATCATATTTTTCAAGACAGATTTCAAATTTTAAATTATTTCTAATTTTGCTCTTCTTTGATTCATCTGGAACTAAAAATCTCAATAGTCGTTTGCAATCTGTAATCTATAATTCATAGGCTGAGATTGAATATCAAGCCCAATTCAAACTTGGAATCCTAAAACTATTTTTGAAGTGGTACCTCAGCTGAAGTTAGAAGGGTCTTTTTCAGTAAGGAAGAAACGTTTCATTATTCAGTAGGTAATTAAACACTTACACACACTCAAAAACCCACCCATGCCCTAATACCATGTTTTTGAGATACAATCATGTTTATTCTGATCGTTTGAGACTTAGCCTAGCTAATGTATCTAATCAAATATTGATGCATGTCATCTGGACTTAGTTGTCTGGCAAATTCTTCCCGATGCCTTTTTGTTAGCAGAACTATAAAAATAACTTATGTTATTCTACTCAAACAGAGGATTGTTCCGGTCTACTCTGTGGGTGCACATGCTCATGACAAGTCTGATGGTTTATTCAAAATGAATTAACAGAAAGTCATACAAGAATTTTCCTTTAACTTTGTTATTCACAATATCTTTATAATAATCTTTTAATTCTATATATAAAACTATCAAGAATGTATTCACCTATGTTCTGCGGATCTGTCAACTATCAATTTATCTATCATACCATCTATCTGCGTATGTACCAACCTACAAATCATCTGTATAAATATTGAAGGCTCAAGGCCCCATCAACTGTCCACATAGCATTACAAACAAAAATAGATGATGAGAAATTTATAAACGGTGAAAATAGACTTGAATGTCCTTGGAAGAAGCCAAATTCAGAAACATATATATAAATCAAGTGGTAATTATAAAAGTTTGAACATTAACAAATATTTTCAAAAGTCAAGGATGGCATACATCATCCTTTGTCCATCACACCAAGTTGACAGTAGCCTTTTTTGATCTTGTTGAACCATCTTAGAAATAAATGGAGGATGGCTCATCTAACAATTCCATGGAAGGTTCGATTGTATAAACATCATGTTCTTTAAATTGAACTTATTCTCTTGCTTTTCCAGCTTTATCAATCAGGGAAGTCCACAATACATGTAAGTTGACAACATCACATCCTAGCTCAGTGGTTCTCAACCCTCCTAATGCTGTGACCCTTTAATATAGGTCCTCATGTTGTAGTGACATCAAACCATAAATTTATTTTCATTGCTACTTTACAACTATAGTTTCTCTTTACCATTATGAACTGTAATGTAAATGTGATTGCAGATAGAGGTTTGAAGATTGGGCTGCAACTCATAGACTGAGAAGCACTGTTCTAGGTTGTCAGAGACTAGGGTTCTGGCCCTTACATTTTATTACTGGAGTTAGAACAACACCAAGAGAAGGAGACCATGGTGGGGGGGGCGATATTACTGATCCTTACCTCACTTGCAAACAAAATTGATTTCATTATTTATATCTTGGTTTTCTAAATTCTAAATTCTCTACCATTTGGCTTGAAATCATTGCTCTCTCTCTATGTGTGCCTTCCTGCCTGCCTGCCTCCTTCCTTCCTCTTTCCTTTTTAAAATTTTATTTTTAGTTGACAGATGATAATTATATCTATCCTTTCACTTAATTTTTTGGTTAAAATCATCTCTATATTTAAGTACTTTAAAAGTAAAAACATAAAGATAATTTATTCTAGGACATGTGTGTGTAGTTTTTATTTTTAAATCTTCGTAGGCCCAAATTGTTTTAATATACCCAGATGAGTTCCTGAAGAAAGTAGCACATACTGGACGTATTGGAAGTGAACAGTTTTTTTCCTCGTATGAATAGAAGTGGTAAAGGCCATTCAGCTTTGCCACTGTAAGTCCTAATACTGATTTCATGTATGTATTTTTTTACATAATAATGACATTTACCTAAAGAGTAGAATTTTTTAGAAAATATTTAATATTAATAAATATGTACTAATCAATTTCCTTCATCCTTAAATGGAATGATTCTAAAATACAGCAAAATTAGTTGATTTTAAAATGTAAATATTATATATCACCTAAAATGGTAAAAGCAGTTCAAACTCATAACCTAAAATAATTGGTAACTAAAAATCATGTCAAATCATGATTGGGTAACATCACATGTGAAATAATCAGGTTTTTCAGTCTTTCCAGGATTTTGTGGGTTTTTTTTTTAAACATTCAGTGGATTATGTTTGTGACTACTGATTAACCATAGCAATTTTTCATCTAAAAGTGAAAATCTTCAATGTAAAAGTATCTGATTTAAAATTTTATTATTGATTCAATTTGTGCTTTGACAACCTCTTCCATGTATATAATGTGATTACTCTCTCACCTCCCTTTCCTATCTTCCCGCCAGTCCCGCCAAGCTACTATGCTCCCTCTTCATCCTTCCATACACGGGTAAATGTAGTTAATGACTGAAAGGCATGGATGGCAATGAATGAGAAAAGCTGATAATCAGTGAATCTTAATTTGTATATGTTTGAACGTACTGCATTCAATCTATTTAAGTAAAGCATTCTAGGTTGGCACCCCAAACAGCGATCAAATATATCACAAAGTTCAATGATGCTGTTGTTGTAAATTAATTGACACAAAACATGTACTTTGTACTTGCTGTTGTTTAGATAGTAACCAGTCACCAGGGGAAAAGACAAAATAAAGTCACGATTCCACAAGGAAGAGAAGCCAGAGTCAGTCTTTCATAACGACCTTTGGACAAGTAAAACCTCACAGGAAGGTAATCTTGTTCTCATTATCCGAGGAGGCTCAGATTTAGAGCAAAGGGGGTAAAATGAACACATTTTTTTGGCTTTACCTGAAAGACACTCTTCCTGCTTGATTTTTCTTTGGCCCATTCTATATGTGCACCACACAAATCCACGATTTCTACGTTGTGCCTGGTTTTCTGTAAACAGAAACAAAATAGGAATAAAGATCACACACCCTTGAAGAAATGTGTCAGAGAAACAAATGAGCTGACTGAGGTGGAGGTTATACATATGTATGGCATAAAGCTTCCCTTTGTGCTTCCCAGGGGAAACCTAATCTGTGGTGCTCTTACTTGGGATTTTCTAATTTTAATACACTAAAATTAGAAGCATAGCTTTACACATATTTCATTTGGTACAGATAATAAGAAGAATTAATACTTATAGCAATGATTGGACAGAATGTTAAGGAAATAGAAGCTTAAACATCTCCTTTTCTGTCCTGAATAATACTGTTGGTCAGTGAAGGGCATGAAAAAAAAACTTGTTAGACCTAATAGTAAAAGAGAAACCTGAAAATTCATAATGGAATGGGAAAAGGTCTAGTTTTAGTTTTGTGACTTCAGCAAAGTCACTTACAATCATTTTGAGATTAGAACAAATGGATTCGATTTATCTGACTGTATCCTCAAATGTTTGTATTTTTGTATGTTAAAATATTCAAAAGGTACTATTAACTCGCAACAATGAAAAATTCACACATCTCTGACCTCAGCACTCACAAGACAGAGGCAAGCTGATCACTGTGAATGGAAGGCCAGTCTGGTCTACGTAGTCAGATATTGTCCTCAAATAAGAATTTAAAGAGTAAGAGAAAGAAAGAAACAAGAAAAGGAAGAAACAAGGGAAGAAAGGATGGAAGGAAAGAAGGAAGGAAAGAGGTATGGAAGAAAGGAAGGAAGGAAAAAAGAAGGACGGAAGACAAAAGGAAGGAAAGAAGAAAGGAAGGAAGAAAAGAAGAATGATAGAGGGAAGATTCACATTTTAGACTTTAGGAGTATATGAGTAAATTTTATGTAATAAAGTAGATCTATTAAGTAGATTTATTAAGTAGATCATAGCATTTGCTTCTTTTTATACAAAGTACATAAATGCATGTCATTTTGTTTCAGTAAATCCCAATAACCAGCTAATACAAATATTACAATTGTCTAATAATTTCATTTAACTCATAGTAAATAACATGTACATATGTTTAAATTCTCACATCTTCAGGTATTAAAGAAAGAGCAAATTTGGGAAATTTACTATTTGGCAATAAGCACTATATAGAAATGTTTTACAACAGTTTCCGTGTGCTCTGAGCTACTCTGGGTTTCTTTATTAAGAAATTTAATAATTTCCTCACCTTTCTCCTACAGAACAACTTGAACATTTAAGATAGAAATGACATATTTTAGGCAGCTTTCAATGTCATTAACTTTAAGTTAAAACTTGAAATTAGAAATATAAAACTGTTAAAAGATACAGTCTGTTCATAATTGTTGTCTCATAACCAGTATGTCCTATTTCATTGGGCTTTAAAAATATCCAATTGAGGAGTAATAGGATTTTGTTTTGTTTTTATCCCTTTGGTAAAATAGGAGATGTTTGTCTTTCAGCAAATAAAGACTAAAATGTGGTGTGTGTGTGTGTGTGTGTGTGTGTGGTGGATATGTGTGAGTGTGAGTCTATGTGTGACTATGTGAGTGTGTGTGAGTGTGCGTAAGATTGCGTAAATGTGTATGTGTATGTATGTACAATTTTGTGAGTTGTGAGTGTGTGAGTATGAGTTTTTTTGTGTGTGAAAGAGTGTGTGTGAGTTTGTGTGCATGTATGTGTTTCTGTGTGTGTGAGGGAAAAAAAGAGAAAGGGAGAGAGATGGAGGAAAGGAGGGAGAAAGAGAAGGATTGAGGGAGGGAGGCAGAGAAGGAGGGAGGGAAGGGGAGAGAGAATGAGAGAGAGAGAGAGAGAGAGAGAGAGAGAGAGAGAGAGAGAGAGAGAGAGAGAGAGACAGAACCTAGGTGTTCATGCATAATTTTTCTGGAGGAAAAAATCCACCTGGCTGGATAGCAGTCCGCAGCAGGCCTTTTACTTGTATTACTTGTATTCAGTAGGAGCCCTGCGGGAAACCCTTTAAGATCAGCCATGCCCTTGAAAATGATTGCAACCAGTATGTTTCACAGGTTCACTCTGCACTGACATCCAGGCTATTACTACTGTGGATCTCATGAAGAAATAGCAACAGCAAGCAGCTTCCTGTAGAGTTCGTTATATTATATCATACTCAGATCCAACAATAATCATTAAGGGAATAAAACTAAAGCACTTTATTTCCCCATGTAATGCAATGTGGAGGGAGAAGTGGTAGCAGAATTACATTGTATAAGATGCATTTTGCATATATCAAGGATTTTCTTAACTAGCATTTCCCTACAGCTATATCATCAGTTAATCCTTGCAATAGTATGAGGCAGGTATTATTTACTACTATGTTACAGGTTATATGGTATATCAGAATTATCTGGCCTGTAGAAGTTTCCCGAGGCAAATGGCCTAAAGGGGTCTGACTTTGTGTTATTTCATGTATTTTGAGTGTTGTGTCTGAATGTACACCTATGTACCTCTTGCATTCTTGGTGCCTGTGACAAAACAAGGCAGACAGTCCTCCAGAACTGGAGTTATACACGGATCTGAACCACTTTTTGGTGGCTGATAATTGAACTCTGGTCCTTTGGAAGATCAAAAATGAGCTTAAGTGCTGAGCCATCTCTCCAGCCTTAAGAGTCAGAATTTAAATGCAACTAGAGTCACTATCTTCTTTATGCAATGCTAGGGATCAGACCTGGGACCTTGCTCATACATAGACAAGTACTCTACCACAGAGATGTATCCACGACTCTCAAGGTCTGTTCTTAACCACTATACAGCCCTTGACATTAGATTTAACAGTGGAATGATACTCATGATAGAACACTTCCGAATTTGTGGAAAACCGTGGCTTGCTCATTAGACTCCAGGGCTGTCGTTGGTCTTGTTTTTGTCCCTTCTACTGAGCTGATGCTTTTGGAGATCTGTCATCCATTTATCATCTTTATTTACAATACCTACACTGCCTCCCAATCTTCATACAGTGGCTTCTTTGTATCAGCTCTCTGCACTCTTGGTGATCTCTACCCTAATTCTTAATTAACTTCATTTCTACCAGAAAGTAACCCACGTATTTTTATATACTGACTATCACTGTTTTGATCCCTAGAACTAAGTTTCCTCAACTTGGGGCTTGTTTGCCTTTCCCTTCACTGTCTTTTCTGATATATGGAACAGTGCCTGGCACACACTTGCTGTTCAGTGAATATTGACTGAATTCCTGAGTGAAGAAAAATTCCAACATGCACCTATCTTTTCTGCTTTGCAAAAACGTCTTGAGCATCTTTAAATTTTTGGTTTTACATAAATTAAGATTTCTAAATTTTTTTAACAGTAACACAGTCATTTGTGATTTGGGAAAGTGATTACAATAGTTCAATAAATTCATGTAAACCAAGTATGAATTTTATGGAATCATTCTATACCCATTCATTGTGCAGCAATGAATTCAGTATGGCATCTATGCTCGATCCTGAAACTCCAGGGTTACAGGAGGTATTCATTGTTCTTTGAAGAATTTCATTGCTAGGGCTGACATATGAATCACTGAATCACTAGCATACAAAAGGTGCTGGGTTCAATCCCCAGTAACACATGTGTATGCACACACACACACACACATGCATACACACACACACACACACACACACACACACACACACACACACACACGAGGAGGGTAGGCAGAAGCATAGATAGTGACAGAAATTTCCATATTAGGAATGCTTGAAGACTTCCTGGTTTTATATAGAGCCTCTATGATGTTGAAACAGAAGAACTCTATGGGTAAAGAGCAGGAATGCTTCCATATTATTTACATTGTTTGGCTATGCTAATTTCAGAATGTCATGAGCTAAACACTATGGCTGTGTCATCTAGCTCATGATTATCCCAATCCAAATTCCTGTCACTCCCAATCACTTCCCTGTGTTCCTCATGTTGACACAGCTTCCCTGACATTTGTCCTGTACTCCTCATAGTTCCGCTTTTTCATTTTCTCTCCAATCTATGACTTCACTGTGCTTCTTATCAACAGAACTGACCCTACATTCTGTATATATCCTTTCTGTTCCTGACATTCTGATATTACTGAAACAGTTTGTATGAACCTTCTAGTCCCCTAAGACTGTACTGGTTTGACTTCTTTCCATGTGTAATCCCATGTTCTCCATTCAACAGGCACTTCAACCACCCCATAACTGCTTCACACTGGCCCTCTGGTCATTACCTGTCTGTCTAGTAATCTTCTGGAAGAGCAATCCTGATACACAATCAGGAATGTGCACCACAGATAGTGCTTGCCCTTTCTACTGGTCTAGTCTCTTACCAATATTTTCCATATCTAGTTGCCATTTTCTTTTCCCTTTTGTGACAGGTACTTACCTACATCACAATGTGTTTAACCTTTCCAACTCTGCTCCATGGCATGGCTTGCTCCTACTTCCTAAAGGTTGTAGTGCTCACAGACAGGACTCCTAACTCCCATCCTTTCTTATAATAAAAAAAAAACTGCTTTACACTAAGTTCTTCTGTATTTTTGCCATACCTTTGTGAAGCTATTACCAGTCACTTTAACATGCTCATGGAGAAACTCATGCAGGAACTGGCCAAGTACCTCACATAAGGTCGTACATTTAGCAAGTGCCTACGCTGAGATGTTAGTTCATTTTTATCCAGCTTCATGCAGCAAGCTCTTGGCAACACAGTATACATCCTCACCTTAGTCATTCTTTCTTCCTACTAGTCTACTGATTCAAAGTAATGTACCTAATTTATATTTTAAGAGAATGTTAACATTTTCTTATTCTTCTATTCATAAGATTCTAGATATGACTCTGTGAACTGTTTCTATCTGCCTAAAGCCTCATTCCTTGGTATGAGAGTATCCTGTATGTAAGTCAAAAGTTCTTGAAATACAGTTGCCATACAGGGCACTGATGACTCTTAACCCCTGGCCTGCTTGACCTTAGAGCAAGAAATAAATTTCCCTAAGGTGCTTCCCTCCCTAACTCCTGATTCCATCTAGAGAATCTGCACCCTACTTTGTCCCTTTGCTCCTACTTATACTCCCACCATCCTTCAGTCATGAGAAACAATGGACGAATGCTATTTTAAATGATCAACTCAAAAACTTCACTCTTGGCCACTCCTAGCTCTCTTCCCTTTTTTTTCCAGAATCACTAGGTTTTTGTACTCATGTCTTCCCGTTTCTCATGTTCCACTTTCCTCTTGACCCACTATAGCCTGGCTTTTGTTCCCTTTTCCAATTAGTCTAAAGTATTTTAATAATCAAGATCAACATACATCACCAAACACCAAGAGTCCTTGGACTCTTAGAACTTAGACTGTAAAGTTCTGGGGCCATCTTCCAAGACATGTTCTTGTTCCTCAGTGATACAGGCATGTTTCTTCCAGTGCTTTTGTCTGTTATATGGCTCCTTGTTTTTTCACTTGTTTCTTGTTCTTCCAAGATTGTCAATAACCTAAGGTTAACTTTTAAGTAATTTTCGGATTACGTTCCTTAGCTCTCACTATTTCTCACTCAACAGTACATTGTAGATTTTAGTCTTTCCCCTAATCTGGCCTGTCATTTACAAAGGTTGACTTCTTAATCAGTTCTTGTGCCCTGTCTCTTCCAGAGTCCAACTATTCTTTAGGCTAAGTACGATCTAAGTATGCTATAACATGGCATAGGGATCTCGGGGCAATAATCTTCTTCTCAGATTCCCCTACTATGCTCTATCAATTGTCGTATTTAACTGTCTATTTACCAGTCTACATGTAGTTTCTTCTGTCCTTTAATCACATCTGTCATCACTCAGAGCCAAAGTGTTTAAAAACCATGATTCCCAAACTAGCCTTGCTATTTCCATCTTATGTCTACAACCCCTTGAACACATTTGCCTTTTTTTTGACCTGAGTTCTTCTAGTTCCTTCTTCCGGAGACAGCCACAAAACCTCTTCTATTCGATTCCAACATGTTGGTGAATTTTTTTTCTCTTCAAACTTCACATCGTTTTATCTGTGGAGTCAATTCTCTATAAAATAATGTCCAACACCCTCATGTGTATAGACCCAATTTCTCAATTGACTATCCTTTCAGATCTGTTTGCTTTTCTTTTCCATATGACCTATACCCATGGGAGTTTTCAAAATGAAACATGTATTTGTAGCCATTAAACTGCTTAAATCATGTGTGAGCTAGATGGATATGTATAACTGAAAATATCTAGATTCTGTCCAGTATCATAACTACTACAAATAAAGAACACATCTTAAGAAAAGTTATTTATGAAAGAATAAACAGTCAGGCCCTCAGTAGACATTATCATATGGCAGAGCCAGAGAAAATAATAATAATAATAATAATAATAATAATAATAATAATATAATAATAATAATATAATAATAATAATAAAAGAACATTCTAGCTTGCTTTCTGTTAATATGATAAAACACTGACCAAAAGGAACTTGAAGTGGAAAAGGCTTATTTCAGTTACAGGCTACAGTTCATTATCCAGGGAGACCAAGGCAAGAACCTGGGGGCAAGACTTGAAACAGAGGCCAGAGTGGAATACTGGCTTGCTGCTGTCAGCTTGTTCTAGTAACTTCCTTATATATCCGAGACCCACCTTCCCAGAAAGCTAGTACTCTCATGGTCTTGGCCTTCTATATCAATTTATCAATTAAGAAATTGCCCCACAAACATGCTCACAGGCCATTCTGATGGAAACAGTTTCTCAATTGTAGTTCCTTCTCCCTAGGTGTGTCTAGGTTTGTGTCATGTCTAAAAACACAAAACAAAACTATGGTAGCATGATGAATTTTAAATTATCACAGAAAACTGATTATTTGAGTAATATTAAAACATCAAGGATGCTTTAGGATCCTTCACTACAGTAAGAAGAAGGAGGATCATGTGAACAATAGTTTAAATTATGCTTTGTTTACTTTAGAAGAGTCCCAGGCTTAAAAGACAATGACTAGGTACTAGGGAACAGAAAAGCCTCAGTGTTTAAGTACTGAACATCAGGACAAGCAGCTCAGAAAAAGTAGTAGAATGTATTTGAAATAGAATCGAGATTTCATTCAAGACGTTTGAAATTAAAGAACCCTTTAATAGAAAATGTATTTCTGATTCTACAGCATTGAAACTCAGGCAAAGGTAGCTAATGAGTGGCATGGATGAGGGAGTACACTGTAATAAAAACAAAGTTCATAAACTGACCAAATATGGATTTGAATCTAGGGATATTGATGCTATGTCTTTTGTGGGTGTGTCTTAGTTTGGGATTCTATTGCTGTGCAGAGACACCATGACCACAACTATGGTAATTTTTGTAAAGCAAAGTATTTAATTCAGGCTCATTTTCAGTTTCAGAGGTTTAGGACATTATTGTCATGGTGAGAAACATGTCAGCAAGCAGGCAGACATGGTCTGAGGAAGGATCCTAGATATCTACATTTTGATCCACCGGCAGCAGAAGGATACTGTGCAGCACGTTGGGTATAGCTTGAGCCCAGGAGAGCCACAGTGACACACTTTCTCCAATAAGTCCACACCTACTCCAAGAAGGTCTCCTAATAGTGCTGGTCTCTATGGGACAAGCATTTAAAGACATGAGCCTGTAGGGACATTCCTATATAAACTACCACAGCTGGTAACATCTACTACCACAGCTGGTAAACTCAGAAATGGAGAGAGAGAGAGAGAGAGAGAGAGAGAGAGAGAGAGAGAGAGAGAGCACTCTATTGAAGAGTTCCTGCCTCTGGACAGGAAAGCATACAAGTTTCTTTGTTGGAGCAATGTGAAGTCATTAAAAATTGATCCTGGGCCTTAGCCACTTCTGATTTTTATTATTCTCTTAGTCCATCTTCATCGGTTCTCAATAATCGCTGACAGAGTATTCTCTATTTTATTTGTCTTAGATTAAGCCTTTGGGTTTAGTTTTTCCATTTTATGGGCTATTTGGGGCACATAGTTTTGGTGTGTATTAGAAAGTGTCTCAGGCCAGACAGTCTTTTGCTTTACAGTGCTTTCTATGATAGACATTGGGCACATATGTGACAAATCATTGGGCCTCTTCTCTCTCTTTCAATCCTAGATGTGTTTTTAAACAAAACAAAGCTCAGAGTTTCTCAAGTAGGTTATGAGCTACCAGTTTTTATTTTGGATTAATTGCTGTTTTGGAATATGGACTGAGATTGTCCTTACAATTTTGAAACACAGAACACAAATTGGTTTAGAGGAATTAACTTTAACCTCATAACTTGTTTTGATTCTGGAAAATCGTTCATGGAGGAGGACAAAACTCACTTATCAATTTTCGTCTGGGAAAAATGATTTAGGAAGGAATACAGAGTTGATACCTGATCTCATTAGTATCTAAAGTATGGCCTCTGTCAACAAAGAAGAGAAGACTTTGATTATAGTATGTGGGTTTTTGTATATGAATATAAATGATGTTAATAATAACTGAAATTGCTACACAGTGAAATTTCTCAATATGTTATACGACAAATCAAACTGGATCCTCAGAAAAGTAAACCTTCATTGACAGTTGTAGTGCTAAAGTTTTCTAAAGGAAAACATGTTTTCTCCTTTAAAAAAAATAGACTTAGACTTATTTCTTAATCCAAACCTTTGTAGAATGAATCTGATAACTTCTTCATAGATTACTTGTACTTGCTGATTTTCACATTTATATTACCTATAGAGCTAATGGGATTTTCCCAAAGTTGACTCAATTCACTTCCATTGGCTGTCACTTTAGGTAATCGACCTTACTTGAACCACATGAAGGTACTCTCATAGGACCTTCCTAGAATTCCAGTTCTTCCCTCTTCATGGTCAGAGTGTGGGTGTGTTCTTAGCTCCTTTTGTGCATCAAGTGTAGCTTAAAATGCCATTCCTACAGGGATGTCTTCTGAGGAACTGTTAATAGTGAACACAGAATCTATGTTGGTCAAGCAAGTAAAGACTTTGATTCATGTATTTAAACCAAGGGGAATCAGGAAACTCAGAAGAAATAGGATGGAAATGTTATTTTTTCCTTCCCCTATGTACTCTGTTCCTTGAGTTTCTCCCTGTGACAGAAAGGTGATCTGCCCAGCACACTTGCCCAGTGAACCCTCCTGCCTTCTTGGACTGTCCAGTCGTAGTCAGTATTGTGATGAGCCCAGTGTGACATTTTCTACATTGTCTGTCTCATTTGTTTGTCACTTGTCAGTCTGTGTCTTGCATGTATACCTTTTCAAATAAGGCTGGTGCCTGAACGTTCCTTATAAAAGACACACAGACAGAGCTGTAATAACTGGCATTGCTTTTGTTGTGGCCCTATTAACACTATGTTGTAGTTGAGATAGCCAAAAGCTATCCAGCAAATAAAATGTGAACCAGATATCTGTAGCCTAGGTCATCTAACATAAAAGCATTACATTTATCCTATATGATATACCACTCCTCAGCAATTTCTGGTTCATAAGTCGCTTTTAAAAGCCTATATACATTTATTGTACAGTGGGTTTTTTCTCATGTACTGTAGGGAAAATGTTCATTTTATTCTAGAGGTACACAAGCTGGGAAACATGCATTATGCTGACCAAAGTGATAAAATACAAAGTCAAGTTTCATAATTAAAATAGTTTTCTAAGACAGCCTAAGGTGAGGTTTATTGAGGGATGGCAAACTATTATAAATTTATAATGCTTCCTATCAATTTAATTGATTTTTGTAGTTATTAAAAATTATGTAAGATACAGAATTTATTGTGGTTAATGGCCAAATCTTAAGAAAATGATGTCCAGTGAACACAGCTTCATTTACAGTAATATTGATCATTGGGTTTTTTTCTCATAAAATTTATGTTAATAGTACAATGGAACTTACTTTCCTCTTTTTTCTTTCTTTATCCCTGTAATCTCCAGATTTTCAACTGTAACCCTTTACTAGTTATTAAATGTATGATGGTGTACTCTGAAGCTGTTTTAGTGAAATTCAGTGGAGATAATTGTCCTGACTGCAGAAACACAATCATGAGATTCAAATACTTGATAGACACTCAAGATGGCTTTGCCAGGCTATGATGCTAAGATCTACACAGGCTTTTCCATTCTTCTGGGTCGTATTGACCAGGAGTCTGTGTGAGGGCTCAAGTCACTCTACAAAGATAAAAGTATTCTGTGATCATTTTGCACGATACTCAATAGTTCATGAACAGTGTTTTCATTGAAACTGTTTTCCTCTTTCTGCTCACTCCCATATTTTCCATAAGTTCATCTTGTTGTTGAGCTCACACTACAGTGAAATACAATTAGATCTGGTGATTACCTAATTAGTAGGAAACACATTTTTCGCATTGAAAGTAAACAATATTAAAGAAAGTAAAGAATTTATATGGAGCCTTTCACGCTTCTTTTTTATTTTCAT
The DNA here is from genome assembly GCF_004785775.1 of Grammomys surdaster. Taxonomy (NCBI): domain Eukaryota; kingdom Metazoa; phylum Chordata; class Mammalia; order Rodentia; family Muridae; genus Grammomys; species Grammomys surdaster. The sequence continues at coordinate 1,294,257 of NW_021620713.1, read as the reverse complement.
TATTTGTTGTTGTCTTCAAGAATATAGCTGTATAGGTGGTTTGTGAAAGTTAATAGTTTATTGATTGTCTTTTAAAACTTCTATAGTTAGAAATAAACAGTTTAAAGGCTTGTATCTCATAGAAATGCACAGCAGCATGGCGGTTATCTGGTATCTCAAAGGAAGTAGTCAAATTTTAGTTAGATAAGAAATTCCAATTCAGGCACTAATCCCCACTGATAAGAGATTTAAAAATTAGATCTGTAGATTGTCATGGTAAAAACAGATCCTATGTATTCCTCAGTTTTTTCTCATCTCCTAAATAATCAAGCTTGCTGTTTTACAGAGGAGAATGTTATAGTAAAGGTCTGAATCCATCCCCAGGTACAGATTAACATTATCTTTTTCTTTAAGAGATGGTTCAGCAGTTAAGAGAACTGGCTGCTCCTCAAGAGAACCCAAGTTTAATTCCCAGAACCTACATGGCAACACACAACGGTCTGTAACTACAGGTCTAGGAGACCCAACATCCTTACACAGACAAGAATGCAGACACAGCACGAATGCATGCAAAATAAAGACAAAGAAGTAAAAAGAATCAATCTATTGAGTATGCACTCCTCAGGAAGGCAGGTCAACCTTAAGCTGTGCTAAAGATGTAGGAGGAATACTTATACCCTAAGATAACACTGGATACTTTTCTTTCCCCAGATTCTCACCTTCTGTCAGTTTCAATAGCCACCCTGAGGGTCTATTGTGATTCAGAAAGGCATAACATCTGTCTCTTCTTCTTGTCTTCCTTTAAGAAGCCTGCAGCATCTAAGCATGCTTTCTGAGGTACTCTGGGTTTCCTAGCTGTTCTCTGATGCTCTCCCATCCCTGTCCATCATGTGGCTGACCTCCCTGCCTACTTCATGGCATAGTGTTCTGTGTTTCACTTTTCCTCTAACCTCTCTCCCTTTTCCAGCAGTTGTGGAAATTTTCAGCTTGCTTGCCATGGAATTTTTTTGAAAGAATAAAACAATTATCTCCAGGCTTCCTTTTAAACCTGTTCTTAAAATTTATTATCATTGCTACCAAGAACCCCAAGAAGTAAGCCAAGTTTTCCCAGTAACATGTTGCAATTCACTACAATTTCCAGTGACACACAGGCCGGCACTACTGCAGATATGAAGTGCGAGACAGAAAATGTTCTTGTCTGTCTTGGCTCTGGAGTTCTCCCCTGCAGATTCATTAAGTTTTGTAAAACTGAGAGTTACAATGTTAGGTGTACTTTAAGAAAAATTAAAGAAGGTTTTTGCACTGCTAGGGGGCCTGCTGCATGACAGACAAGTGCTTACTGTTAACTCATGCCACTAGCCATAATTTTGAGTGTTGAGAGCTAGGACCTCATTGGTCCACACAGCCTCTTCATTTTGAAATAATTACTGTGCAGAAATTTACATTTTTAAAAAAAGTGAATGGTTTTACCCCCGTGGGTAGATCCATGCCTGGCCCATAGAATACTAGTCAAGGCCCTCCACACTCTCAACCTCAACCCATAAGTACAGTAAATGTACTTAAAGATTTCCTGACCTTCTTTGACTCAACACTCTCTGGACCTAGCAATAGCCGATCTGGCATAAAGAGGAAGTTTTAGATTCTCTTTTCCTTCCTCCTCCAGCAACAATTATTCTAGTCTATGAGCAAAATATAAGCTGTCAGCTTTCTGGAAAGAGATGTGTCTTCTGTAGGTTTTAGTTGATGTTTATTATTATTATACTTGTTCCGTGCACAAACAAAAGCTAAAAGGAGAAATAAGTTCTTTGGGTTTCTTGTACGGCATAGTGATTATACTTAATCTATTCAGTATGTGAATACTTACTCAGTATGTGAATAAATGCTTAATATGTGATACTGTAGAGAGTGTGCTTTAAATATTCTTACTATGAGTAAATTATGGGGGTAATATGTTCATTACTGTGATATAATCATTCCATGGTATATGTATATCAAACATCACCTTCAACATAAATACATAATTGTAGGTTAAGTTGGAGAGTGAGGAGGATGTATCTGGTGGAGCACTTGACCATCATATATGAGAGCCTTAAACTGATTTCTAGCAAAACAACTACAAAAAAAGCACACACACACACACACACACACACACACACACACACACATACACACACACACACACACATGAAAACCCACCAGAGCACAAGTGTATAGTTGTTATTTCTGATTAAAAAGTTGCACAACAGAACCAGACAGACCTTCAATACGAAAGCGTTGTATTGACTTTAGAAATTGTGGGGCATAAATATTCCTGAAAATATGTATAAGGTTCTAGAGTTTGTGTTTTCTGAATAGTATGTGGGGATTAAAGCAGAAACTATCTCACCTATCTAATTGAAGAAGGAGATCCACCTGGCCTGATCTGCCTGGATATGAAGACAACAGAAATTAATCCAGATGACCACAAGTATCCTGTGTGAATTTACTGAACAGGCGTCCTGTGTCTGCAGCTTGTGCTGGCCGAAAAGCTCACTTTCTACTAACAGCAGGGTCACTGTTCTTAGATTAGTTGTCCTTCCTTTCTCTTTCGCTGGCATGTCTAGAACACTGACCATCCTGCCACTGGTCCAAGACAGGTGAGGACATCAAACTATTCTGCTAGTGAGAGACAGCCTGAGGTTTACCAAAGTTATATTGATGACAAACAGCAATTGAGGAATTTTTCTTTTTCAATAAGACAAAGGCCTATGGCATGTCTGTCCTCAAGGTCTTACCCCAGTACCTATGCCAGGAATGGGTTTCATCTTGAGATGCTGGCCTTAAATCCAATCCAAAAATCTTTGGTTATTTCCATAACATCTGTGTCACTGCGGCATCAGAGGACATGTCTTGCCAGGCAGGTCATTGTCTTACCTCACTCAGAGGATTCACAGCTGGGTAAGGCTAATGACTAACTTTTCCTCCAGTTCAATGCATTACACTTTCCATGACTATTAAAACTAGAGAGTAGGGATGAAGTTCCTGGGTCAGTATTAACTTGATTTGTCCACGTGTTATGACCTTTGTGTTATGTATGAGGAGGTTTCAATGATAGAGCCTTATTGTCAAAGTTCTGGAGGGTAACAAAAAGCAATGGAAATACCAGTAAATTTTGGTTTTTATGAGACCCCAACTGACCATCAACTCAAAAAGAGAACCCATTTCTGATTCTGGGTATTTTATTTGTTTACCATGTAGTATGTAGTTATGGTATTGTGCCCCACCCATTATAAAGTAACTCAATTTAAACTATTTTATATGTGTGTATGTATATATTTAAGAGAACTTCTACAATGGTAAGTTCCCATATGACATTTTCAAGAAGCTTTTAATATCAGTTACCCCTCTCCGTATTCTTTCTTTTATCCTGACCTCCCACCCCCAACCTACTTAATCTTTCTGGTTTAATTATACTTCTTGCCCCTCATATATCTCTCTGGTACTCCTCTCTTGAAAGACCTTTCAATCTGCTTACTAGTTTCCTAACATCTATGAGTATGCAAAATGAAACACAAATATCTTAAAGATTCAAAGATAGCATCCCTATATGAGATAAAAATAATGCACTGTCTGCTATTTAGGGTTTAGGTTACCAAACTCAGAATGATTGTTCTTTCTCAATAGCTGAACAATATTGCATTGTGTAAATGGAGCACATTTTCATTATTCATTCGTAAGTTGATGGACATCTAGGCTGTTTCCATTTCCTGGCTATTATGGTTAGCACAGCAATGAACATAGATGAACAGTTATCTCTATAGTAAGATTTGGAGCCCTTTTGTGTACATGCCCAAGAAGTGGTATAGCTGAATGATGTTATATATCTATTTTAAGCTTTTGAGAAATCTCCACACCAATTTCCACAGAGGCTGCAGTTGTCTGCACTCCCACAAACCACAAATAAATGTTCTTCATTCACATACCCATGCCAGCATTTGCTCTTTGGTATTTTGTTTGATTCTATGCTTTTGGGTCTTAAATGTTCTGATTGGGTTGAGATGAACTCTAAAGGTAGTTTTAATTTGTGGAGGTGATTAAGCCCCTGCTGGGAAAGGTACATGAGTGTAATGCAGATGGATGTCCTTATGTCTTTATGTCCGTGGAGATATTTCTGCAGAATCTCCTGGCCTTTTCTGGGGGAGTGCTTGGTTCACTTTAACTTTACATTTGCGTGTTTTAATTTGTAATTGGAAGTCTTTACTTTCACACTTTCTATGACACACATTTCCTCAGAATCAAAAGGGAAAGAGAAAGAGAGAGAGAGAGAGAGAGAGAGAGAGAGAGAGAGAGAGAGAGAGAGAGAGAGAGAGAGAGAGAGAGAGAGATTGCCCTTCCTGGCATCCAGAACAGTGTCTGCATTTAGTGACTGCACATGGGATGGGGCAGCCTCCGGATGGCCCCTCCTTCAGTTTCTGCCCCACACATTAGTCTCCATATTTGCTCCCATGAGTATTTTGTTACTCCTTCTAAGAAGAACCGAAGCACCCACAATTTGGTCTTCCTTATTCATGGGCTTCATGTGGTCTGTGAGTTGTATCTTGGGTATTGGAAGCTTTTGGGCTAATATCTAATTATCAGTGAGTGTATACTATGTGTATTCTTTTGTGATTTGGTTACCTCACTCAGGATGATATTTTCTAGTTCCATCCATTTGCCTAAGAATTTCATGAAGTCATTGTTTTTAATAGCTGAGTAGTACTCCATTGTGGAAATGTACCACATTTTCTGTATCCATTCCTCTACTGAAGGACATCTGGGTGCTTTCCAGCTTCTGGCTATTATAAATAAGGCTGCTATGAACATAGTGGAGCATGTGTCCTTGTTATATGCTAGAGTATCTTTTGGGTATATGCCTAGGAGTGGTATAACTTGGTCCTCAGATAATACTATGTACAATTTTCTGAGTAACTGCCAAACTGATTTCCAGAGTGGTTGTGCCAGGTTGTACCACTGTACTGGCAATGGAGGGGTGTTCCTTTTTCTTTACATCCTCGCCAGCATCTGCTACCACCTGAGTTTTTTAATCTTAGCCATTCTGACTGGTGTGAGGTGGAATCTCAAGGTTGTTTTGATTTACATTTCCCTGATGACTATGGATGTTGAACATTTCTTTAGGTGCCCCTCGGCCATTCGAGTTTCCTCAGTTGAGAATTCTTTGTTTAGTTCTGTACCCCATTTTTAAATAGGCTTATTTGATTGTCAGGAGTACAATTTCTTGAGTTCTTTGTATATATTGGATATTAGCCCTCTATCAGATGGAGGATTGGTAAAGATCTTTTCCCAATCTTTTGGTTACCATTGTGTCCTATTGACAGTGTCCTTTGCCTTACAGAAGTTTAGCGATTTTTATGAGGTCCCATTTGTCAATACTTGATCTTAGAGCGTAAGCCATTGGTGATCTGTTCAGGAACTTTACTCCTGTGCCCAAGTATTTGAGGCTATTCCTCACTTTCTCTTCTATTAGTTTAGTATATCTGGTTTTATGTGGAGGTTCTTGATCCACTTAGACTTGAGCTTTGTACAAGGAGATAAGAATGGATCAAATTGCATTCTTCTACATGCTGACCACCAGTTGAACCAGCACCATTTGTTGAAAATGCTATCTTTTTTACACTGGATGGTTTTAGCTCCTTTGTCAAAGATTAAGTGACCATAGGTGTATAGGTTCATTTCTGGGTCTTCAATTCTATTCCATTGATCTTCCTGCCTGTCTCTGTACCAATACCATGCTGTTTTTATCACTATTGCTCTATAGTACAGCTTGAGGTCAGGTATGGTGATTCCCCAAGAAGTTCTTTTATTATTGAGAATAGTTTTCAATATCCTGGTTTTTTTGTTATTCCAAATGAATTTTCAAATTGCTCTTTCTATCTCTAGGAAGAATTTAGTTGGAATTTTGATGGAGATTGAATTGAATATGTAAATTGCTTTTGGCAAGATGGCCATTTGTACTATATTAATCCTGCCAATCCATGAGCATGGGAGATCTTGCCATCTTCTGAGATCTTCTTCAATTTCTTTCTTCAAATTCTTGAAGTTCTTGTCATAGAGAACTTTCATTTGCTTGATTAGATTCACACCAAGGTATTTTATGTTATTTGTGACTATTATGAATGGTGTCATTTCCCTAATTTTTCTCTCAGCCTGTTTATCTTTTGAATAAAAGAAGACTACTGATTTGTTTGAAGTAATTTTATATTCAGCCACTTTGCTGAAGTTGTTTATCAAGTTTAGGAGTTTTCTGGTGGAACTTTTGAGGTCATTTAAATATACTATCATATCATCTGCAAATATTGATATTTTGACTTTGTTGTTTCCTATTTTATCCCTTTGCTCTCCTTTTGTTTTCTAAATTCTCTGGCTAGGAGTTCGAGTAGGTATAGGAATAGGTAGGGAGAGAGTGGGCAGCCTTGTCTAGTCCCTAATTTTAATAGGATGCTTCAAGTTTCTCTCCATTTGGTTTGATGTTGGCTACTGGTTTGCTGTAAATTGCTTTTACTAAGTTTAGGTTTGGGCCTTGAGTTCTTGATCTTTCCAAGACCTTTACCATGAAGGGGTGTTGAATTTTGTCAAATGCTTTCTCAGTATCTAGTGAGATGATCATGTGGTTTTTTTTCTTTGAGTTTATTTATATTGTTGATTACATTGATGGATTTACTTATACTGAACCATCCTTGCATTCCTGAGATAAAGCCTACTTGATCACGATGGATGATTGTTTTGATGTGTTCTTGGATTTGGTTTATGAGAATTTTATTGAGTAATTTTGCATAGATATTCATAAGGAAGATTGGTCTGAAGTTCTCTTTCTTTGTTGGGTCTTTGTGTGGTTTAGGTATGAGCTTAATTGTGGCTTCTTAGAATGAATCGTGTAGTGTTCCCTCTGTTTTTACTTTTGTGGAATAGTTTGAAGAGAATTGTTATTAGGTCTTCTTTGAAGGTCTGATAGAATTCTGCACTAAAACTATCTGGTCCTGGGCTTTTTTTGTGGGGAGACTTTTAATGAGTGTAGGTATTTTTGTATGAGATATGGGACTGTTTAGATGGTTTATCTACCTCTGATTTAACTTTGGTACCCGATATCTGTCTAGAAAATTGTTTATTTCATCCACGTTTTCTAGTTTAGTTGAGTATAGGCTTTTGTAGTAGGATCTGAAGAATTTTTTTTAATTTCCTCAATTGCTGTTGTTATATCCCTCTTTTCAGTTATGATTTTATTAATTTGGATACTGTCTCTGTGCCCACTGGTTAGTCTGGCTAAGTGTTAATCTATCTTGTTGATTTTCTCAAAGAACCAGCTCCTAGTTCTGATGTTTCTTTGTACAGTCCTTTTTGTTTCTGTTTGGTTGTTTTCAGCCCTGAGTTTGATAATTTCCTGCAGTCTACTCCTCTTGGGTGGATTTGCTTCTTTTTGTTCTAGAGCTTTCAGGTGTGCTCTCAAGCTGCTAGTATATGCTCTCTCTAGTTTCTTTTTGTAGGAACTCAGAGCTATGAGTTTACCTTTTAGCACTGGTTTCATTGTATCCTATAAGTTTTGGCATGATATGCCTTCATTTTCATTACATTCTAAAAAGTCTTTAATTTCTTCCTTGACCAAGTTATCACTGAGTAGAGCGTTGTTCAGTTTCCATGTGTATGTGGGATTTCTATTGTTTTTTGTTGTTATTGAAGACCAGCCTTTGTCCATGGTGATCTGATAGCATGCATGAGATCATTTCAATCTTGTATCTGTTGAAGCCTGTTTTTGTGACCAATTATGTGGTCTATTTTGGAGACGATATCATGAGCAGAAGCTATATTCTTTTGTTTTAGGATGAAATGTTCTATAAATATCTGTTGAATCCATTTGATTCATAACTTCTGTTAGTTTCACTGTGTCTCTGTTTAGTTTCTGTTTCCATGATCTGCCCATTGCTGAGAGTGGGGTGTTAAAGTCTCCTATTATTATTGTGTGAGGTGCAATGTGTGCTTTGAGCTTTAATAAAGTTTCTTCTATGAATGTGGGTTCCCTTGCATTTGGAGCATAGATATTCAGAATTGAGAGTTCATCTTGGTAGATTTTCTTTTTTTTTCTTTTGATGAGTATAAAATGTCCTTCGTCATCTTTTTTTGATAACTTTTGGTTGAAAGTAAATTTTATTTGATATTAGAATGACTACTTCAGCTTGTTTCTTGGTACCATTTGCTTAGAAAATTGTTTTTCAGCCTTTTATTCTAAAGTGGTTTCTGTTTTTGTCACTGAGGTGTGTTTCCTGTATGCAGCAAAATGCTGGGTCCTGTATATGTAGCCAGTCCATTAGTTTATGTATTTTTATTGAGGAATTGAGTCCATTGATGTTAAGAGTCCATTGATGTTGCTTCCTGTTACTTTTGTTATTAGAGGTGGAATTATGTTTGTATGGCTATCTTCTTTGGAGTTTATTGGAAGACTACTTTCTTGCTTTTTCTAAGTTGTAGTTTCCCTCCTTCTATTGGAATTTTGCATCTATTATTCTTTGCAGGGCTGGATTTGTGGTTGGATATTGTGTAAATTTGGTTTTTTTCATGGAATACCTTGGTTTCTCCATCTATGGTAATTGAGAGTTTTGCTGAGTATAGTAGTCTGGGCTGGCATTTGTGTTCCCTTAGGGTCAGTATGACATCTGTCTAGGATCTTCTGGCTCTTATGGTCTCTGGTGAGAAGTCTGGTGTAGTTCTTACAGGTCTGCCTTTATATATTACTTGACATTTTCCCCTTACTTCTTTTAATATTCTTTCTTTGTTTTGTACATTTGATGTTTTGATTATTACATGATGGGAGAAATTTCTTTTCTAGTCTAGTCTATTTGGAGTTCTGTAAGCTTCTTGTATGTCTATGGGAATCTCGTTCTTTAGGTTAGGGAAGCTTTCTTCCATAATTTTGTTGAAGATATTTACTGGCCCTTTAAGTTGGGAATCATTGGTCTTTATCTATTATCCTTAGATTTGGTTTTCACATTGTGTCCTGGACTTCCTGGATGTTTTGGATTAGGAGCTTTTCACATTTTGCATTTTCTTCAAAAGTTGTGTCAGTGTTTTCCATGGTATCTTCTGTACCTGAGATTCTCTCTTCTATCTTTTGTATTCTGTTGGTAATGCTTGTGTCTATGACTCCTGATCTCTTTCCTAGGTTTTCTATTTCCAGGGTAGTCTCCCTTTGTGATTTCTTTGTTGTTTCTACTTCCATTTTTATGTCCTGGATGGTTTTGTTTAATTCCTTCACCTATTTGGTTGTGTTTTCTTGCAATTCTTTAAGATATTTTTGTGTTTCCTCTTTAAGGGCTTCTACTTGTTTACCTGTGTTCTTCTGTATTTCTTTAAGGGAACTATTTATATCCATCTTAAAGTCCTCTATCATCATCATGAAATGTGATTTTAATTATGAATCTTTCTTTTCCGGTGTGATGGGGTGTCCAGGACTTGCTCTGGTGGGAGAACTGGGTTCTGATGCTGCCAGGTAACCTTGTTTTCTATTGCTATGTCTTGCACTTGCCTTTTGCAACCTGGTTACCTCTAGTGCTACTTGCACTCACTGTCTTTGACTGGAGCCTGTCTGTCCTATTATCTTGGTTATGTCAGAATTTCTCAGAGTCCAGCTGTCTCTGTGATCCTGTGATCCTGAAATCCTAGTTGTAAGAGCTCCTAGGAGTCAGGTTGCCTCTGGGATCCTGAAATCATATGATCCTGTATGTGTTAGAGCTCCTGGAAGTCCAGTTTCCTCTAGGTGTTGTGGGATTGGTTGCAGAGTAACTGCTCTGAGTTCAGTGAATTCTGTAGTATGGATCAGGATATGGTGTCTTCTAGGCACAGACCAACTAGGATTCTGCCCCAGCAGCTAGATAACAACTTTTTAAACTATCAAGGAAGTAACTGTGGGTGTGGTGGTTTGAAAGCCTTCAAAGCCCCATAGGGAGTACAGCTTTTAGGAGATGCAGCTTTGTTGAAGGAAGGGTATCACTGGAGGTGGGCTCTGAGTTCTCAGATAGTCAAGCATGCATAGTGTGGTACTCTTTTCCTGCTGTCTACTGATCCTTATGCATGACTCTGGGCTACCATGCCATCACCATATCTACCTGTTTCCTACCATGATGATAATAGACTGAACCTCTGAAACTGTAAGCCAGCTCCAATTATATGTTTTCCTTTATATGAACTACAGTAGTCATGGTGTCTCTTCACTGCAATAGAACACTGACTAAGAGAGTGGGTGTCATGAGAAATTTGGCTACTTTTGCTTTTGGATGTTCAGTGAAAAAATATTTCAAAATGAAATTGCAATGATGATGTTTTTGGCAACATTTGCCTGTGCTGTGTCACAGGTCTTCGCCTCAACCTTACTTCTTCTGAGCTTGCAGCACGCATAAGCACTCTGCAATGCACATGTATTCATACCCCTAAAGCCAGCAAAAGCTGCCTAAGAGTACTCAGCTGACATTTAAGACTGATATAATGAGGGATGGTGGTCCCACAGGACATTCTAAAGGGCCCAATCCTCACAGAAACACAAGGGGAATCTTATGAAAACTGACTACTCACACTTTCCTATCATTCTCAGGTCAGTATAAAATTAACGTACCCCTGAACTGAATTGTTTGTACAGGGCTTGATTTTTATAAAACTCAACTTTGATTTGTTTATTTGAATTTCATTTTAATATAATCACCAAAAGAATTTTGGCCATAAAAGTGTGACAAAATTCCTACCTCTTTCCAAAATGTCTCTAAATAATATTCCTGCTATTTTGTACTACTTAGTTATACAAACTGGCATCCTCAGAATTGATGATTATAAAATCAAAACATCTATCAAGTCTCAAAAAAATGCTCTACGTCTTATAGTATCAAGTGCTCAACCAAGATTTAGATATTTATGTTAAAAAAATAAACACATACATCTTATTATGCAAATTTGCTCCAATTTTAATAAACAGTAAAATTATATGCATACCAAAGAATTGTGATAAAATAAATTTCTCTGATTTATTATCAGTGAATTTTTGATTTGTATGCTTATTTTATATTCCTGTATACCTGAGAAGCCCTGGTCTGGAGCTGGTGTTCTTACACTTATAACACATGCATAGTTTATTATAATAGGCTTATTTATGGGCCTGTCATTTCTACCATATCACCACACTGTGAGAGGAAGAGTCATATATTATTTATTTAGATTTCTCTTTGATTAAAATGATCATGTGATGCCTGGTAGGACTTATTGATTATTCATAGAATAAATAAGTGAGTGGGGACTCTACATTTAAAAAGTTATTCTTTCTTTTGTCAGTTTTTGTCGTTATTTCTGGAGCAACTAGAAGGAGTCCTATTCAGAAATCCTTACTTGAGGAGTTCATAAAGTTCCACCTCTCCCTAAGAGCTCTAGGCATTTCATAGTTGCTAAGCAAAGGAGTCAAATCTCTCAGTGGTGTAGCCACTGGTACATTGCTTTTCAAATAGATAACCACTGACCATACTCTTGTAGATGGACCCAATTGAGTATAGTTGATCACATACAAGAAAGGATACTCCATTGTGTAAATGTACCACATTTTTTCTATCCATTCCTCTGTTGAAGGACATCTGGGTTCTTTCCAGCTCTGGCTATTATAAATAAGGCTGCTATGAACATAGTGGAGCGTATGTCCTTGTTATATGTTGGAGCATCTTCTGGGTATATGCCCAGGAGTGGTATAGCTGAGTCCTTGGGTAATGCTATGTGCAATTTTCTGAGGAAGTGCCAGACTGATTTTCAGAGTGGAAATCATCTTACAATCCCACCAACAATGGAGGAGTGTTCTTTCTCCACATCCTCACCAGGGTCTACTATCACCTGAGTTTTTGATCTTAGCCATTCTTACTGGTGTGAGGTGGAATCTTAGGGTTGTTTTGATTTGCATTTCCCTGATGACTAAGAATGCTGAACATTTCCTTAGGTGCTTCTTGGCCATTTGACCTTTCTCAGCTGAACATTTTGTTTAGCTCTGTAGCCCATTTTTAATAGGGCTATTTGGTTATCTGGAGTCTAATTTCTTGAGTTCTTTGTATATATTGGATATTGAAAACAATGAATTTAAGAAATTCTTATGTAAATGGATGGAACTAGAAAATATCACCCTGAGTGAGGTAATCCAATCACAAAAGAATACACATGGTAGTCACTCACTGATAATTGGATATTAGCCCCAAAGCTTGAAATACCCAATATTCAACTCACAGACCACATGAAGCTCATGAAGAAGGAAGACCAAGTTTGGGTGCTTCGGTCCTTCTTAGAAGGAGTAACAAAATACTCAAGGGAGCAAATATGGAGGCAAAATTTGGAACAGAAACTGAAGGAGGGGCCGTCTGGAGACCATTCTACCTGGATATCTATCCCATGTGCAGTCACCAAAGGTAGAAGTAATGTGGATGTCAGGAAGTACATGCTGACAGGAGCCTGATATAGCTGTCTCCTTAGAGGTCTGCCAGAGTCTGAATATTCAGAGTAAGATACTCACAGCTAACCATTGAACTGATCAAGGGGTTCCCAATGGAAGAGTTAGAAAGAAGACTGAAGGAACTGAAAGGGTTTGTGGCCCCATGAGAAGAGCAACAATACCAACCAATCAGGTATACCACCAGCCTGGGAGCACATAGGGAGGGACCCATGACTTCAGCTGTACATGTAGGGGGGGGGATGGCCTTGTTGGCATAGGTGGGAAAGTAGATCCTTGGTTCCATGAAGGCTGGATGCCCAGTGGGGGGTTTTGAGGGTAGGGGGTGGGAGTGGGGGGTAGGTGGGTGTACATCCTCATAGAAAACAGGAAAGGTTACAAAAGCGAGAGGGGTCTTATTGATTCTCTTGTATACTGTAAGTGGTTCAAATGGAGAGAGAAAGAGTAAGAAAACCTGACAGTGGGATTATGATCAAAGGCTACTATAGGTGTGTGAAAGTGGGAAAGAATAAATACATTCTTAAGAATCCTCTTTACAAGGCTGCTCATGCATGGGACTTGATTGATCAAGCATGTGCATCTCTATTGGCCCATGAACACAGTCCAGTGTTTCCCCATACATCAAACAGGAACTCTAAAGTCACAAAACACAGCAAGTACCTAGGGGTGAACTTGGAAATCAGCTAAAAGAGTTTACTGAAATTGTCCAGGAACAAAATTCTATAACTACATCAGAAAAATACAATGTTTTAGTCAAGGTTCCACAGGAACACTCAACTGGCAGCAGGAGCTGAGACAATAGCAGTGAGTGCTCCTACTTGGAAGCAAAGATTTTACTCTTGCGTGGAGGGTGATCCATGAACCTAGGAGAATCGTTTCCCTCTTGTTTGGGTCCCACTATAAGTTCAGCTCCTTTCAGATCTATCACACACGTCATACTCATTGTCAGTATATGTTTGTTCAAAGAAGTCATTTAGTTTATTCTGTGATAGAGACGCCTAGATTATATACCAATATCACATTTTAGAGCCTTGCCTTTGTAGCACATTGACAAGCTCACAGCTTGTTCCCTTAAGGCCTATTTTATCCTGTATTTCAACTGGATAAAGAAGTTCATTTGTTTTGTAGTGCATGTATTCCATCCATTCTTAGTCCTTGTTCATGGTTTTCATTTCCCAGTGTTTTCTGCCTGCAACTCCTATATGCAGAAGTGACAGCCATCTCTCAAGGACCAATTCAAGCCCTTCACAGATGTTAGCACTCCTTCCTTTAAACCTTGAAGAAAAAAATAGAAGAGAAAGAAACAAACACAGAAACAAACATCTATTCTGTTTCCTGTTTCATCTCATCGTTATTGGCACAGATTTGCTAAGGCAAAGTCTCTATCTTGATTATATCTCTATGCTGTATATGCAGCCTTAACGAGCAAGCTGTTCATTGTGGGATTTCAATACATATTCTGATGAAGCCTTTTCCCACCAAGGCTGATATAAATAGCACAAACCTGATTAACTGACTGCATACTCACATTAAAGTGAAGTGGATTATAATGAGTCGAAGTGTTATTTGGATCAGCTCTCCCACTGAAAACAATGAAAACTGTTGGATTAAAAAATATCTTTTAAAAATTACTTCAGAATTGAAAGTCTCAAATGATAGAGGGAAGGTCATGATAAAGTTTTTAATTTGGGTGTGTGAAGTGGGACTCTAAAACAGACAGGGAAACTAAGTATCAAAATAATATAACTTCATGTTCTTCTGAGGTCATTTATTTATACTACACATTTGAGCTTTGTTCTACCTCACAGTGTAATAGAGCAAAGTCCTTCCCCAGAACTTATGAAAGGATAAGCAAGAACAAGTATTGAAACTGTGATGGTTTGTATATGCTCTGCCCAAGGAATGGCACTATTAGAAAGTATGGCCTTGTTGGAGTAGGTGTGTCAGTGTGGGCATGGGCTGCCTGGAAGACCATCTTCTCCTACCAGCTTTCAGATGAAGAAGCAGAACTTTCATCTCTGCTTGCACCATGTCTGCCTGGATTCTGCCATATTTCTGCACTGGTGATAATGAGCTGAACTTCTGAACCTGTAAGCCAGCCCAAGCTAAATATTGTCCTTATAAGAGTTGCCTTAGTCATAGTGTCTGTTCACAGCAGTAAAACCTGAACCAAGACAGAAATTGCTAATTGTTTTCTGTCTCTCTCTGTCTCTGTATCTCTCTGTCTCTTTCTGTATCTCTGTCTGTCTTTGTCTCTGTCTGTCTCTGTCTGTCTCTCTCTCTCTCTCTCTCTCTCTCTCTCTCTCTCTCTCTCTCTCT
>NW_021620713.1:1257694-1279462 GCF_004785775.1 Grammomys surdaster | reverse complement strand
TCTCTCTCTCTCTCTCTCTCTCTCTCTCTCTCTCTCTCTCTCTCTCTGTGTGTGTGTGTGTGTCTGGTGTATAAATACAGAAACACAGTATTGGGTAAGCTATAATGTGGAAAGAGTGGAAAACAACCTGGTCTCTGAGGAGTTATAGTGTTTCTGTCATTACACAGATACAACCTGAGACTATAATACCCTATATGAGATAAATAGTCACTGTCTCACACCCCTTTTGAAAATGCTCCAGTACATAGGACACATTTACCCCAAGCCACAGGGAACCTTCCACAATCATATTTCAATCTCAATGATTAGTGCTCAGCCACAGCAATGGCATTCAGAAACCACAGCAACAGGAGTGAGAGGTAGCAGAAATGCATAACACAGTGAAGCCATGAGCAACTGCTGTTAGATCACAAGACAGGTCATAAAAACACTGTTCCTCCTGGTTATACCAAAAAAAATAAAATATAGTACCTGCAGGAAACAAGTAACCCTGCCAGCTGATAGAATAAATTTAAAAAAAACCTCCCAGAAGTGAGAACTATATTATTTGAAATTAGGGAAAATATTTTTCACATGGGGCGATGGAAATAAAGAACTGAAAGACACACAAAAGAAAAGTACTCTGAACTCAGCTCAAGAAGACAAAAGCACAGGAGAGAGAGTGAGAGAGAAAGAGAGAGAGAGAGAGAGAGAGAGAGAGAGAGAGAGAGAAGAAAGTTAAGGTATTCAGAGAATATAGTAAGAAATTTTAACATGGTTTAGCTAAAACTTAGACTTAAAATAAGAGACTATAAAATGGGCTACATCTGAAAACAAGGAAGACTTCTAGCTGTATTCAGGACTATAATAAGTGCAGCATCCACCACTGTCCATGCTCTCCTCTGAGGTGAAGTAAGTATGCGGGAACTAAGAAGATGCAGGTAGAAAGCAGATGGGCTCCTTTCTCTGTAGAGACTGATTTCCATTCTATACTGTTTCCCACCTAGGTGTTCAGATGGTGGCAATTTATAGGGTCCTTCTGTTATGAAATGCTGACAGTAGGTGATCAGTTACTGTTTGATCTTCTTTCTCAAAACCCTGAAATAGAAGTCATCTGCTTCTTTTATCAAGTCACTGAGGAAACAAAGCCAGGCGATCCTGTGCATCTTTCAGGATAAAGATGTGACTAGAATATTGCTATAGAATTAAATTGTTCAGATGAGAATCCTAAACCCTTGTAATGGTGTAGAAACTGGGCTTGGGGTTGGGATCGCCTCAGAAGTGTAAAGCTTTAGTGTTCTGCTTGCTACCTGTGGGATTACAACAGTGAGAGGGGATCCACACAGGAAGGACATCCTCACTGAACACTGGGCCAGTGACAATTGGTCCAGTATTCTGGACTTTCTAGACTCTAAAATCATGAGAGCTTAGTGTTTGCTGTTTAAGATGTGCCATCAGTGATACGCTCTTTCGACAGCCCTAAGTGGAAAAGACAGACAGAAACTGAAAACACTTCAGTGAGAAAAGCGTTTACCATATGTGGACCGTGGGATCCATCAGCACATTCTGTGAGATGACTCATCAAACAGCAGTAGTGAGGATACACAGAAAAAGATGGGGTCTGGAAATACCCATGGGCATCCAGAAAGGTACATGAGTCCCAGGTGGATAGCTGCTCTATTAAGTTGTTACATAGCTTTTCTCTTTATAAAAGCCTTGTATAACAGCAATTGTTATAAGTTTATACCCTCTTTCTAGGCAAACATGGTGGTACAGGCTTTTAATACCAGCACTCAGAAGGAAGAGGTAGATTGTTTTCTGTAAATTCAAGACAGCCTGGTCTACATAGCAAGATGGTCCAGGCCAGCGGGCATTATGCAGTGAGATTCAATCTCACTCTCTGTCTCTCTCTCTCTCTCTAATATATATATTCCCTATTCTATAAATGTGTGAAGCAATTTATATAAAATTAATATGGTACAATAATGTCTTAACTATACTGTTGCCTTCTATATTTTGCACCAAATAAAGTGTTCTGGTATTTTAATTAATTATCTTTTGAAGATTTACTTATTTTTCTTTTATGCATATGAGTCTTTTGCCTGCATGTATGTATATCACATGTGTCCCTGGTGTCAGTGAAGACCAGGAACATCAAAGTCTCTGAAATTAGAATTACAGATGGTATTGAGTGGTGGCCATGTGGGTACTGAGAATTGAACCTGTGTCCTGGGAGAGAGTAGACAATATTCCTAACCACTGAGATATCCTTTCAGCCCCACATATTTAATATATTAAAATGGCTCTGACAGACTACAACACAATGCATTCTTTAGACCACCTATGCAAGCTTCTCCAGGCCTGGTGGAGGAGAGGACAGGTTTTTCCTCAGAAGCAGAGAGAACACTGGGACTCAGCTAAGGGGTGTAAGGGAAATTTAGAAACTTGAACATAAATCCTTTCCAGAAAAAAAAAAAACCACAGCATCTTTAATCAAGGCCTGGCAACCACTGTGTCATTTCTCTGAGGCTCTAGTTGGTAAATGCAGCTATCCCACTAGGCTTTTAATACTTGGTTAGAAATGAATCCAAGAAGTTGACTAGCAAGACAATTCATCCAGTACAAACACAGATCTGTAATTCTCTTCCCCATTACCACAGAACAGTTAGCTCCTACCCAGAATTCGCTTTGAAGACAATGCATGCTTGAAAGAAACTAGGCGCACTGAAAACGCAGCCAGAAGTAATAAATAAGGACTGCCAAGAAAAAAAAGTCAATGAATTTCTTCTACAAATCAAATCCATTGTCAGTCTGTGAC
Source organism: Grammomys surdaster (assembly GCF_004785775.1). NCBI lineage: Eukaryota > Metazoa > Chordata > Mammalia > Rodentia > Muridae > Grammomys > Grammomys surdaster. Next base: position 1,276,665 of record NW_021620713.1, on the reverse strand, counting down.
AATTCTGAAGGTTGAATTGAAGGCTTACAAATAGTGAGTTAACCTGCATGGTTTGTCGGCAGTGGAAAAGTGAGTTTTCTTTCACCTTTGTTTAATTAAACAGCTGAGAGAATTGTATATCCTGGTATGAGGAGATTAAAAATAATAAAGTAAATGTTTTAGTATGGAATTAATCCCTCCCATTATTCCCACATTCCCATGTGACTCAGCTCCTGCAGGATTCTTCTCCCTCAGCAGGACAAAGATCATCTTCTTAGTAGCCAAGCCCAGCCAGGCTGGCATCTTCCCACCTCCTACCTTCCCTGTAGAACTCATTCAAAGAGAAGACAAAGGCTCTGCAAGAGGCTGTTTTGTGCCTAGCCCTACATGGTGTTTTATGTTTCCTCAAATATTATCTCAACCTTATTGTAGCCAAAAATTAAAAACAAAACAAAGCCCCAAAACAGATTTGAAGCAATTTAAAATCCAAAGGACTAAGATATTTTTAATTTATTTGTAATTAGTTTTTTTAGATTGGACCTTACTGAGACTCCAAAATCAGTAAGCCACATGCAGACAAAGGCAATTTCAATTATGAGGAACAAGCCAAATGCGACCCTTTGTTCTCGTTAATTGTGCTCCTTTAAAAGACATCTCTTAGCTATAGGTCCTATTTTCTATTAAAAGAGGACTGTACAGCAAATATGACAAGTGACTCTAGAGCAAAGAACTTGTCATTAGTTTATTGCCTGTCAAATATAGACTAGCTTGTTATGGTTCCCTCCCACCAGGCCACCACTTTTCCTACCATCTATCAGACCAATGGGCTAAGAAAGGTTAGTTCCTTGTGGCCAGGAGTCCTCCCTGATCATGGATGACAGACAGTCTACCCACAGTCTTGCACCTCATGTAGATGTCATATTTGGATGGTTGGGTTTTTCTATGATTTGCTGTGAGATTTCACCAGCAAGCAACTCCAAACTGCTCCTACTATAGCTGCCATATCTCTATGGCCTGTGATGCCTTCCTTCAGGTATAATAAAGCAATTCTGCAAATCTCACTATGCAATAACCATGAGATACAGAAATTGCATTAAGCTGATTAGGTATAGTCATAAGAAGTGTTCAGAAAGGTTAGCTGGATATAGTGAATGCCATAGTTAGACTAAGATAAAAAATCACTTTGTTAGCCGAGAATGTTTTCTCATTGATAACACCCTATATTAAGGTGCCACTTATGAGCAGTTTATTATTATTTATTAATGTGTGAGGCACTTTATAGAACACGAGATAACAACTTAAATCCATGTATTAAAGATGCACATACATGGTTTAATACGATTTACGTCTTACAATATTCTTTAAAGCAGCCCCCCCTAGTCTCATCTGTTAAACATTTATTACTAATGCATTTTATAACATGCTTTATAATGCATTATTTGGGAAAGTAGCAGCATTTAGTGATTATTTCATAAATAAGAATAAAGCGCTTATAAATGGCACCTTAATTTAGAGTGTTACCTTCACATTACCAGAAAGCAGCTCACTATCCATCTCATTCGGGAATCATCTCTAAATGCAGTGCTTAATAAAACAGACACTATGTTCTATTTTCCCTCCATCTGATTAAAAGGTTACTGAGTCATTTCCTCCATCCGCTTTCAGATGTTGGTAGCATAGGGGCTTCAGTGTGAAGTCTGATGAAACCACATATTTGTTTCAAGGCTATTTCTGAAAAGACGGTAGGAAAACAGAGAACAACTTACCATGTTAGGAAGAGATTGCTGCTTAGAGTCTTTGTAAAATTCAATTTTTCGGCCAGAAAGAACAATCCAGGAAGTAGACCAGTTTTTCCTTAGGGGAGAAACAGATGAGTCCATCATGAGTAGAAAGAACATCCAACAGTCATGTCAGGAACGTTGTAGTGAGTGCAGACTATTTTGTAATGAAATTTTCAGGAAATCTATTTAAATCTAGTAAGTGGTAAAACAAATTTGGACAATAATAAAAATTCTGTAGAATTTAAAAATTTGTGACACATAAAATTTTTTTTCTCAGCTTGTAAATTTGCCTTGACACTCTTTAACTAATCAATGCACATGTTTTGTATATTCACACATGTGCCTCTCCCCAGGACAGAAGCTATAAGTGTGGGAGGCCACCACATCTCTTCTTTTCATCAATGTAGCACATCTCAGAATCTGTAAGACTGACCAGATCATCCATCATTCCTTAAATCCAAATGCTCGTGATACTCACCAGCAAACAAGTGGAAGAGCTGCAGGCTTTCTCCTGTTCCCCATGAATGCGCCAAGGATTAAGAGAACCAACTTTAGATACATCCTCTCATAGTATCTCTTCTGTAGTACAACTTAACAATACATTTTCATAGAATTTCAAAAATTTATGCATAACGTTTGCCTAGATGTGCTTATTTCTACAAATTTATATTTATCTTAAATGGGTTCCAGGTTTCCAAGGTTCTGACCATTAATGTGAATGGCACATTACTTGGTAATTCTTCTGCTAAAAGTAGAAAACAAACAAACAAAACCAGTCCTCAAACTACAATTGTATATTGGAAGAATGACCCCTGTGTTTAAGAATACTGATGTGGGAAGATTTCAATGTTACCCATAATATATACTTTACTCCATGCCATGTAATTTACCTAGGACCATTCTCATCCAGCTCATCCCCTTCTGGTTATTAATTCCATCCATCAGAAGTCCAAATATTGCTTCCCTCAAAGTACATCCATGACATGTAAGATGATGAATTAAAGAAAAAAACTTCAAAAATTTCCACTTTCATTGCCTTCATTAAAATACAAACCCTCAGGCAAAGAAATTATTTCAACATTATTGGAATATTTTCAGAGACCTGGAGAGTCTAGGAACTAAATGGACATTTGTTTAACCAATGAGCACTTTGGCTGGGCAAAGAGTCTCTATCTAGCCATAGTTAAACAAGGTGGTGATAGCTTCTTCCTTCCCTTTGTATTTCTTAGTCCTTCAACTGAACACACTATTGCTTCTGTAGTTAATGTGTGTATCAGTGTCGGGAAAGGTTTTCATTCATAGGTGGCAAAACTATCAATAAGAGTGATATGCACAAGTTTCTACCCAGTAAATTATATTGCTAAAATTTTCTCACGTTCAACTTTCATTTAAAAATAATTGTATTGATTTTACAAAAAGTGATCCAGAAAGGGTTTCAAAAAGGCCTACATTCAGATAAGTAGAAAGCCATACAAAATATGTCAATGTGACGTATCGTCAAGTATCCATATATACAAGATTCTGTGTGATTTCTTTCCACTTTCTTTTAGAATCTAGAGCTTTCATTACAAAGACAGTTTTGATTGGGTGAGGCTAATAATGCCAAAAAGAATGGGGTTGGTCGTACTTTCCTGAAGCTTTCCTTTTTAAGGAGTTTATGTTTAGATTATGTGTATTCATGTTGTGCCAGGATGTGTATGCATATACTTTGTGCCTGCAGAGCCAGAAGAGGGTTTCAGAATTGGAGTTAAGTATAGTGTAAGCAACCACATTGGTGTTGCTAACCAAACGTGGTCCTCTGGAAAAGTAGCCAGGGCTCCTAAGCTCTGAGCCATCCCTCCAGACTCCTGAAGCTTTCCTTTTTCTCTTCTTTCCTTCCTTCCTTTCTTTCTTTTTATATGTATTTATTTTATGTATGTGAGTACACTCTAGCTCTCTTCAGACACACCAGAAGAGGTATTCAGATACCACTACAGATGGTTGTGAGCCACCATGTGGTTGCTGGAAATTGAACTCTGGACCTCTGAGAGAGTAGTCAGTGCTCTTAACCACTAGACCATCTCTCCAGCCCCTCCTGAGGTTTTCTTAATCTTACACTATTGCATTAAAAAAGAAAGAACAGATTAAACAAATCTGTAATGTAAACACATACAGATTTTCATTATATGTGACACCACACTTCAGACCCACTTTTCTCCAGATGTATGTCTTCCATCTTCAGTCAGTGTCTCAATCAAATTATTTTCTATCTGGATTAGCACACATTTGTTTTTGTAGATATCAGCTGTATTAATGAATTGAATCAGTAGTAACCCTCCATTTATGTGGTATCAGATGACTCCAAAAAGAAGAGTGAGAAGTATTAGTGTACTAGGCCCACTGGTCAAGATTAGTCATCTCCGTCGTAGTCCTTCTGACCATGTGTCCTGTGCATGAGGCATCCTAACGCATGACGGACCCATATTTAAACCACCTGCTATGCCTCTCACTACAGTTTCTATCTTCTGGCAGGCTGCTCGTACACCGTATTTGCTTCCTATCTATAGAAGTTCCTAGAGAAATGGTTCTGGTTTGAATCTGTTTCAGATGTTGATCATTTATAGAACTTGCTGAAAAAACACTTCTATTCTTTCAACTTCTAACTGGAGCGGGTTAGACAGGAAGTCCATAAATTTCGATTACGTCATCCTTCTGTTGTAGGACTTTCGATGTATCCCTGCTAGGTAAACTAGAAGGACAAGCACCAGTGCCTAAGGACAAAGATCTGGGAAACTTAGTTATGTGACCACCTGTAATACCTATTTCTGGTGCTATGATAGCTTGGCTTTGTCCATCTTAAACATCATCTTCATTGTCAGAATGAAGAGGAAAACTGAATTCTTCAGCTTGAAAATCATTTCATGTCAAAATAAATAATAAAAGGAAGTCGATAAATTTAAGACCCCTTTTTACATCAATTTCTCTCATGATTTCTTTTTAAAAAGTCATTGACATAATTATTTTAAGCAATTAGTAAAAGTTTAATAGTCTAGCTAAAGTTTGCACTCTTCGAACAAAAAGAACACAGCTACTAAGGTCCCCGTGTGCTCATACAAAAAACTAGTCTCAGAGAATTTATAAGATGGCCAACTTAAGACCGCATGAGCATTTAAGGTCAAGTCCAATTTCCCCGAAAACAGATCTTGTCATATAAGCAACTTATGTCCTTACGTTGTATTTTTTAAAAGATTTAAAGTTGATTGAGGGTATCATCAATGATGGCAACATAATCTTGGCTGACTTAAATTTATTAAAACCACTTGTAGTTTGTGAGGAGATGTCATCTATTGGGCTTTCTTACTACAATTCCTTATTCTTTTGGAGTGGATTAATCATTTTACCTGGTAATTGAAATGCTTCTCCCTTTCTAAAACCTGTCAATTCTGGGAGCCACAGCATTGCTTTGCCTCCCACTTGGCACACAGAAGGCCAACTGGTATTTCACACACATCCTGTATTCTAACAATTTAGGCAATAATGTTACCACACACTTTACGCCACACAATTCTAACTGCAGACTACAAAATTAAAGATAGTAAGTAAAAGATAAAAGTAAAGTAAAACAGACCTCAAGGATTTATAGCACTGACTAGAAGACAGACTCTAAATATCAGTAAGAATCCATTCCTCTTAGGAGCTCTTCTAGGTGAATGAGGTGTCAGTATAACTGAGGAAAAAAATGAAGTTTACTGAGACTGTGTCCTATCTAAGGGCACACAGTCATGCAGGAGAGATTTAGGGATTTACCCCCAAAAGCCCACCCCTATTCCGAAGGATCAGTTGTCTCTGGAGCAGGACCATGAACCTTCCTCTTATGCATACTCTATGCCTAGCCTCATGGCAGGAGTTAGAAGCGGAAAATACACTCTTGGAAAAGCATTGGACTTCTTTGTCCTAGAAGCAGCACTGCCTGTATTGGTGATTCCAGCCATCTGTGGCACCTTCTGCAGACCAAGTGTGTTCCTACACCAGTGGGGAGCAGCTAAAGCTTCATCATAACATTGGGGCATGAAGAACAGTTTTAACTTCCTTCGCCCTTCCTTCCTTCCTTCCTTCCTTCCTTCCTTCCTTCCTTCCTTCCTTCCCTTTTATTTCACAAGAAGACAAAATTTAATCTGTAAGAGAACATGTAGCTTAGAAAATTAGGAGTCAGTAGGCCCTGGATTGAGCAGGTCCCCACCTAGACCTCGAGGTAGACAGTGAAGAATCACAGCTAGATGTTCAGTGCAGAAAATAGAGCCACGGACAAGAAATGAAAACATGTTTTACATTTTGACAAAGCACATGCCATTTAATAGGATGAAATAGGTTCTAACTATAATTCCAAAGCCAGACATAAATTCATATCAGAAGAACTGATTTTGATACAGGCAATTGCCAGGGTATTTTAGGAAAGTGGAATACTTCACAGAATTTACTAAAAGCAAATTGTGAGTTGTAAAGTGAAAGAAATGGAAGAAGGTGAAACAAAGCAAAACCAAAACAATAAAAGCCCTGGGCACAGACAACAGCTTGACATTCTACCAAATGGACACCGGATGGCAGCACAGAATAACAGCAGCCTGTATCTGCTTGGCTGGATGATGGAAATGACCCTTGAAATAGTCATCAGCACCTAAGGATCTAGGGCCTCCAACATGTTCATTTCTTTTCATGTCACAGCCTCTCGTCCTGCCCTCCACCCCATGTTCTTTACATATACACAAAAAGTCAGCAAACCCAGAGGAGCTTATTGTAAGATGACCTCTTCAATTTCTGACTCTCTTTGGGTCACTTGCCTCTGGTACCACATTTCCTTACTGTGGAGTTGATTTGATTCTGAGCTGGTAACTTATCCATGTACCTCCAAATGATTTACCATAAAACCCTCTAGACTCTTAGACCAACAGCTTTGAGAACTTCTGTCTCCTTTCTCATATTTTAAGCTTCAGTAATGTACTAAAAAGGTGAACCAATGAGAGAGTAGGTGTAAAATACACATTTCTTTTAGTCTTGAAAGAAGAGGAAAAGGGAATTGGAGGGAGGGAGGGAGAGAGAGACAGAGAGATAGAGAGAAATAGAGAAAGATAGAAAGAGACAGGTTAGGTTTGCGTTGATTTATTTATACTCTGAGCAGAAAGTGTCAAAGACATTGAGAATAGCTTTAACCCTTTCGTCCTTCCTTCCTTCCTTCCTTCCTTCCTTCCTTCCTTCCTTCCTTCCTTTCTCCCTCCCTGTCTCCCTCCCTCCCTCCTTCTCCCCTCCCTCCCTCACTCCTTCCTTCCTTCCTTCCTTCCTTCCTTCCTTCCTTTCTTCCTTCCTTCTTTCCTTCTGTTCTTTGCACAAGAGGATACAAATCAAGCAGTTAGAAAACATGTAACTTAGGAAGTTATTCAGTTCACATTGGAGAACACATTAGTATATATTCAGAAAGAAAGAAAGAAAGAGAGAGGGAAAGAAAGAAAGAAAGAAAGAAAGAAAGAAAGAAAGAAAGGAAGATACTGATGACAATATCAGCACCCAGGTGCACCCAGGCACACACATGAATTCACAGTCTAAGTGCCCTGAGCCTGTGAGGAATGTAGGCACTAATAAACGTGAACACTGAAACTGTTTTCAGGTTTGTCTTCATGCTCATTTTTCCATCCATATCTGCACAAGTATTTCCATGCCCTTAGGAAGGGGAGTGCAAAGTGAGATCTAAATGTGAGGAGATGTACAGAGTCACGGAGGGACCAACACAGGAAGGATGTGCATGCCAAAACGTGTGAGATGTTGAACTCACATAAGCTCATGGGCAGGTGCCTTTTGTAAAATTAAGCTCTAGGAACTAGAAAAACAAAACATAAAAATTGAACAAAACATGACCCCTCCAAAAAAAACCCTATTACTAAATCATCATGGGGCTTCAGAGTAGCCAGGGATCCTCACAGCTTTCAGTATGAAATTCCCCAAATAAAAAGGTTCCTGAGATTCAGCAGAAAAGCTGAGGCATAATTTCAAGGTTCATAATTAAAAATTAAAGTTGAATGCTGAATGAATTCTGCTTTCAAGCCTGTCAGTATATCACAAGGGAAATGTGTATAACCTCATTTCAAAATAAGGCTAAGTTTGGGGTCCTTTATGAATGTAAGATTAAGCCAACAGCTTCTCCCTCCTGCCACCTTCTCCTATTCACATGAGTAATACTTTTTTCCTTACAGAAAAATACAGCACAGGACAGAAACTGAGACAACTAAATAAGGTAGGAAAGACAAGATCAAAATAAAGAGCAGTGTCAGATGTAGATGACACAGTATAGCTTTATACAGAGAAAACTTTGCTGGAGTTACAAAAGTGACATTTATTATATGGCAGTTGAAGCTCTTGAGATCAAGAGTGACAAGAAACAGAAGGACAGCTCTTGTTTCTTGGCCTCCCACTAGAAAGTCTCAGATGCCAGAGAATCGAGAGGCTCCTAGGACCCAAGAGGGATGACTTTAACTGAAATACTCAACAAAGGGGGAATAGGACCTGTAGGGACCACATCCAGTAGATAGGCACAGCCACCAGTTAAGGGATGGGGCCACCCACCCATCTCAAAGTTTTTAAGCCAGAAATGTTCTTGTCCAGAGAAAAGACAGGGACAAAAATGGAACAGAATGTGAAAGAAAGGCTATTGAGAGACTGCCACACCTAGGAATCCATCCCATCTGCAGACACCAAATCCAGACACTATTGCTGATGCCAAGAAGTGCTTGCTGACAGGAGCCTGAGGAGCCTGGTATGGCTGGTCCCTGAGAGGATCTGCCAGCACCTGTCCAATAAAGATGCAGATACTCACAGCCAACCATCATATTGAGCCTCAGGACCCCAATGGAAGAACTAGGAGAAAGACTGAAGGAGCTGAAGGGGATCGTAGCCCTATAGGAAGAATAATATCAATGAACAGGGTCACTCAGAGCTCCCAGGGACTAAATCACCAACCAAAAAGTATACATGGAAGGAACCATGACACCAGATACATATGTACCATAGGATGGCCTTATCTGACACCAGATACATATGTAGCATAGGATGGTCTTAACAGACACCAGATACATATGTAGCAGAGGCTGGCCTTATCTGACATCAATGGGAAGAGAGGCTCTTGGTCCTGTGGAGGCTTGATGCCTCAGTGTAGGGTGGGGAGTGCTAGAGCAGTGAGGTGAGAGTGAGTGAGTAGGCAGAGGAGCATCCTCATAGAAGCAAAGAGAATGGAGAAGAGAGGGGATGGGATGAGGAAGGGTAATGAGGAAGGGGGATAACATTTGAAATGTAAATGAATAAAAATAATAGTAATAATATTATTATATAATAAGAAGAAGGAGAAGGGGAAAGAGAAGGGGAAGGGGAAGAGGAAGAGGAAGAGGAGGAGGAAGATGAAAACATCTATGTTTCAAGCAGGCCAGGATTAGATGCTGTGTAACTATTCCGTAAGACTCTGAAAGAAGGAGCAGTTAAGAAGACAATGGTTTTTACATTTAAAAGTCAGGAAATCACTATGAAGTCTATAACCTAGTATGACTTAAGTATCACTAATATCACAATCAACCATGTGCTTGATAGAATAATCATGTATTAATACTGCTTATTAGCTCAATAAATTTTATTAAAATTATACAAGATCCTTGATAAATGGGAAACAGTCCATAGAAAAATCTCACACAAGCAATACAAATTATGGCAACTAGGTGACATCATTTAATAAATATTAAGTTATTCATGGGATAAGACTACCATAATTATTCAAGGCTATGACCAAACTGACTCTTTTGTTGCTGCTGATGAAAATATACTCTTTGGGCAAGCAATAGCAATATATAGTAAGAAAAGCAGGGTTCTTTTCTTTAATGTGTGGGTGTAGGATGCGGTACATATGTGTACTTACACTCATGTGTGTGGTGTAACATGTGTGCACATGTTTGTGTGTTGGGGGGTACCTACTCCTGCATGCACTGGCATGGAGACTGGAAGAGGATGTTAAATGTCTTCTATAGTACCCTATTTTATTGTACCTAGGCTTACAGGCAGTGAGCTCCTCATATACATTCGTTTCTATCTCTGCAAATCCTAGTCCTGTGGGACGTGAGGACTGGAACTCAGGTCCCTGTGCAGGAAACAATGTTACCTGTTGCATTATTCCCCAGCTCATAACATTCTTTAGCAGCCATGCAATTTTGAAAATGTCATCTAGACTTAGAATTAAACTTTAGAAGATATTTTCAAATGACAGTAGTTATGATGAGTACTATAGTTTTAACAATTTTAGCATAAAATTTGACTTAAAAATGAAATAAAAATGAGAGTTGAAATTATTTGACATATTGTAATGCATGAACAGGGCAGGATAGCAAGGATATGAAAAATGGTGACTATGATATTTAATATGTTCAACTTGAATGTATCTACATTAAGTGTAGAAACAAACTCCAGAAATTTAGAGAAGATATTTATAATGTCTAAAACTAACAATTACCTATAATATTTGTGCATATTATGCATTCTATCAACAATAAAAAGAAAATATACTCAATAAAACCTCATGAATAAGCAATTCATGAGATACAGATTTGGAGTGACTCTTGATGAATAGTTAGAGTTATACCCAACTGCAATCAGTTAAATGAGAATGTACACATCATTGAGGGAATATTGTGTGGCCAGATATTTGACAATATTAAAAGTAGACTGTGGGATGGGATTATAGAGAAAAAGAATCCCTTCAGCAATGCAGAATAAACTTGTGTGAGGCGCTGCAGTCATTCAAGAGAGTATGGCAGTAGAACATAGCAGATGTTGGAGCAACCATATCTGGCAGGTCCACTTCCCAGGGAGAACTTCTAACCAGTTCCAAAGAAACAATTATCTGTGATTTCTTGTAATGTGTTAGGTTTTGTGCAATGTTTTAGGTTTTGGGAGAGTTAGAAATAACCCTTCATGACTGGTAGACTTGTGTAAATAAAATTTGGTACAGATTCATTGTGGTAAGTGGGCAACACCTGGAAGGAAATGCTCTTTGACTATGGCACCACAACACATATCTGTGTACTAATATGGAGTGGACATAGCAAGAAACACACGGTTTTGAATACCAAGCTGTTTATGCACTATAGAATACATCAATACAGAACTATTACAAACAATTATTTTGTTTATTTGTTCTGAATATCATACATAAAAAGAAATTAATATCTGGATAGGGGATTTGAAGACCAATTAGATCACATATACACAGGAGATTGATATCCAAGTAGAAGAAACTATGAAGTAAAATCACCCAAAGGTCTTGTCCATGTTGATAATATTGCCGTGCTGTAATTGAAGGATCGCATCAATTGAGCTCAGTGCACCCGAGAACTCTAAAGCAAGAACTAAAATTTCCGGGACTTTAAATGAAAGATTCTGAGAAACGCGTGCATGCAAACTGAGTGAGAAACCAATAACATGGAATACAGACCAATGCAGAAGCTTCTATGAATTTAAGCTTCAATCAAGACAGAGTACACAAGTTCAGTAATGTTTTTATGCAAGTAAAAAATCCCATAAAGTAGTACATACACTGAAACAATGTGCATTGTGTTCCTGAGAGTAGGCAGGGAAAGGGGCTACTCTGTCTCAGCATGCTTCAGAGCCCTCCTTCTAGGTTGGCTAACAGAATACAGATGGAGGGGGTCAGAGAGCCACTGTAGAAGGCTGTCACCTTGTTTTCATGACCTTCCTGATTTCTGTGAGGCTGGAAGGTATCACTGGCCAATTCTATCATATCTGGCCACCCTAAACCCAATGAAGAGTGGATTCAGCTGGAATGTTTTGAGTGGGGTTAGGGGTGGGAGCTAATGAGGTTGGTCAGGTAAGAAAGGATCTTGGTTTCCTCATCTTTACTGTGGTACTGCTGCACCCTCCACACACCTGAGTTGATGACAGTGGGATGTGGTCTATGGAACAGAAGGGGAGGAAGGCTGAGCTGTACAGTCAATCATCTCACCTGGTGCTCTGGGAAAGCTAGGCTAAGGGTTCTCTGGAGACAGAGAAGGCCAAGCTGCTAGGCATTTGATCTTATCCCCCTCTGGAGACAGAGAAGGCCAGGCCTATAGCTGCTATACATCTGATCTTCTCCCCCTCTGGAAACAGAGAAGGCCAGGCCTATAGCTGCTATACATCTGATCTTATCCCCCTCTGGAGACAGAGAAGGCCAGGCCTATAGCTGCTATACATCTGATCTTATCCCCCTCTGGCCCTTTTGAGGGAGGTTGACTGCCAGACTACTGACAAGAAACAGTCTTTGGGAAGATTCTAGCACTATTTCCAATTTAATATTAGAATAGCTATTATAAGCATTAGAATTATGAGTGACACTTCCATTTTCCTTCATTGAAATATAGACTCTGTCCATGATAGCCATCAAGCCAAAGCATATTTTATTCTCTAATATGAGCCAGAATATCTTTCTAGTGACATATTGTGTAATTCGATTAAGTATTGCTCCTTTGTGTAGCTAATTAGAATATTTATTCTACTTACTTATATTAGTCATGCACTCACAAGGAAATGTTTTGCACGTTGAGCACTTCCATGCACCTCAATCACTTGCATATCCTATACTATAAATCTAAGTATAGAATGTATTTGATGTAAGTATTAGCAGGAATTCTAAGACAGACATGACTATTTTAAATCCCCCATGTAAACAACGTAGCTAGTCTCTTTCTTGACCCAGTGACCAACTTGTTCTTTTTTTTCTTGAACATCTCTGTTGTTCATGCCCCTCACCACAGGGAGACATTTTTTTTTAATCATTTTAAAATTTCTCTCACCATACTTTGTTCATGATTTTCTTTTTCTTTTTTTTTTCTAAATGATTTTATTGTGAACTACAAATATGGTTCAAATCTTCCATCCTTCAAAAAAATTCCCAGGCTATTGCATAGAGATGCTGCAAATGAATTCATTCAACAATCCAATCTGTTGATCCAGAAACCATGTTTCCCTTTTTATGTTTTAAAGATTTCTAGTCCTAAGAAGACGAGACATCAGCCACTTTTACATTCTGGGCAACGCTATAGAATGCAATGTCTTTCTTTGAAAAGTATAATTATTTTACCAATAAGGGTGTCAACAATGGTAACAGAAGGGACTGTTCTAGTTAGGTCTGGATGGCCTTGCTTCTCAGACAAAAGCACTGACACAAGCCGAGGAAGTGGGAGACAGTGTAGTTATGTAACAGAGAGCTGAAGAACTTTCATTACCTTAGTTTCTTTCCTCCATCTGCAATTTTGGCTTTTTGAAGATACCCTTCTTTTTCAACCATCTGTAAGAAGAATGTGTACGTTAAATCAGTGACAAACCCTTATGCATTTCAGTATGAATGAACCCAAGCTTTCTAAGCAAGAGTCACTGCAATGATGGAAGTTTCCAGTCACAGAGCTTTATTAATAATGCATACAAGACTTATGGGAAGTGCATACAAGATCAAAGTCTTTACAAGCTTTACATATCAAACGATAGATTGGGAAGATGTATGTGAATGGATCGTTTGATAGTGATACAGCACCATTTGCTCCCCCTTACGTGTCAGGAAGTCACTTGCTTAAAACATTGACTTCAATGATAAGACAAAGAGACATGCAAACCCTTCCTAAACCTTACCAGGAAAGCTCTTCTTTTGCACCCTTCTGTTACACCTGCCAAGGCCAGGACAAAGGAAATGGAACAAGAAGCTGAGCCTGTGACTAACTCTGTGAAACAATAGATAAATAATTTGGTAGCAAAACCTATTCTGATACATTATCATAAGTTAGCTATGGAGGACCAGGAGACTCAAGATGTGGTTGTTACTCTATCCAGGGTATTCCCAAAACCCATCTCCACCCAATCTGAAAGAGGGGACTTCCACCCCCTACACCAAGCAGAGAGCGGCCACTCAGAAACCCCTCTGACAGGCGACCTGAATTCTTGCGTAGGCTGCGAAGCCAAGCACTGCAAGGGAATACCAATAAAAGTTAAAAATATCTCTCTGGATTCCCAGAGGGACAAGCCTGACTGCATAGGGGTTGATGCCAAAAGTATCCCCTCTCCAGGAAAAAAGACATCGGGACGGGTATGGCCCTCATGCCTCACTGGACAACAACAGGGGGGACCGAAGCCACAACAAGGTCCCCATCAATTACTGGAGGTCAGGCCTCTATCCCTGCCTTCTCAAGATTAGATTCGCCACAGCCTGTCTATACTTAGAGAAGGGAGGAGATGTCAGGGGCAGCCCTGCTTATACACTGAAGGCCTAAAATCAGTCATAGGCTTAAAATCAGCAATAGTCCTGTCATACATGTATACTAACACAAAGTGTTGGGTCTCTGTGGATAAACACTGAAACAGATGGTTATAAGCTACTGTAAACAGGCAGTTTTTGTGACAATTTACCAGCCTGAGTAGTCATAGGCCTTGTAAATAGGTAGCCTTGGCAGATAATTCCAACTTAGAGAAGGACAAGTGAATCATAGGCAGACTCATAATGATCTGTCCCCTGAACCCTCACCCAGCCGATACCTGGTTCTGAAAGATATCTGTATTCTCCCTGAACACTCACACTCCAGTGTCATCCCCTTCCCCACGTCCTGCCTTTTTGTGTTTATAACCCCTGTGTGAATGAGTATAAATTACAATTTGAAAAAATTATATATATATATATATATATATATATATATGAAGCTGAGCCTGATGAATCATGGGAAAACATTACAGCAGCAACATTTTGTGCTTTTCGGCCAGTTAGCCAGAGACAAAGTAGCCTCTCTCTCACTGGCATCTGTGCTATATAACTGCTACCCTTTGCCCATTTGTATTGTTGGTTTTCACCCTCCCAGAGTTGCAAACTCCCTAAAAAACAGGCTGCCAAAAGTCTGAATTTCAAGGTTGATCTTTAGAACTATGGGGTTCCTAGCGTTATTACACAGTGTTATGTTTAGTTGCATCTCTCCATGTACTGTGCCCACTTCCTTATTCTATGTACATTATCCCTCTCTTGGATACTGGAGAATTTTGTTACCCTATAAATCCCAACATGCCTTCTAGGCCATAGAAACCCCTAAAACTGTAACTTTGCAGTGTTCTCTGCTTTTAATTCACTTAGTACCACCTGAACAGTTATACTTATCTAAGTGTATGGTATGCCTACACACATGTGATCTAAATATGTGACATGTATGTGCTTGAGCTTTACAGCGCTCTCTCTCTCTCTCTCTCTGTTCTCATACACGTGCCTGCTTCCTCCAAGATCAGTTGTTCCTCACCATACCTTCCTCCTCTTCCATTATTGATGCACACTTACAGTCCATCAGCAAATTTTCAGTTAATCACACTCCAGTCTCTCAAATATCAGCCACTGTGCACGCACAAGAGTTGAAAGATTAACAAGGCAGGTCTGATATTACTTCAACTTAACCCCTAAGGGAGCACATCAAGACATCCCTTCCTTTTAGTGAACTGATTCAACTCTTATATGCCTCTGAGACTTCGCTCAGTCTTCACACTGGACCAATAAATTCCAATTGATTTCTTACCCTGAACAGTGTGTCATGTTGCACTAAACAGGTGCCACACCGACAAGAGAGGCTTCCAAAAAGTAAACTTAATTGTGTGAATATTTATGGGATTGCCATCATATACCTAAATTTCTGAGTGTTCTACATACCAGGAAACAGTTATTCTGAGAGGCTTAGGCTGGGTTGAAGGAGGAATTAGTGCAAACAGATTACTATGTGTTGTACATCTGGGTTTATATGTGGTACCTTATTAATTGTTTTCTTAGTCTCATGGTCTGAAAGAACAATGATCTATAAATTTCATTTTATAGTTCAGACATCAGGTTGTCTAGTCTTTAGTGATTTACACAGTTATATATAGGCTTTAAATTTAAGTTTCGATTCCTCCCATGCCAGATTGTAGGCCAAACTGAAATTCATTAAAGGAATAGAAGCAACCTAACCATGTATACTTAAAGAAATATCACCTAGTCTTTAGATGCTAAATGTGGCTCTTGGAGCTATTTTTTCAATGTCGGTTAGAATCCCTATTTAACATTGCGTGGCAGGGAAGATCAGCAATTTGTCCAGGCTGGATGCCAGCCAGTCTGCTAGCACTGAGGAAGTGCTTCCGTAGCATCCTGTGTGCTGAGACACAGCTGAGGAGAATGGGTGGCGCTGGATTTTCAAGAGTGTACCTGTTTATAAACCTAGGTTGGACATGCAGACAGGCAGAGGAGATGGAAACTTTTGATTAACAACCACAAGTGTACCAACCATGAACCTATAATCTCCTGTATAGATATTGCCCTCCCTTCTTCCTTCCTTCCTTCCTTCCTTCCTTCCTTCCTTCCTTCCTTCCTTCCTTCTGCCTTCCACCCTCCCTCCCTCCCTCCCTCCCTCCCTCCCTCCCTCTTTCTTTCTTTCTTTCTTTCTTTCTTTCTTTCTTTCTTTCTTTCTTTCTTTCTTTCTTTCTTTCTTCCTTTCTTAAATGTGAACGTCTCAAGTTAGCAAATACAAATGCCCACAGTAGGTTCCATGGACCTATAGTGATCCACTAGACAGTTTTGTTAAAATAAAATGAAATAAATTTGACTGAAATGTTCACCCAATTTTGTTGACAATTCGGCTTTCAGCCACATAGCTCTTTCGCTTTATATTTGCTCTGCTGATATGTCGAAATTTTTATCCTTTCTCCTTGGTTCTTCATCTTGGTTCTTTTTTCTTGGTTCAAAACTGCTGAAGTGTTATTTAGCTTTGTAAGTTGTTTGATAAAGAAAATCAGTGGCTTAAGTAGTGAGAGTCAGAGTATCCCCTCTTCCTACTCTTTGAGAAAACAATGTTGAGTCGCTATAAACACCGATGCTACTGACAATTTTTTTTTTTATCAAATAAATCTTAGACAAGTCTCAATGTGAACCTCGGATGGTCATTCTGAAAGAGGACTCACTATGTGAATCATGTGCACGGTTAACCCATCTTCTAAGAGAGGTTTCCATAACCACAACCCTGAACCACTATAGTTTTCAAAACAGACCTGGCATTCCTATTTAATAGGAAAGTAAGAGCTTCGGTTTTAATAGCTGACAGTGCTTGGATGATAATCCTGTTTGTTGATTTCTATTAAGAAACATCAAATGAAGACACATTTTATCACACCATTTTATTCCCTTGAACATTCCTCTTTTCTTCAGTAATTGCTTTTCACTTTTCTCCTATACTCAGAAAGAGACACTTTTGTCTTTTTCTGTGTCTGTACTTTCTTTCTCTTGACATTGTTCTCATTTTACCTCGTGATGCTAATCTTGATTGTTGAACTGAATTTAGGAATGACTGTAAGACTGCTCAAACACTCTCTGGGTGTGACTGTGCAGGCATTCCTTATGGCATTAAAACATTAATTCAGATTTTAATACACTTTTAGGAAGTGCTGGGACTGTGGAAGACAGTCCCTGGCTTAAAGAAGTAGGGCAATGGCAGGGAGCAAGAAAAGACCAAAGACAGGGTGGGAAGGAGTGAAGAATGGGAAGGATAGTGGTGAGAGGGGGTGGAGAAGTTCTTGGAGACTCTATTTTACTTGCCTCTCTCATGTTACTGTTCTGATCCTTCTTCTTGACCTCTATGAAATGAAGAACGTCTCTACTACATATTCTTTCGGCTTCTGAGGGCCAACGATCTGATATTTGGGCCTTTGTCAAGGTGACATAAATGAACTGTTCCTTGGTGTATTTTCTAAGGTTTTTTGTTTGTTTGTTTGTTTATTGTTATTGTTGATTTTTGTGGGTTTTTTGTTTTTTTTAAATAATAATTTCAAGAGAGCTAAGAGACATATACTCACAAGCACATATACAAATTTACACACACACACACACACCAAAAGTAAGCAAAAAGATGAAAACATGGAGTTCATTTTGTGCTGGATAATTATTCTTGAGGATAAAGTCTGTCCTGGTGTGTGGCAGATATGACTGTCACTTCATGGACTGAACTGGTTTTCCCTTTCTGGGCAGTTATCGAGTGCAAACCATTCCTTGGTTAGTGCTGTGCACACTTCCCTGCCTCTGTGTTGAGATTTTGATGTTTTGAACTTGAGCAGGTCTTGTATGTGCTGTCTGAGTTTCTGTGAGTTTACATGCATCAGCTCTGTTTTATCTGGAAAACTCTGCTTCTTTAAAGTTATCCATTATTTCTGGCTTTTTACAATATTTCCACCTTTTCTCTGTATTGTTATCTTTGTTTTTGCTTGTTTGTTTGTTTGATTTGATTTAGGGCTCATTCCTTAGGAGTAAGCTCGTGTGTTTTCCTGTAAACTTGGTCAAGATCTTTTTTTTTTTTTTGTTCTTGTGATAAAATATAATGACGAAGGCAATTTGTGAAAAGAAGAGTTTGGCTTATGGTTCCAGAAGTAGGGCAATAAGGGTGTGGAGGTGTAGCAGTGGTTGGCTACAGTGGAAAGCAAGAGATCTTCAATCACAAACACAAAGCAGAGAGAAATAACACAAATTCGGTGAGGCCATACATTCTCAACATCTGCCTTCAAGGTTGGACCATCTCCCCAGACAGCACCATCAAGTAGAACCAAGTGTTCACATTTCTATGTACATATATCTGTACATATATTTTATTATTTGTAGATGAATGAAGCTTTATTTCTCTTCAGAGAAGTGAAGAGGAGAACAGTTAATACAAAGGTTTACCACTATGCAAACTGTAGAGAAAACAGTTCTGTAGCATGCTCAGCCATAAATGGGACATCTTTATCACTAATTTTCCCACAATGCTCAGGAAACATTGTGTAAGAAGGGGCAAAAAGACTGAGGAGTTGGGCAAAACAGTATCTTCTGAACTTTAAAGAAGCATTGCACCTATGAACTTATCAGAGCTGTGGTTGTCTGTATAAGACCTACACAGGATCAAACCAGTCAACGTTAGAGCATGGAACAGAGGATGGGCACAGGAGCTTCTACCCCTAACACAAAAGCAATTGACAGTTGATTGTTGTTAAGGAAGGGAGAAGCCATTTCCTTAGGAGTGTAGTGCCTAGTAGGTTGACCATGCTACACTGGCCCTATGCATGAAGTCATGAATAGTTGGACGTAGTAAATTATGAGAGAGAGAGAGAGAGAGAGAGAGAGAGAGAGAGAGAGAGAGAGAG
>NW_021620713.1:1203822-1257684 GCF_004785775.1 Grammomys surdaster | reverse complement strand
GAGAGAGAGAGAGAGAGAGAGAGAGAGAGAGAGAGAGAGAGAGAGAGAGAGAGAATGATATGAAGGGAACCATGAGAGTTGCTCTGAAGGGTGATGCTTTCTGATACAGTGTCCTAACCTCATATAAATCTATGATGTATAGTATGTACATACATCCAAATTCTCAAGCTGGATACAATGATCACATAAATAAGAGTCGAGCAAAAGTAGTTCTGCGTCACACACTCACTTGCAAATCCCACAAAACAGCTATGCATTCCTAAAGGAGTTCTTGAAGCACGGCAAGGTGGTTAATACCTGCAACCTCCACTTGCAGAAACAGATGGAAGAGCAACCCACCAGTTCAAGGCTAAGTTGGTTTACCCAGTGAGTTGCACATAATCCAGGGATATATCATTGTGAGGGCTTATCTCAAAGAAAGAAAACAAAAGACAAAAAACAAAGAAACAAAAGACAAGCAACCAACCACACAAAATGAAAACAAGCCCCCAAAGTCTTGAGAAACTGATTTGACTTCATGGTCTCGCTTTGGTGATACTTACTGTCACAGATCCCTTGCACTCATTAGTTCATGTATGGAGTGCACCTTCATGCACTCTCTTTTTGTCTTAGCAGGGCATGGGATCAACTTTCCCTTTAGGGAAAACACTGGGCTTGGTGAAGAGCATGTTCTGTTTTGCCAAGCTATTTGCCCCCGGCCCCCCCCAAATTAAACCACTGTGTACTTCAAGGGAAATGCTATCCTTATGTTGTTGATTTCTTTACCACTACCTCATCAAAAGATCTTTTTGAAAATGACATTAGAGCATTTCATGTTTAAGATCTCCTGTGCATTTTTATCCTGACCCTTTCATGCTGGAGCCAGAATGTCTCATTCATTCACCACCAAGAAATCCAGTTTCTGCTTAGGAGATGGGTTTAGGAAGGATTTCTCTGTATCTGGAAAACTTTCGTCAGTCTTCTGAAGGCTTTTCTTAGAATTCAACTCTCTGTTTCTGTTTCACTGTCTTTACTTTCAGTGTTACTTGTTTTTAGACCATCATTGAAGTTCGCCGGCCTTGGTCTTCCTTTTCCCTGCTGTCAGAGCGTCTTATTATTATAATTCATCTGTGTTATAACTTAATTTCACTCTGTGAAGAGAGAGTTGCTCAATTTTAATAGTCTTTGTTGATGTGTGTATGCATTTTTCTCTACTCTAGGATTAAATGAATTATAAGTGGGAGACATGGCCGGGAGACAAAATTTAACTTGACTCTATTTCCAGGATTTTTCCAATTCTTCCCATCACCTGAAGCTTCTTCCCCTGGGGTAGTGCTCCCTCTGCTTGTGCACCATGGCTCTTCTCTTCTGATCTTCCTAATCTAGTCAGTACGGATTTTTTTTCATACACAAAGTATATAATCTTGATTAGCTGCTAGTCTGGATTCTCTATGTACTCCAGGCTGTCCTTGAACTTGCAGACTTCTTGTTTCTGCCTCCCATGTGTTTGTATTGCAAACATGTTCCATCATGCCTGCCTCATCATGATATTCTTGAAAATTTTCAAACACAATTAAAATAAATATGTTCTAACGATAGCCTGAATGTGCTGTCTTTTCTTGAATGTATGTTTTTTTCTTCCTGTTCTCATTCTTTGTTTCCAGAATTCTACTTATGGTGCAAATCTTATTTTAAATGACACTTTTGAAAAGTATTTGTAGGACTTGTGACTCCAAGATAAGTCTTTTCTCTCCCACAGACATTAGTGTAGAACAAAGCCTTTCTCTGGTCCTTGATACTTCT
Organism: Grammomys surdaster; assembly: GCF_004785775.1. NCBI lineage: Eukaryota > Metazoa > Chordata > Mammalia > Rodentia > Muridae > Grammomys > Grammomys surdaster. The sequence goes on along the minus strand of NW_021620713.1, from coordinate 1,255,902 downwards.
GCTTGGCCATAGGTCTTTGTCCAGGAAAGGCCATGACTTCTGAACCTCTCATCACATTCCCATAGCCTAACTCTTTTCCTGAATGACAAATGTATGAATGAAGAAGCAGATTCCTTCTTAAGGAAATTAAATACTTAATTTGAAGTGGTTTCTATAATAAAAGGATTCAACTATATATCTTATTATTACCTTAATTATTGAGACATATTATTTGGCAAACCTAACTCTAACTTAGTAAAATGACATTTTGAAAAGATTAAAGAAGTTTTTGTTTGTCGTTTCCAACTTAAACCCCAGCTGGTCAATAGAATTAGTCCCACAAGGTGATTACTCTTTTTTTCCTTTAAATAAAAAACTATAATATCTTCATAATACATTTCATCTTGAAAGCCCCCAACAAGTATTAATTAATTCACAGAATGATATTGTGCTTGAAAAGGTAACACCTGTGACTTAAGTTTATCTGCAAAAGCCTGATTTTCTCTGAGCCAGGACAACTTCCTGAGCTCTGCCCTCCAAATCCTCCTTGCTCAGGAGGAAGCAAATAATTCTCTAAAACTCACCACAGGCTTTTGACTCCTGCAAGGTTATCCATAGACATGCCTTACAATGTCTCAATGAAAATAAAGAAGATAAAGATTTAACATGCTATAACCAGTGTTATTTTTCTTGAATCTTTGTTTAGGGTGAAAGTACCTCGAAACTAATTGGGTCTCATTCACAGTAGCAATGTGGAATATATTAATAGAAGATCAAGAAACAAATGCGCAAAGTGTATCAGAGTCTTGTTAGGGTGTTTCATGTTTAAAGTCACCATTTCATAGCTGTGTTAAGCAATCACAGAGTTCTCTGCTCTGATTCCAGCTTCCTTCATGGAAGCCTTGTGATATGCATCTGTGTGGCACTAATGTTGTATTTCTTCCTGAACTGGGGCCACTGTGAGCATTTTTAGACTCCAATTAGGAATGTTTCGAAAGTTAGCTGTCAAAATACATGTGCTGTTCTTTTAATTACTCATGTTGATCACAATCAGCTCTATTATAAGAGTACTGTAAAAAATAATGCATGGTCCCCCAAAGGAAAAAAAAATATACTCATTGGAGCATCGACAATGACAGTTTTCATTTTATAAAGTAAAACATTTTACTCCAAAATGGGGTAGACCTAACGGATAATTTGAAAAGCTGTGACCAAAACTGTAGTCTCACGATTATTAAAAATATTTAAGAAAATTATTTGAATAGGATGTAAACAAAGTGAGATTTTTACATTACAGCTAATGTTTTGAAAATAAATATACATGTGAATTCATATTAAAAATAGAAAGATAAATAATAATATCGAATCAAGGAATTCAAATAATTGCCCCAAAATATTTTGGTATGTTGTGTCATACATGACAGTATGTCCTAATAGATGCTGACAACAGGACACTGGGACTGCCATGCTGAGGCATGGAGGAGATAGGGAGACAGGGAGAGATACAAGCAATCCCAAGTTCTGGGAAAGACTCTTCAGGTAGATGAAGTGTTCAAGTTCACCAGATTTAAAGTAAACTTTGTGTCTTCTAGAGCATGCTTCATGAATGGTAATGGATAATTTAAAATGTATAGATTTGTTTTTTTGGAAAACTTCCTGGTTCTTTCATTGTTACTCTTCATGACAGTCTACTCTCCAGATGGGAGTTTACATAAATGATGGCATTTCTCCCTTTAAAATAAAAGTAAGAATCCAATAGACGTCATAGAGGAAACGTTGAATGTTCCCGGTGCTCAGTATACAGAGTGAGTTAAGTGTATGCTCAGAAAGAGGATGCAGGGCAGCCAACATCAGAACAAGGAATCAAATAATTGATAATTTGAAAAGTTGGTGGAAATAGTGGCTATGCATATCTGTGTGCATGTGGAGATGGGGAAGATAATATCTTTAGAGAGACTACAGACTAGAATTTTACTTTAAAAATAAATGTTTTGCTTTGCTTTATTATTTCTTTTCAATGTCACTTTCCAAAGTAACATATTTTCTTTCGTCCTTTTTAAATTGAAACTGCAAAGATAAGACCACTCACCACATGTTAGTTAACAAAAATATAAGTTTAATATTAGGAAGATGAATTAAGAAGACTATCTTAAACTATCCTAAAGGTTTATCTAAGCTTATGTTATGCTTGATATGTAGGCATAGTTATAAAATAGAAAACTGGATGGTAGTTACTAATTAAATTTGAAAATAATTACAATTAAAATTCTTAACTTCTGTAATTCATAGTTATATTGTATGTAAAAATTTGTGATGCTTTAACATATTACTCAAATATAATTTTGCAGACATTTGTGTGCATATACACACATGTATATGTGTTATGTATGTATGCATGAATAATTATTTGTATATAGTTTTCTCATCCATTGTGCTGCTACAATGTGCCAAATTCTATATTAAGTAATAATAGTGAAATAGTAAGATATTCATAACCCTCTTTATGTATAAATTATAACTCAGTAAAGAAGATAAAGAAGGAAGGAAGTAATTTTAGTGCGATTTATCTGGAAAAGAGATAAGTCCAAGTTGCTCTCAGAAAGCAGACTATACAAGGTATATTATACTTCAAATTTGAGAAATCATGGAAGTAGTTTCCTTAAAAAATGTAAAGTTAAAAACTGATAATCTGGACAGGTGGTAGTTGCCTATGCCCTTAATTCTAGCACTTGGGTGGCTGAGGCAGGTGAATCTCTGTGAGTCTGAGAGTTCCAGGACAGCTAAGGCTACACAGAGAAAAAACCCACAAAACTGATAATCTTGAAAAACAACTATAAATACATCTAATTTCAATATTGAAAATATTGAGTTTCATTTGAATAACAAGTATATATTTATTAATATTTTTAACCAACATTTTTTATAAACCCTTAGTATCTCTGTTACATCAATTGGCAAACATGCCTTTCCAGAGCAAACAATAATGTCAACAGTAATATAAGTGGAAGCATGACAGAACATAGTGATCATAAGTCACGGCCCCTCACTTCCAGGCATTTACAGTGCAGCCATGGAACAAGTCCATTACCCATGAAATAAGAGTGGACAGTGTAGCAATATATGAACATGTGATAGGATGAAAGAACCATAATTACTAGAGAAAACTCAAGCTCCTTCAGGCTAAAAGTCATGTCTCAATCATACTTCTATTACTGGCTTGAGGGTGTGTATTTGGAAGGAGATAATATACAGCATAAATCAAGACCATGAGAGCATTCTATAAACTTGATGTTATAGGTGAAAGGAAGCCAGTTGGTTTGGTTAAGGAAAATGACATGCTGAAAATACTGCTTTAAAGAAGGTTGTTCTTGGGTTACTGCCCAAGTTTGCCCTTGTATGATGTATGTGAAAGACATAAAGGAGTATTAGTGATGGCATTTCAAAGTCAAGATGATGATATGTGTGGTCACAAAGAGAAGTGTGTGATCACCTGGCTACTGATGAGAGGCTAGTTCATAAGGTGGCTGGCTAGGTTGGGGCTGAAGAGATGTCTCAGTTGGTCATATTGCTCACCTATATATGTGCACATATACTCTCACATGTATGTGCATTAACACACACACACAGAGTTGTATGTGAATGATGGTAAGAAAAATAAACATTAAAAAAAAGACATTTGAGACCTAGAAAAGGTCTAGGACTTATTTGTTGTGACTAGACCTAAGGGAATATAAATAAAAGTTAGGACTAGAATTTGTTGTGACTGGACCTAGCCAGATGAGGAGGGAGATAGTGATGATAGGTAAATTTCACATATTTTACTTCTTGCTTTTAGTGAGAAAGAAGTGTCAGAACAAATGAGTAATTAGTACTTGAACATTTATGCAAATAGTGAAATGTAGCTCTTCTTGTACTCAAAGTCATTATCTTTGCACTCCTTCATATACTCAAAGGATACTTATAGAGTTATCCCATGCTCTTGCAGTCATGAGAAACACAGAATAGTGAACACAGAAAGCAATTTGTCTACCCTATAAGTGCAAGAGGAATATTGAATAAGGGTAAATAAGGGAGTTAAAGGACATTAAACAAGAGTCTATTTAAAATTTTATATTTATTCCGTGTATGTGTGTGTGTATCCAAGGTGGATATATGAAATCCAGAAGACAGATTGTTGAAGTCAGTTCTCTTTTTAATACATGTATCCCAAATGTAGAACTCAGGTTGAATGTGTTGGCAGCAAGTGCCTTTACCCAGTGAGCCATCAACCTAAGACTCAATTTAAAAAATGATACCAGCATAATAGCAGGTAAATGCTGCAATATTACTTAAATATAATGGTTACAAATGAGTTACAGTTTACTGGAAAGATCAGTGAACAAGTGAAGGAACACTTCAAAAGAAGAACCAGTTTGGTTGAAGCAGACTAAGCCAGAAGAAGGAGGTTGTGTTAATGAGGTAACTGGATCTTTAAGACTTGAGAACTTCTGTTTGCTTTCTAACTTCAACTTTTGGAAGAACAGAAGTCATTGAGTGTTTTGAGTAAAGGAGTGATACTGTAGGCTGACAGACACAAAATGGTCATTTTAACCTCCATCATGACTGCAGGATGAGATGGGAAGTGAATAGCTCAGGAGTGCAGATCTGTTATGGATGGCATTTCATGAAAAGGAAAGACTCTACAGGCTTAAAGAGCTGGTACAAGAATTGGTTTTCAACCTCTCCATGGTTGTCAACCCTACTTCCTCCCATCTTGGGATCATTAATTGGGTTATTTTTGCTTATTTATTTCTTTTGGTCCCTGGGCCTTAAATAGGCTGACTAACTTTGTGAAACAACAAATAAATAATTTGGTAGCAAAACCTATTCTGATACATCATCATAAGTTAGGTATGGAGGACCATGAGACTCAAGATGTGGTTGTTACTCTATCCAGGGTATTCCCAAAACCCATCTCTACCCAACCTAAAAGAGGGGACTTCTGCTCCTAGACCAAGCAGAGAGGGGACACCCAGAACTCCCTCTGAGTGGCGATCTGAATTCTTACTTAGGCTGCGAGGCTAAGCACTGCAAGGGAATATAAATAAAAGTTAAAAATATCTCTCTGGGTTCCCTGTGGGACAAGCCTGACTGCATAGGGGTTGATGTTAAAAGTATCCCCTCTTCAGGAAAAAGATATTGGGACAGGTATGGCCCTCATGCCTCACTGGACAACGACAGGGGGGACTGAAGCCACAACAAGGTCCCCATCAATTACTGGAGGTCAGGCCTCTATCCCTGCCTTCTCAAGATTAGATTCGCCACAGCCCGTCTATACTTAGAGAAGGGAGGAGATGTCAGGGGCATTCCTGCTTATACACTGAAGGCCTAAAAGCAGCCATAGTCCTAAAATCAGCAATAGGACTGTCATACATGTATGCTAGCACCAAGTCTTGGGTCTCTGTGGAAATACATTGAAACAGATGGCTATAAGCTATTGTAAACAAGCAACTTTCATGGAAATTTACCAGCGTGAGTAGTCATAGACCTTGTAAATAGGTAGCCTTGGCAGATAATACCACCTTAGATAAAGACAAGTGAATCATAGGCAGACTCATAATGACCTGTCACCTAAACATTCACCCAACTGATACCCTGTTCTGAAAGATATCTGTATTCCCCCTGAACACTCACGCCCCAGTGTCTTTCCCTTCCCCACATCCTGCTTTTTTGTGTTTATCAGCCCTGTGTGAACAAGTAAAAATTATGATTTGATTTAAAAAAAATAAGAAAGAAGGAAAGAAAGAAAGAAAGAAAGAAAGATAAAAAGAAAGAAAGAAAGAAAGAAAGAAAGAAAGAAAGAAAGAAGGAGAGAAAGAAAGAAAGAAATCTTAAGAGGAAAGAGGAAGGGGTCCTCTTCCAGGCAATTAAGTTGCTGGAATAGAGCAGGAATAGAGCAGTGGGTATTTGGTGTAAATACAGATTTAACTGGGTGGGGCAGGATACATACATTTGAATCTCTTGTCTTAAATATACTTTTAATAGTATTTGATACAAAATACTCACATCCAAGATTTCTTACAGAAGTGAATCCCATCAATAACTGTGTTAGTGAGCTTGACACTCCCTCAGCCAGCCAGCCAGATATGATCCAGTTCTGAGTGACAGGTTGATTGTAACCTTTGACTGTTTCTGAGCTAGACACTAATAAAACATACTTAAATTCTGGACTCCCACAGTGTTTGATAATTATGTGTGCAGTTTCAAGTCACTGAGTTTAGGCAACTTTTGCAGTAGTATATCCAAGAGTACAAGACTATAGTAAAATTTGTCACTTACTGGATGTTCTAGTGGTGGAATGACATCTTTCAACACATGCTGTGAATGATTCCTTCTGTGCCGGGAAATCTGCAAACACATTGACATTTGATACTATTACGTTGCTTTTCTTTACCAATTTGAAAATCATTTTAATGAGCACAATTTAGTCAATATGCAAATGAAAATGAACATATTAAAATGCAATCAAATAATGATAATAGCATATATGTAAAATGAATAATGTATTAGATGTTAATTAATTTGAATGAAATTTATATTCCAAAATGGCTGGCTGCAAAAATAGTTATGTACTCTTCTAAACCTTGAATTTCCTCTTATCAATTAATGAGATCACTATTACAATCTTGGACATCACCAGATATTTACACCTGCTTTAATCAAATTATATGATGTAAGTCCCACTACATGACATTAAAAATTAGAACACAAAAATGATATGCATATCCCTGTTAGAACTCTTAGCTTGGAGAATAGTCTCAATATTATGAGGAATCTTAAATCAATCCATACAACATATCCACAACAAGAGGCTTTGCCATTTTGTATTTGGTAGACAAGTGAGAGGCCAGTAACCAGCTTCAATCACCAGCCACATACATATGAAACTTCCAGAGGACTGATTCACCCAGCCATGGCTAGACCTCCACCTTCAAACTCCCAAGCCATTCTGGAGCATCATGGTGAAGAGACAAGCTGAGCTGATGCTTTATTCAGAAAAACATTTTTCTTTTGTTATCATACTCAAAGCATAATAAAATAAATATTTTACATTTTTGAATTTCAACATCTTAAAATGCAGTAACTGGGAAAAATATTTCATGCTAAAACATGATGTATTGCTTAGGCTGCCAGCCCATAATTCTCTGGATATGTGTTGTGTTATTCTCACATCTTCCTTTATTGTTCAGATGCCATTAAATACACAAAAGCCACATGATGCATTGTCTTTGAGCAAAGAAGAGTGAACGTTATTCTTTCTCCAGAAGAAGCATCATGAGCAAATTCCATCATTAAAGAAGAGAGGAGGAACTAATGATTTAATAAGCTTGACAGATTAAAGGATTTCATTAGTCGCATTACTTCATATTTTACATGAAAGAGAGAGTGGAAAGGAAGAAACGAGAGAGAAAGAAAGAAATGCATGAAAGAAATAAAGTAGGTCTCAGCACTTATGTAGATATAAAAAGGTTATGTTTAACAGACTGAAGAAATTTGATCAACGTCTATGAAAATTTTGAGGTAATTGCATTACCATAGAAACTAGAAGCTGGGCCTAAAATCCAGAAAAGTGTATACAATTCTGGAACCACATATTTATTCCACAAAATCTAAATTATAACAAAAGCAAACTTTGAGATAATTCTCTCTACTGCCCACCTGGAGTCTGGATGGACAGATAGACTTAATGCAAGGGAAGCACATCTATAGAATAATGGGCATGAGGTCTTCTCCCAGGCAGAGGAGCCAGCAGTAATCTCTACCATAGCAATGGTTCCACAGGGACTGCCCAATGGAACATAGAAATTCTTTTGGTGTACTGACTAGGCTATTTACTACTTTTCTTGTTACCTGGTTCTGACTCCACTATTATCTGTTAAATGTGGCAGATAAAGTGAAGCAGATAACTTGAATTTCAAGTTCAAACTCATTTAGCTCTTCGGGGAGACTGTGACTTCATGAAAAAAAATATTCATCATCAAAGATTGTGGATATAGAGCTAGATGTAGTTGGAAGTTGTGATGATTTATCTTCATTTTTCAATGTGATTGAATCTGACATTAAGTAAGAGACACATATCTGGCCTAATCACTAAAGGTATTTCCAGGAAGGATTAACTGTGGGTCAGAGAAAAACTTCTAAACAATGGGCATGACTTTGGCATCTAGCTTAAGAGTCAAGAGGTCCGCTGGAAAGGAGTTGCTGTTGCTACCTGCTTGACTTTTTGCTACCTGCTTGACTTTTTGCTGATAGGCTTTTTAATAGATTTATATCCTATTATTGTTGTCATTGTGGCTGCCATCAGAATCCAGCTTCATGGACCATTCAGTGTGAGCTTGGAGGTCAGCAGCTCTCCAGGAATGCTGGCAGGTCATCTGAGCTCTCAGCCTGTCAAGTGTACAGACAGTCACTGCTGGAGTCACTGGGCATAATCATGTAGACCAACCTAATCAGTATTGGTTAGAATTGACTAGGGGAGGTGGACTGATTTTGGGATGTCTTTTTTGGTTAGGTAGACAGATATGTTTCTAAGTGTTGGAAAATACGTACAAAATAAGAGAGGTAAGGAAAGAAGTTATTCTACTCTTGAATCTATACTTAACTTATCTGATCATTAGCGCCTGGCCTTTGACTAGATTAGGCTAATGGAATGTGAGGAGAAAAAATATACAGTAAGGTTCAAGCTATTAAGCAACCAGACTTTGTGCCAAATTCTCTGTGTCTTTGATATTGGTTAGGACTCAACATTGAACTAATCTATGTGGAATGAAGATTCAGGACCCTGGGTCATCAAGTGGAAGTAACTACCTAGGCTCAGAGAGTTAACACTCATTAGCTATTTAACTTTAAATTTGGGAAGAGGAATAGTTTTATATTTAGAGAAAATTTCAGAGTTTCCTGTAGAAAACAGCCTTCTGTTGCATAAGTGAGAAATAAATTTCTATTTCTTGGAACCATCACAGGGTTTGGAGAATTTAAAAGCTGGGATTACTTCAAAAGTGTAGCCACAGTAGACACTGAAGTGATGTAAAGATGCAAGACATCATGCATAAGGATGCTGAGAGCGAAAGGGGTCAATGAGGGATTCTATAAACTTCAGCCTCACAGTGGCTATCCGCAACTCGGCAGTGAGAAACAATCTTTTGGGATGTAGTCCTTTAAGTAAGTAGAAAGTCATTTCATAATGCCTTACATCTAGGATTATATCTCGGAAGTACTTACTATACTATACTTACATCCCTTGTTACATGTAAGAATGAAAGAGTCCTGAATAATAGAAACTTATCATTTTTGTTTTTATTTCCTTAAAACCCAACTGTATTTCTAGCTTGGGGATAAAAGTCAATTACCTTGAAAATAAAATACTTCAAGTGTTAGAGATAAAAGTGCCCAGTAAAAGACAAAGTTGATGCATGGGACCTGCTCAATGCTGTCACTCCATGTCTTCTTTTGTTCCTTCTTCACTAGTAGGTTGTGATCAAGAGAGGGCCCCATCATCCCCTAAAAACTGCCTGTCACTCACCTGGAGAACATGTACCTCTAAGGCAGGCTTTCCAATTCTACTTTGTTCTCATTGCTAACAGTAGTAAGTTTGTTATAGTTGTGACAGTTTAACTCTAAATTATTATTTACTAATTCTTAAGGTTTCGTAGAAAGCTCATCATACCAAAGCTGTTTACTAGTATAGTAATCTATTTTACTTTGAAATAAAACTGTTGAAATTAAATTAAATGATATAAGATGTAAATATGGAAAACCTCATATAGTAAGCCAATGATTAAAATTTGAAATAAATGTTAATGAGAGAAATGACCATTTCTGGACACACACTCACCTTTCTCTTGAATTGGACCACTGTATTCATGATCTAGCTAAACCAAACTTAAACTGAAAAATGATGAAAAGGTAACATCTTATGCTAACATGTTTGGAATACCCACGTGCCAGGTACTATTGAAGATTTTAGTATACATCTGCTAAGGACATATCAGTTTATAAAGTCATGATGAGATGAAAAGTTGAGTCCTTTTAGTGTACAAAGGAAAAAAATGCTTTTAAGGTAGACATTTAAGAGAGCATAAAACTTGTAAATTTTCCTGCATTTAACAGAAAAGCTAGAATCAGTTTTTACCTGTTATAAATCATCTTAATACTTCTTTGGGGGAGGTAATACTCCTTATCATTCTCAAGTCAATAAGCTGCTGATATATCATGTTCAACCAACTTATGAGGGTGTTGAAAATAGAGAACTTTCATCACTCATCATTGCTGAAACAGTCTTCCCAGGAAAGCAAAGAAACATGTCGTTCCAAACCACATAAGCCTGACCTAGAGTTAGGGTTTTGAAAATTCTGTATCCATAATGGCTTAATTGCTATCTATAGATATTAGGAAAACTTGGAATTTTTGAAATAAATCCATGTCAAAGACATCAGACTGTCTTTCTATGACATACTTAATTTGAAATAATAAATGCGGTGAAAAGTTGGGTTCAACCAAACTTCTCATGATATAAGTTTAGAAGAAAAAAGACTCCGAAATTGTATTACAAATATTAGACAATTTTATAGTGCTTTTATAGACATTTATGAGTAATGAGTTATTGTCTGATTGGTAAGTTTTCTTGGGATATCTCTTATACATGGCAGTTTAAGATGGTAGATATCCTTATGGTCAATTAGTGTTGTCAGAATAACTAACATGCTTGGTGTATCATTTCAGCAAGTTCTGAGTAGGTCATTAAAATACACTTGTTTCTGTTACCTAAAGTTTCTACTCTGAGTACTGAAAAAAGACTAATTCATTTAGTCCATGCTAATTATTCTCAACAGTTTCCAGACTAGCCGTGCTCTGTTTCACACACCTATGCTTTGTCTGAAGTTATTTATGCCATGTTTTAGGACCTGGCAAAGTCTGTTCTGTTCATTTTCCAAATAGTAGATGAGCTTGAGAACTTGAATATCAATGAAATGATGCTAATTTAATACAACTTTCTTTCAGCAAGTTATTTTCTCACATAGTTATGGAAGCTTGACCTCTGTGGAAGGCATTCTTATCACAAATGGTTCTCTTTGGCTCTATGTGGTCCTAAGCCAAAAGGGAACATATACATATGCTGACCACATAGAAGAGGGCACAGGCACATTTATTTTCTTAGATTTTTAATAATATTTCTGAATTATGAAATATTTTCAATATCATCTTACAAGTCTACATGGAAATAATCATGAACTTTGACATGGATTTATTTCCAAAATTCTAAGCAAATAAAATTCAGTTTCTCTGGCCTGTTTATTTATTTTTTAATGTCTTTTAGTTTATTCTATTTTTACTTTATTTTTTGGGGGGTTGTTTGTTTTGTAAAATTATTTTATTTATTTACATTCCAAATGTTGCCACCCTTCCCCATCTGCCTCCTTAAGTTCTTCACCATATCCCTACCTGAGAGAATGCTCCTCCATCTGCCGACCCACCCCACCTCACCCCACCAGCATCCCTCTTCCCTGGGGCATCAAGTTTTCACAGAATTAAGCACATCCTTTCCCATTGATACCATACCAGGCAGTCCTCTGCTACACATGTGCCTGAAGCCACGAACCACCCCATGTATGCTCCTTGGTTTGGTTAGTTGATACTGTTGTTCTTCCTAGGGGGTTGAAATTTCAACACCTTCAGTCCTTCCTCTAACTCTTCCGTATTGGTTCCCGACCTCAGTCCAATGGTTGGCTGTAAGAACCTGCATTTGCCTCAGTCAGTTGCTGATAGAGCCTCTCAGAGGAAAGCTTGTCAGGCTGCTGTTTGCACGTACAATATGTCAAGATTTGGTGTGTGCGCATGGAATGGATCCCAAGTTGGGCCAGTCACTGGGTGACCTTTCTTTCAGTCTCTGCTCTACATTTTGTCCCTACCTTTCATTTAGATAGAAGAAATTCTGAGTTAAAATTTTTAAAAATGAATGAGTGGCACCCTGCCTCAACTGAGGGCCATGCCTATCTACTCGAGGTAATCTCTTCTGGCTCTGTCTCCCCACTGTTGGGCATTTTGGCTAATGTCATTCCTACTGAATCCTGGTATCCTCTCACATTCCAGGTCTCTGGGATTTTCTAGAGGGTCCCCCTGCCCTCTAAATTCCACTGCTGCATATTTCTATTCTCTGGTCTGTTTATTAAGGATATCATCTTAGTTTCTTTTTAAATGACATGATTATGTCTTAAGCTTGTTTTATCTCTGTATCCTGCCTCTTTAAACAATGAAATTGTAATAATGAATGTTTGAATTGATGATGACCTTTCATTTGGAGAAGAAAAAATGCTGTCAAATTTCATCTTTCTTTGTGTGAACAAACTATTTACTCAATGATGGTACCGTCCCATTGAATTATCATGGACTATAAATGGGAATGATTTGTAGTAAGCCCCATTGAAAAGCAATTGAAATGCAAGTGTCTTGTGACTTGCATTCTCTTAAAATCAGTATGAGATTAATCTATAACTAAACAATTCTAGAGCAAAGGTGCATTTTTCCCTCATGATCACCATACAGCCCTCTCTCTTTTCTTCAGCTTTGTAAGTATGGAAGGTTAAGTGGAAACATGAAGTACACAGAATGCATAAAGCTAGCTTCCCTCGAACCCCTCTCTTTTTTTATTAGAATATTCACTATAATTCTTTTTTCAGATCTTTAGCTTCCAAGTGGGGTTTAAAATTTACTTTTCCAAATATTCTTCATTTTTCTTACATTTATTTTTCATTTTTAAGAATCTATTTAAAACACATGAGTCTGATGAGTGGGATTAGTCTGTGATATATTGCATACTGTAAAACTAACAGAATTTGGGCACATTATTTCCCCTGTGTGGGAGGGTCTACCATAAAAGTTATACATAAACATGAAACATTCCACACAGCTCTGATTTTAACTAGATTACCATTTTTGATGAAAGTTTATATCTTGTGGCGTAGACTTGAAATAAAATCACTTGAAAAGCATTAGTACGTTCCAAGGTTTTCATAGACATGTGCGTTTTCTGAGGCATACCTCCCATTAGCAACCTCCCTGGATACGTGGATGAAAAGCAGAAATAAATCTGTGGTTAAGTTTAGTCTTTATCTTCACAGTTTCTCAAGAAAATTTTTTTTGGTGTATCCCAAGTCTTATATTCAAATTTTCGTGTATTTTGCCAAATTCAATTTCTTAAAGCTATCATAATCATAAATTGAGGAATGTTAGTGGAATTCTTTTGGGAATGTGGGGATGTGGCTAATATTTTTAGTACTTGTAACAATTTAGTTGTTTACAAATAATAAATACAGCCTAATTGATGAGTACTTTTACAGCACATGGATGTGGCATCTAGCTTTGCAGAAAGACAGATAAGATGGTGGAATTGTACTCTCTCATGCTCTGAATGTGTTGTAACTCTGTGACCACTGAAAACTTACCCAGTACTTATAAGTTTTCTGCAGTGACATAAATAAATCTTTCAGTAGGCTCAATAGTAGGCAGTCACATAAAGTGATAAAAGATTAACTTATTTGACTTCGTACCTTATTAATGTATGATAGATGCATAGCTTAGCATATATATTTTCCTTTCTCCTTCTGACCACTGTACTATTCAAATGTCACAGTGGGCATTCATAACCAAATCTGTTCCCCACACATGACATTTGACTGCTCCTTAATCCTCCTTTTATTGTATAATATGAGTCAGAAATATGACATTGCTTCTTATGTTTTTCATCCCTTGAGAAAAATTAAGGGAATCCTTGAGACATGCTACAGCTAAACATAACCATAATTTCCTGACCCCCAAATAACCAAAGAGAGGCACCTCTGGGATGGTTTCAAATGCTTAATACCTTTCCTTGCTTTATTTAATCCCAAACATATGTTTTCTTTCCAACAAGAAATCAGACTACCTACTGATCTTATTTAAATACAAATTAATTGTGTATGGTGTTACCTATTGGCTTGCTTCAGATCAATATAATTCCCTTTAGCCTCTCAGGGGCGTGATTTTCAGTATAATGCTTCTCTTCAAATGTCTCAAGGTGAGAGGCACCATTGTGGTGAAGCTTGATATATCACAGTTTCCATCTCTTCATAGACTGAAATAATCATAAGAGCCAAGGATGGAAGATGTCTATATTTCATTAATGTGAAGTATATTCATGTCTTGTGTTCATTATTAATATTTTATCTCTGAAGGAGTACCTAAGGTCTGCTGAGGATTTTGTTTTACATACATTTTAAATCCCATTTTCTTCTAAATATTTTTAAATTTTCACTGTTTCAGAATCATAGCACATGTTTATGGGACAAAAGTATAAAATTTCAGCTAGACATACAATGTGGATTGATCAGATGAGAGTAATTGATGTATCCATTATTTTGAATATTTCTCACATTGTTGGGGAACATTCAATTTTTTTTGTTTGCTGTTTTGAAATGTGCACATAATTACTGCCAATCTCAAGTACCCTAGGGTTCTACAGAATCTAAGAAGTAACTTCTATCCAAAGTAGCTTCTATCCAACTACACCTCTCCTTTTACTAACCGCTCTCTCTCTATTTCTGTTAAAGCTAACTACTCTCTTTGTAAAGATGGACTTTTTAGTTTCTGCATGTGTAGTGGTCAGCCTTCTGTTTCTATAATGAAACACCTGTGATAATTAACTTAGGAAGTTTGTTATGGGTCAGGGCTTTGGAAGTTTCAGTCCATTATCACTCGACTGCAATACACTAGTCTTGTGGTGAGATAGCACATCCTGTTGGAAGTACATGGCAAAGCAGAACTATTCAGTTCACTGGGAAGGAAACAAGAGAGAAACAGGGCAGACCAGGACCCCACAGTAGGGACAGCTCCAGTGGCATAAGGATTCCCCAGAATGCTCTCTTCCTAAAATCCTACAGCAGCTCTTAATAACACTGCCCTTGGGCAAAGGCCTGTGATATATTTCATTCCATTTGTGCCACTTCTAATGGCAGAGCAGAATTTATTAAAGTCACACTTATGATTCTTACTATTAGCAAGTAAAATAACTCAGTCTCTCCTCCCCTTTACTCTTGATATCAGAGAGATTCACTTTGATAGAGACAAAAGGAAATAGTTCAAAGAGTAGTTTATGAAACTAGAGATGCATATTCTAGAATGTTTGAATAAAATTTACATTTTCTGACAAGTGAAATCTAGGCAATCTTTTAAAAAACAATTGAAGCCAACACTAAAAATACTTAAAATTATTTCATAAATGCCTCATAAAGTATAAAACACAATATAAATAACAATTGTTGAGGAACAGAATATTCATGATGCTCTAGTCACGTTTACTGAAATGAAACCCAGCATTGTTAAATTCCTGTTTCACTATTTTCTACAGACACATCCTACATCTGATTTCATGATATCTAACTGCCTGAAATTCCTGACAAACAAAATCAGGCTCAGTTTCAATTTTTAAAAATTCTTTCACTTTCCAGAAGGGCCCAGGTTAAAAACTCAAGGTTTCTTTTTTACTTCTGGAAGCTTATTTTGATCACTAACAAAGAAATCCTTTTGGTTTTGGAACACTGTAATGCATTATGTATGGCATTTAGTCTGTCGTGTGTACTAGTCGACAAAGATACCTACCTGCTGTCTTCTTTCTAAAGTCTACTGATCATTTTTTTTTCATAGCTCTCTACTTCTTAATTCAAAGGTAGATATATACTTAGTGAAAGTGGTCTGCCTGTATTGAGAGTCATTTTTACAAACGTTGTGGGAGGCAAAGATTTGAATAACTACAACACTTTCAAGAATTAAGACTTTCTGCCAAGAGTTCAAAATAAACACATTGGATGAATGGCTTTAGCCTCTCTAGTCAATACCAAATAAATGAATCTTGCCAGATTGCTTTCTTCACCTATTCTTTGAGGTTCTTAGAGACCCCCATACTCACCTTCTGCTGCTGAAAAAAAGAAGATTTCGTTTTGAAGGTTAATCCGACTCAGCAGGATTGAAGGATGGCACTTTTCCTTGGTTGTAAGTATGTTGGCTCAGGCCAGACAGCTGTTAGGACATTCTCCTCTGGGAATCGTGCCCTCAACACCCTCCATTGATGCACATACATGGTCTACTGGCTGCCGACTTTCATGCCCATCTGCTCAGATGGCCTGGTGCCCACTCACAAGTTGGCTGGATCCTTGCCCTTAGTGTGTAGGTGCCAGGCAATGATGGGTTTAGATGGGCAGCCTGCATAATACTACAAGTGACAATTTTTTTCTTTCTCTCTGTACAATATCTATCCTCTGTGCTTTCTGTGGAAGAGAAACTTATGTTTCTCCACCTTCTGATCATACCCACGGATACATGCTGTCTTGTACGTGTAGATGAACATGTGTATTCAACTTATCACCAACATTAAGATGAGAGAATTAAGAGGACAATTCCCCAAGTCCAAGTGACAAGTTCCAACAATGAAATGGGTTGGATTGTGAAAATCTAGAGCACCTGGAGTCTGTCAGAAGACATTTAGCATGGGTGTAAGTACAGCAGGCTGGTAGATAACAGGGTACCAGTAACATGGCTGAAGCTGCAGCAGCATTGGGTATTGTGGCTCCAATACACATCATTCAGCTTGCATTGAAAATCAAGCAGACAGAACAGGGTTAAATAGGAACACAATTTTTATGTTCAGTGGGGCCAAAGGTGGATGCTGTGATAGTCAGACATCCAAAATGACCCTAACAAAAAGAACAAGAAACAAAAATAGCATCATTCCTTCTGAGCTACAGCAAACCCATGAAGAGAGATAGATTGGCACAGGAGGTTGCGACTTTAATGATCCAAAGCATATGAATGCTTGTTAGCAGACAGCAGACAGACATAAGTAAGAACAACAGTAATGACAGCATCTGCAGCCTGGCCTATGGCACGAAAACCAATCAGGCAGCAGTGGAGAGAAGTGCCCGAAGGTATGTTAAAGCCGTGCTTTCCTTGTGTGTTTATTTAAGGGTGATTGAATTCAGGGTGTTGTCAGTCTGCCTTGGAGAATGGTTATCCAATGTGTAGGCATGATCTTTCTCTCTGAATATGGTCTGTTGAGTCAGTTAGTTATGTGTGACTACTTGATCTGTCCTAGCCTTTATATACTGCCAAAATCGTCCAGTCCAAGTTCCAAAGGAACGAGGCCTAAAAACTTTTGGCTCCAAAATCAAATTAGGCTTCTCTACTTCCTTAGCCAGAAATGCATAAATACCCGATGGCCAAAACCAAAGAATTTGACATTGTGGAATGGATAGAGCTGTCATCTACCACTAAAGTGTGGAAATTTCTACTGTTTGAAGTCAAGACTAGTTCAACATCTTCAGTAATCAGAACAGACTTCTTGGGACACCTTTCTGGAGTATTCTGGCATTGGGCTAGGAATGTTTCTGGCAAGCTGCCGATTTCAGATATCAAAAAATGTAAGAACATACGGTTTTTAGAAGAAAATCTGCCATTTTTTTCCTGCCCAAAAAATTCATAAAAGCAGCACATTTACATATTAAAAGTGGGTCCCTTATTCCATGTCCAGGTCACTACCAGTTGCTTAGATGCATTGAATGACAGTGTAAGTCAGGATGATTCAAAGGAAATGATGCTGTGAATCATGTTCTGATTAGCTTTCATTTGGGATATCTCAGAAATTTCCAGTGAAAAGTAGAAAAGATTCAAGATAAAGACCCAACACTCCTTCATCTGAGTACTGTGCTATGAGTTAACCATCAGAGTTCCCTGAGCAAACTGTTCTCAAGTGCCCTGTCAAAAGAGCCCCAATCAAAGAAGCCAGTTGGACACTTCTTGGAGTCCTTAACATGCAATTTTGCAATGCTATGAGACCGATCTTTTCAATGTGTCATTGAACCAACCATGAGCATTAATTAGCTTTGGCTCAAGATAGGTTACCAGAAATGTGTTCTTAATTCCTTTCAAAATATGAGCCAGATGAATTTCTGGTCTCTTCCAGATGAATTTCCTTCATTTCTTATAGAATATTTGACATCCATTTTGACTTAACTAAGGTCGAATTTGCAAAAGTAACTCTTTACTGATTGTAGTAGAAGTCCTGGGTTTGTATGGGTGGCCTGGGATCTAGGTTCTTCTCTAGAAAGAAAAAGTCAGTAGATATGCAGCCATTGATATAAAAAAATATAGATGCAGAACTGTGTGCAAGGTAGGACATATCTATCTTAATACACATTAAACACATCTACTGTCACAAGACATGATGTATTTATAATTATAATTATATATTATATAACATAGAGACTATAGAATTATAATTGGATATTAATATAATTATTTGTTAATATAGTTCAATTATATATTAATATAATATTATAATAATCATCAGGTGTAATGTATATGTACACATGTGCATGTATTCACTCAAGAGCATGTGTGGAATCCAGAGGTTAATATTGGTATGTATTCTTCAATATTTTCCCTGCTATAATTTTTGGGACAGTGTTTCTTACCACACCTAGAACTTGCTGTTTTGGCTAGACCAACTCACAAGCAAACCCCTCGTATCTGTTTGTCAATTGGTAGCACTTATAGCATGCTACCAAGTCTACCTTTCTATGTGGGTTCTGGTAATCAGAACTCATGTCCTTATGCTTATGGAGCATAAGCCATCTTTACACACCAAGCCATCTTCTCAGATGATAAATCCAAGACATTTAGACGTGGGATATAGAATTTATAAAGAGTCATTGGCTTTTGGTTGTTAGATTCATTTTATTAAAAAATATGCATTATGCCTTTAATGATTTTCAGAGCCTGTCAGAGTAGTAACTAAACAAATATTGGCTGCCTTCCACAGGTAGATAATTTATAACTAATTATTTTGTAACAAATCAAGCATTTCTTGTCTGCCTTCACTATATTTTACTTAAGTATCTTAGAGTATTATAGAAGATGAACTAATAATAGATTTGGAATCCTGGAAGATACATACACGAAGTGTATGTATGCTTTTGTTAAATCTACTCAGCACAGCACAGTGGGTTTTCCTGGGTGAATCCTAGCACAGGATTATGATTGCCAATGTTCTATCTCTTCTAGATTTTATATTAGAAAACAAAAAAAACAGTGTCAAAATTAGTTAATAACCAAAATGTTGAAGATGGCAAAATATCTTAATCTCTTCTACTTATTAAAATCTCATTGACACCACAGTAGAAAGGAAAAAAATCATCACTAGAAAATATTAGAAATGAAAATGTGAGCAAAAGTGAACATGAATCAAAAATTTAAAAGATAAAATGTATTATCTTTTCTCGATTGGTGTGTGTTTATTTATATTTTAAGCACTTGGAAAGCTGAAACAGGAGAATTTTAAGATTGAGGTATGCCTTCCCTATACAGTAAGACTGAATCTTAAACATAAAGATGCTAGAAAAAGTCCATGAGAGAGGTTAGGAAGAATGTTCTCAAGAAGGGAGAGGAGAGTAAGATGTGTGATATAGAGATGGAAGAATAGTGCAGATGGTGAGGATTAAACAAGTACAGAGCTGGGACGATGGAGACAATGAGATGGAGGGGAGGATGGAGAGAGGCAGAGATGGAGATGAGGATGGAGAGACGAGATGGTGGGGGAAGGAGTGATGAAAGCCCTTGTGGGGACTTGCTGTCTTATTTTCTGTTCTTTTGCTGTGATAAGATAAAAATACTCTGGCAGAAGCAATTCAAAGTGTAAATGGTCTATTTCAGTTTATAGTTCAAAACTGTAGAGTAGCATCTGTGAGGACATCACAGCAACAGAACCGAGGACACCTAGTCACATTCTAATCAGGAAGAGGGAGTGTTGTATTCATCCAAGCTGTCTACCTTCTCCATTTCTGCAATCCAGGATCCCAGCCAGAGAATGGTAATCCCACAGTAAGTAGTTGGATTCTAACCTCAATTTAAGAAAGATAATTCCCCACAGGCACATCTTCCAGGTGATTCTACATGTAGTTAAGTTGACAATCAACATGAACCATCATCATAAGTACTATTTTCTAGATCTACTAAAAATGAGTGGTTAGTAATCTTCTCAGAAGCCAACAGCTATTAAGTGAAAGTCAAAAGACCCAGTGTGAGTTACATTTCTACAAGTTGTTGGCAAGAGAGACAGATCCCCATATTCCCCCAAATAATGGATTCTCTTGATTGCCTATAAGAATGATAATGTAAAACATCCGATGAAAACATTATACATTGTGTTACAGGACATAGAGAAGAGTACCCCCCTTTGCTGGCTTGCTTACAAAGCACCAGAACTTATAGAAGCTTCTGGAGGAATGAGTTCACCATCAGTCCTACACAGCTGGAGATACTATGATCTACAATAACAATCTACAGGGGAAGAGGAGGTTCACATGGGTACGATAGGAACATAATTGCTGTAGGATGAAGGACAGCTTTCAGATTGCATTGTCAGACCACTCCAAGAAGGAAGTTCATGGTGGAGAATGTAAACTTGGTAAAGAGCCTATAGTTGAAGAATGTCAGAGAGCTTAGAAGGAAACTGGTATTTTTGTACCAAAATAGACATTGCGTCAAACTACCTTCTACAGAGATATGGTTTTAGCCATAGATGAGTGTTGTTCACAGCATCATCAGAAAAGCTTTTTTTTTTTTGAGTGGGCAGCAGTTATGACAGAGTTTCAAACATGTTCAGAGTGACTAACTACAGAGTATGGGGAGAGTGTCGTAGCAGTTGATTAGTTGTCCAGGTTTTCTAGTCATTCTTATTCATCCAACCATAATGAAATTTGGTGAGTCACACATGTATGTGCACACAGCAGGAAGGGGTCTAGTTGAGGATAAAGGCTGTGGTTGGAAGGGAAGATGACAAAAGAGGGCAATGGATAAATATTGCCATAAACCCATGTATGGAGGCTCTAAAGCATAACAAAGAAAGAAACTGGCTATAAAGAAATAAATACAACAAAACTTAGCATCTTTCTAAAACATCAGAAAGTGAAAATACTAGCAAAAGTAAACATGAAAAATATTTTGAGATGATCAAAAAAAAAAAGACATGTGGATGCATTATAATGTCTAAAGAAGATGCCGCCTGTGTTTGCAACTGTGGAGACAGGAATATTAATGACCGAAAAGAAAACTCAGAAAACAAAACAGAAGAATTCTGATAAATCCACTTGCTCATTTTCCTGACAGAAAATCCAAGAAGCTCCTCATTTTGTAGTACCTGGTACCAAGATAATGAGGATATTGCTGTCAATAACAGCCATCATTCAGAAGGAACAGACTCCCAGACATCATACCCATTTCACATAGCCATATAATCACAACATTAACTCAGAAGCAGCTTAGAATCTAAAGTCTAGACTCAAAATCGCCTGCTAATGCAGAGGGAGGTGTATGTGGCTGTGAAATAGAGGACTAAAATCTTCTTCCTAATAATCAATGGGACTTCAATATCTATTACTAACCTTACTCCAGAGGCAAAGATGTATTTCATCATCTAGAAGACCAGAGGACTCTTCTTTAGCAATGTGAATAGCTCCAAGTTCTTGTACTGAGATTAGCTAACCTCAAGTAAAAAGGGGATTTCATCAGGTAGCTGCTGTATAGAATAGCCACATATGGGATGATAGTAGCACTCACATTTAATCCCAGCACTTGGGAGGCTGAGACAGGCAGATCTCTGAGTTTGAGGCCAAGATGATCTATAAAGCAAGTTTCAGGACATCCAGGGAAACAAGAAATCCTGTCTTGAGGAACAAACAAACAAACAACAACAAAAACAAAAAAAGGTCAACAAAAGAAATGAAAATAAAAAACTTATAGGGAAAAAAAGAATAAGGTCCCTGCTAGAAACACATGGAGATTTCTATCAATACTTTAATTCCCCTTTTAAAAATGTCAATTCATAGTCACTGATTATTAGAATCTAATTAGTTATTAGGTACTAATCAGTTATTGAGCATTGGATATGTGTAATACATTGTTCGGAGTGATAAAATAATGCCTGCTTTTCATGTAAAGTTATAAAGATGAGTAGAAACTAGAAATAAGAAGATATAAAAAGATGTGTGTGTAGATGACTTGGTAGAAGACTACTTATAAGCAGAACTAGTAAAAAGAAAATAAACAAGCTTAGTAGTCAAAAACCAAACTTTTCAGAATATTTTCAAAAATGAAGAAAAAATAGGATTCCTAAAAACGCAAAACAGTGACATCCAAGAGTTGTGTTAGCAGGTTTCATATTTCAAATCAATAAAATTTCTAGAGGAAGACTAGCATGAAACCCCTAATTAAAGGAAACATATTTCATTATTAAAGTAACTATTCATCATTCTGGGCAGTCAGTGGAAGGACTGGGAAATATGGTCCTGTTTGTTATTACTGCAAGAAATATTGTTAGTTCTCTTAGTACATATGAGTTCACAGGAATATTTTTATCTTTATGTTTCTCAGAGATACCTAAAAAGAAAAAGAGAAATCCCTTTTACCTATTATCTACTTAAAATTTTCTCACTCTTTTCAAAAAAAGGGACAATGCTAAAATGGTATTAATTTTTTTAAAAAAAGGAAAAGAAAAACAACCCCCTCCACTAATGCTCCCCTAAGATGAATAAAGATGAGTGAATTCTGAGCCATTTAATTCTCCATTGGGTCTTCACCACAATGCTGGAGTTAGTCATTAGTGCTCCCTGCCTGTGCTATCAGTAAATGATCAAAGTGTTTGTTTGGGGAGAAATCTGTCATATAACATAATGATTCCCAAATTGTGATGCTGGGCATTTAGAGTAGGCTCCTCTGTGTTCATTTAGGAGGTATTTTAAGGCAAAATTGGATGATAAGGTTTGGGACCTATTGGGAATTTTTTTTTCAAAAATCAAATAACACAGAATGGCACCAATATTAGCTTGTGGACTCACATTCAAAGGCAGTAACAAAGCATTCCCAGAACAAGTATGGGAGGGGCTCATGAGGTTCCACCCTTAGCCTGCAGCTATTGGCAACTGATGTCTGCTGGGTGAGGGGAGTTGGTTTCTTCAAGTCTGCATCTATTACACTTTAGAGGCTGATGTTGAACCCATACACATGCAGGTATCACTCAGTGAGCTCAGTAAGGTCTTCATAAAGTAAAAGAGAGGGCATGAAGGTGGGAGAGAAAAGCAAGCGATCGATAGGGCAAGAGTTGGAAGGGAGGAAATGGGGAGTAATTTTATCAAAATGCATAATATGTGTGTATGAAATTCTCAAACAAACAAAAAATAAGCCAAAGTGACAAGCAAACCAACCAAACAAATAAAATCAGTGCCCGAATTGACACTTATTCTGGAATTGAAATAAGGCATGAGAACGTTTTAGGCATGAATAGGTGTGAACAAGTCTAGCTCCCAATGACTTAGGTCATATGTTGTAAAAGAAATTCTTATTCTTTGAATAAATTTTATAATTACTCTTAAAATATAAACTTCATACATAAATCTTTAAAAAAAACAAGAAAACTTTTTAAAATAGAAATCTTTTAAAGTAAAAATTTTCACATCACAAATGTTTTAAGTTTGAGTTTTTATTAAAAGAATGCAGTATTTTAATCATAAACAAAGCAATATTATGTTGTATTCATGTCATATTCTCATATTTCTTTGTGGCTTTAGGATGGACTTGATTTTCTTCAGTCACTGTGAAAGACCCAGTTTCCACAATGAAAAAGAAAAAGACTGAGAATACTTTTGAAGTGTCGGTCAGAAGCTCACTGGAAACTTCTTTTTTTTTTTTATTGGATGATTTATTTACATTTCCTATGTTGTCCCCTTACCCCATCCCCCACCACCCCCTCGGAACCCCCAATCCCCTCGCCCCTCCTCCTTCTTCTCTGTGGATGTAACCTCTATCTACCCCCCCCCACTCCCACCTCCCCACCCTCAAAATTCCCACCCCCTGGGGCATCCAGCCTTCATGAGGTCAAGGTTCTCTTCTTCCACCTATGCCCAGCAGGGCCCTCCACTTGAAACTTAATAATGATGTGTGTGTGGCACCTGAGGAGCCCTTACAAAGTGTTCTTTAGGAGAGTTTGGGACTTTTTACCTTGGGATGCAGGGCATTTCGCAGACAGCAATGGAGAGGGTAATTTGGAGCCTGAAGTGGAAATGAATAGGAAGGAGAGGGGACCTGATAGGATTTCCTGGGGCTAAGAAATTTAAGTTTAGGAAAATTGAAAGGAAACTGACTTTACATAACTTTTATGTAAAGCAAACTTTTCTTTTAACTCTGTGGAGCTTCTGTTTAGGGAAAATGGCTTTAACGGGATTTTTGAGAGGTCTCCAATGTTGCTGATGTAGAATATATAGATTCCCTACAGCATCAATTAATAATGGGAGGATTGGATGCTCAGTGAAGGGGATAAGAATCATTCTGACCAGAAAAACAGAGGACTCCTAGGGAGGTGATCTCTACCTTTGTTGGACATCCTGACAATTCTGAAAGAAAGCACTTCTGAAAGCAATGGTTACTCACATTGCTGTGGCTATAAGGTTTAGCTAGAACCCACTGGACTCTCAGGTAGAACCTCAAGGTGGCTGGATGCATTGCAGTAAAACTCCCAAGTGATTCTGACATGGTGTTCCCCTCATCTTAGACTTAAAAACTGGAATAGAATTAAGAAATTCAGAGGAAATGTTCAAAGTACATAAATGTCAGCTTATATGTAAGAAGTTACAATGAAAATGACAGGGCAATGAAAATATTGACAGGGATAAGATAAAATAAAGGAGAAGAAACATTTTTATTTATGTTAGAAGCCGTATTCACCTCATCCTCCTTGCAAACAAAAATGCCAGCCGACTATTTAGTGTATAACAGTTGTGGGAATAATGCCAAATTTAATAAGAAAGTATTAATAAAAACATTTCATTTTAAAATAGCTTCATAGACAGTATTCATTTCACAAAAGCAATCGCAATGCACACATAAAGGAAATCATTGGGTCTTTTTTTGGAATACAAGAGAACTGAGCTGCAGTTTAAAGATAATATTGTTGAGTAGTTTTTATGAGCAGACAATTTTACTAAGAATCGTGAATGCCAGGCAAGATTTCTATTATAGAAAGTTACACTTCTTTTGTGACTGCATGTAATATGTCATTTGGTCAACAAAATCAACATTTTTCATAGGTAGCATTGATTTCTAAACAGAGGCTCAAGTATATGGAGTAAGTTGACATTAGTAGCTAGTTTTACAATCTCACAATGCTCTACAATTTCTAGAGGGCACTCAAAGGAGAAACATTGCTCCTTTCCTGAACAGTGAAGTATCGAAGAGAACGGACATAGAGAAAATAGTCTAGTCTGCTTCAGATAAATTCCATCAGGTATAATAAGTACTGTGTACTCTAGTTAGTTAGCAATACGCTAAGTCAGATCATCCCATTGGTTATCCCTCTACTGGCTCTGCAGGGCTGTCCAATTTTTTAGAGGTCATTTTTATAAAGTAAGACTTTTGCTTCATGCTACAGGCACTTGTCCTTCAGACTTTTGCCTTACCAGGAATCTTGCCTTCTCTTCAGTGTAGGCAACCCTTCACCCTGTCGAATGATATTCTCTGTAATTCAGCTCACAGGATATACTTCAAAACGTAAGCATGCGGAGCAACAAGCTGCCTCAGCGATCATGTCATTTCAGGTTACATGTTTCTGTTCTTTCTTCCTAGGACGTGGGATGCTGGGATGCTGGGATGCTGACCTCCCCAGCTGAGTCAACTGCCATGGGCAATGAGCCATGAGAGAATGAGCTGTGAGGAGCAAGGGCAGGCACAGCACAGTAACTTTGGGCTTGCTTAATTTTAGATCCATGCCTTACTCTTCCCTGGCAACTCGATTTATAAAGATTGTCCTTCTAATGTGGTTTCAACTTTAAGCTTCAATTTTAAGACAGTGGGTTTTGTTTTGTTTTGTTTTTTTCACTTTTGGTTAACTGTGTTTCCAGTAAATAAACTTATAAGAAGGCAATTTTTCACCTTTAACTTTAAACAAGAAGAAACTAGAAAAATCTCAAACAAAAAGCCCTTAGAGAATGAGCTATTTTTAAACAGTATGTACTTGACGGACTCATTTTCTTCGCTCAGGCTGGAGTTATGTGACCCTTTCATTATTAGACGATTTTAATTCCCTGGGTGTGTTCTTTGTGCTTGTTTTATCCTTTATACTCTTTTATGTTTTTTATTTTTCTTTTCTCTCACAGATTTTTAGATGAGTTCAAAGAAAGACACAGGGTATTGGGTGCTGCCCTCTGAACTAATCTATCCCATTTTCTTTGTTGACTGTTGTTCACTTTACACAAAAGAACCCAGGCTTAAACCAGAAGGATAGTTTACATCTCCGTAATTGTAATTCCAGTAACATCATCCCGATGACTGGTAATCATTGGTTGGCACAAATAGGTAGAGGACAAACCTGGAAACATCCAGCAGCATAGCTGCCTGCTCTTGCCTTTGCTTATCTTGGTCTTTGTTGACCAGTCTTCAATAGTATCTAGCTCAGCTCCAGAGCCTGCCAGCAGAGTATTTGACCAGACTTTCTGTTCCAGTATCTTGGGAAGATAAAGCTCCAAGGGCTTCATCTGCTGCAGAGTTAGAGGCTGTCTGACTTACAATACAGGTCAAAATTTAAAACATCTAATGATTATTCTCTGTTTTCTTTATCTGTCTCTAATGTTAAAATTGATCTTCCATCCTTGAGAAGTAGCTTCCCTAATGGTAAAGAGAAGTAGGTTGATGGAAGATCTCCTCTGATGACCTACTTTTTCTCTTTCCATGGAACAGACTATATTGTAAGAAGCCATCTACCTGGTGGGAGCTGTACAACATGTGCAGAGACCATTTTCTTCTTACATGATACCATCTACTCTAAATACTGGGGACTTGGCCTTTGTCAGATATTTGGTCCAAGAGGTAAGAAAGACTGTTTAGACCATTTCTGAGTGTTCTCCACCATCTAACATTTGTTTTTCCAGAGGCAGTGTCCATATTTAATTAATTCATATTCTATTAAGAGTAGCGTCCCATAGAGTCTCCTGGAAACCTCATGACAATATTTCTAAGAGATGAATCTAATTCTGCAATAGTTCAATCTGTTATCATATTCTCTCTTATCTTTCCTTCTTCCCATCCCTTCATTCCTTCATTCCTTTTATACCCCTCCCCTTCTTCCATCTCACCTCCATTTCATCTCTCCTTTCCCTTGATCTCTATTTTCTGTCTCCCTATTGTCACTCGGCTTCCTCTCTCCTCATTTTCCCACTATCTGTAACACACACACACACACACACACGCACACACCATATACCATATACCATCTATGAATCTCTGCTGATGAAAAATGAACGTGTAAGTTTCCTAGATACAGATCAACTGTGACTAGATCATTTTCCTCTTCAAAACATTAATATTTAATAATATCTCATTAGTATAATTTTATGAAGCACTTGTAAACCTGATTTTTTTGTATCTATATTTTTGAAAGACATACAAGGAGCTAGATATAGGTGTCTGTAGGCAAGATGACTTCCTCTGTATGGTGCTATTGGTTTCATGGGATAAGTATTAGAGTAAAAGCTGGCTGATGCAGGAACTTTTGCTCTGTCTGTTTGCTGTTTTGTTTGTTTGTTTGCTTTGCTTGCTTAAGCCTGAGATATCAGGCACAGGGAGAAAAACAGGTCAGTCTGGGGTTTGAATCTAGAATGAATGCAGAAACCTGTATTGTGCTCCAGCATGTGAGCAGAAGACCTTGGTAGTTAAGCCTTCAGATCAGTGTTGCTTTCTGGAGACTCCAAAATCATTGCCAAAGTAAATAAAAAGGTAATCTCAGAGGATGGGAAGGACTGCTTAGGTCTAGGTTGTAATTTATGTCATATTATTCATATAATCACTAAGAATAAAATAGACAGCACATCCTTAATAGCAGCAAAATTCAACCTGTGCTGTAAAAGGATCACCCTAAATATTGTTTGCAGGTCTGTAGCCACTGTAAAATTCCACTTATAAATTACAACTGCAATTACTAAAAGCACATGACATAGTATTAGTTTTCTGACTATAGTGAATTCTATAATATTGGAGTACTTATTTTAGTAATTATTAAACATTTATTTAGAAAACATATTTGAGATAAATCTAAGATTTAAATGAATACTTTTAAACTAATCAATAATTAATCAATTTAATATTTTAATACATTAGAAATAAATTAACAACCGATCTACTGT
The DNA here is from genome assembly GCF_004785775.1 of Grammomys surdaster. NCBI lineage: Eukaryota > Metazoa > Chordata > Mammalia > Rodentia > Muridae > Grammomys > Grammomys surdaster. The sequence goes on along the minus strand of NW_021620713.1, from coordinate 1,227,634 downwards.
CTCCATGGCTCATGAATGTATAAAATTAAACACCATACTAGAACTGTTTATAAAAGAAATAGATATTGCTTTGATATTATTTGTGAGAATAATACATAGCTGCTGCCTTCAGGAATGGAGTCTTTATGAGCATTAGATAGACACACACACAGTATGGTATGATATATTTTATCGTCTCCCATAACATCTTTTCCTGTGTCCTCTGTAGCAGTTAGCATTTTCAACATAGACTAAGGTTCTCAAATATTTATAACAGTATATTACACTCTTAAAAAGCTTAAGTTCCTTAAAGAAATTGTTAATGTAAGATACAACTATTATTATTTATCAGGAGGACTTAAAATTGAGTTATTATTATCTAAGTACCAATTAATTTAAACACAACAATAAGAAGCACATTGCCTATTAACATGTTTTTTTCAATGGAAGCAACTTGTTTTGAAAACAATGAAGATACGGTTTATGGTTTTGCAAATATCTTCCGTGTCTATTTTAAAAGGAAAGGAAAGGGCTCTCCAATGCTGAGGTCTGCACTTAACCTACTGTGACAGTGTGTCATGGAGCCTCTGAAATATCTCACTCTACAGTCAAATGCGCATGTGCATAAAAAGGTCAAGGCACAGCTTACAAATACTATGAAGACAAGCTTAAGGTATTATAATGTGTGTGAGAAGCTGAGGAGCCTCCACCCTCCTTAGCTTGTTCCTGACAACTACTGATGTGCCTGTGAGATATTGAGAGATAGTGAGACTTGCAAACAAATGAATGAACAGAACAGTAGACAATGGAAAGTGAGATATAAAAAATGCCCAAAGCCCTTTCTCTGCCATCAAAAGTTTCTCTGGTTGTTTTATACTGTCTATCCTGGAGCTTTGGTAATAGTGATGATGGGCTTTCTTAATCCAACAAAATTGTTCGGCTGGGTCCTGTTCAAAACTGTCTTTAGAACCAGCAATTGATGTAGGATTGGTTCATCACCAAAATACAACCAAGTAGAGATCTTAACTATAATTCTTTTAGTTCAACTCTATTTGTGTGTGTGTGTGTGTGTGTGTGTGTGTAAAGACCATGTAAACTGTAAGCTCCCTTGGCAGAAGAATGCCTTAGCAAAGGACAAAAATACCATCTCACAATGGCAGATAGAAGAAAGAGGCAGAGTCTGGAGTATTTCTACATTCCATTAAGTGACTTATTTCATTTTTTAAGTACTCCAAAACACAACACACATGGGCATTTTCCTTTAAACTTAACATCCCTGTAATTACTATAAAAGTGACTCTATAAAATCTTCTAAACTAGTATGTAAGCGGAATATAATTTTCATTTTCCATTCAAGGAGCACCAGCTCTTAGAACTTGTCCCTAGGTTAAGAGATAGCTGAGGCAGGCTGATGTGGAAGAAAACAACCTGTTTCAATCCTCAAGCCCAGTAAACCATCTAAAAAGAAAATCTTCCAGTCCTAAATTGACTTGTGCCACTTAAGAATACAGACCACAACTCTCTAAGTTAAATAAACATTTAATAGTACTTTATCAACAATATCTAAATAGTTAAGTAAAAAAGCTATTAATTTTTTTCCTTTATTGTTTAACTATATCAAAATAGGAGTCATATATATATATATATACTTTCCCAGTATACACATGCTTATATAAATTTTCTGTATTTTCTGTATTTGATACTATTTTTCCACTATTTGATATTAAATGACAAAGTAAGCATGAAAAATATTTTCTTTTGCTGTTATGGAAGGATTTTGACTAGCTACCTAAAGCTGAGAATAATATATAATGATTAATTTATTATTAGAGTGTCTTCTGCATATGAATAACAATGTGAAGCATATAACCTAAATTAATAAATTAATTTCATTTATTGTCAAATAATTTCCTTAACTGTTTTTTCAACATTACAAGGGAGATTTTGAAGAGAAACATCATACGTATAAATAGTAAAAATAAATGTTTCACAAATAGTTGTCTATGTAACATTTTCATCAATATAAAAGAAATCTTTATCAATAATTTATATAATGAGAACATTTCTCTTATATCACCAGTTGTAACTGAAGAATTTTTCAAAATTAAAGAACTTACTCAAGCCTAACAGAGATTATTTCCTTGAAATCTGTCAATATTTTAAAAATTCCCAAGTTAAATGTATATTTTATATAATGTATCATTAATGTTTTATTTCTTTCAGCTATTGCATGTACTGCAATGTTTAATAGTTACATTATTTCTATATTACTTTCTTCAAGTTGATAGCGAGGTTTTGTGTCCTATGACTTGGATTTGGTACTTTCTTTCCATTAGACAAACATCTGGCAACAAAGTTGAGTTTTCAAGGTCATCATCACAATAAAACCTTGAGGAAATGAGCAGTTTGCAGTCATTAGAAATCCCTCCCTGGAAATAGTACACTAATTCCTAATTCAAGGAAGAAGCCTTAAGAGTAATAGTATGGTGGCTCCTGAGGATTCGAGAGGATTATTTATCCTGAATGTGGTTGAGAATGAAAGCATCTGGTACCCCGTCCTTCCCTCCACTCTGCCATGCAGACGCCTGTCCCATTTTCAGGAGTCATCAGAGCTTCCATTTCTTCATGTGTTTACCTCCTAAGGGAAGAAACACCAATGGACGAAGATCATTATCAGAAGAATTTCTGCCAACCACAGGTCTTAAAAGGCTATCAGGGCATTTTCCTTCCCAGCCTTCTCTCTTCTAGTCTCCTCCTTGAATATTGGCCAATTAACTTCTGCCAATTGCTTCCTGTCCCAAAACTTAGCACTTGATCTGTGGTGGGCCTTAACTTAGTATGTGGTTAATACATTTCCAAATGAGCCTTCTGTGAATATTTTAATAGGACTGAACACTGTTAATCTGTGTGCTCTCCCTCACTTCTTCCACTCAGGTCAGACTGGAGGCTTCCCAAGACTCTCAGTTCATTGGTTCAGAGGCCCTTGAGATTCATTAAAGAGCTAATGACACATAAAAACTCAGGCTTCATAGTTACTTAGCCCTCTGTGGCTTTCTATGTGTGGATGCACAGTCCACCACTACAGAGTCCACTTTCAAATTTTGTATCTGTGGATTCCTAGGGAAAATTCATAACTTAAATAGGAAATGGATTTAAAATCTGAGTATGAAAAGTCTGCTGTGCTATTACTTGTTAGCAAGGGAACAGATAACATTAATACATCCAATTGATACCTAAAGTGATCTTTTCCCACTTGATCAATTACAAAATACTGTTAATATTGTTTCAGGACACACTGTGTTTGTATAAGGACTTCATTATAAAGCCATTATTCTATTCTTTCCCCCAGGAGGAGACGGGAAAATGAAAAAACCATCAAGTAGCTGTGTTGTCCCCATGGACGTGGGGACAGGCAACAATGATTCATCTGTGTCAGTTCTTTTAACAAGCACATCAGATGGAAACTTCAAAGCACCACAAAATTTCTACAATTCAAGTAGATTTATAACTAACTTCATCTTTCAGTTTTAATTCTTATGGAAAGGCTGTATAATTTTTTTAAAAAAATAGCATTAAAAATAATCTATGGGCAAGTAGGGTCTCTTTGTGTGATTTGAAAAACAAACAGAGTAGGTTTAGAAGTTCTTTATAAAGACAAACAAAATTGAGACCACGTCATGCTAAAAAAAACACATTTCTTAAGCTATTTTGTGTATATCTCTTATTTTTAATTAAAGGTCATTATTTGCTAATCGTACAGAGGAGAGATGTTAGAATCCTGAACTCTCAAAGGTAGTGATCAAAGTCTTTTCATTCAGCTTTTTTTATAGTATTATTATTAAGCTGCTAATTTGGTGGAGGTGATCATTAGCATTTTAATGTGAAGCAAAAGCTTCAGGACAAGAACTTCTGGTTGAAGATCAAGATGAGAGAAACTGGTTCAGTTATGGCCTTAATAATTGTAACTGTGGGGAGCCTGGCAGAGCCAGTTTTATGAATTAATATAATATAGAGTCCACCAGGTACAAATGGAAAGTACAAACAAAGGAGAATTGCAAATAGTGACTACACAGGGACTGTGCGGATAGGAGGGAATTGTTTGACAAATGCAAGTTGATTCAGAGTGGGCACTGGTACAGTACCGCAATCTCATCTTCCAATAGGAGGCTGTATATCCAAGGGCCAAATGGGTAGGGAATTTAGCCCCGGAGAATAGAGCTGGGAAAGACCTTTTGGAAAGCAACTAATTTTACATATTCCATTATCCTATAATGTTCCTTGTGGGACTTTCTTTGCTTTAAGTGGATTAAATCAAACATACAGTTGATGCTTTTGTGTGCTTTGCTACTGAGGTAGAACAACTCCTGTACAGAAGTCATAAACAACTTCATCTAGAGTCTATTATCCATCTACCAAGGACACAATTGGCAACTAACCTTTTCTGGTTAACAGAATTTATCATTTTATCATGGACTCAACTGTAAGTGAAAAAATTGTTTGAAAATATCCATTCATTTTCTCCAGACAAGATGAGAGGATATTGTTTTGTGCCTTATCTCTGGAATCCATGGGAAGGCTGTTTTACCTCTACTCTGACTTACGCCTTTTGATTGTATCTTTGAACATTCATTTTGCATATTATAACCAGGTGTCATTTTTTTCTGGTCATTTTGGATATATTCTCTTCCCTGTAATATTGCAATGAGAAATAAAGTCTCTTGAAGAAGAATTGGTACTTTCTATGAAAAAGAAGTTTTGAGGTTTCCTGTAACAAGAAAGGAAAAAATAAGATTTAAAATATTAGGTATCTCTAATATTATTATAACATACACACATGTATGTCAAAGCACACACATGCATTAGACACTGTTATATGTCCATGAACACTCGCTTTCCTGGAACTACATTATGTCTTATTGGGAATTTTGGCAGTTACTATGGCATTAGTTGCTGAGTGGTGGTAGCCGACATGTAAGTGTATCCCAAGGCATATGTACTTGAGCACCTGGAGCACACACTTGATTGTTGTTTTGTAACTGTCACATTGACATATTTCTGAAAGCTCGTAAACACTAGACATCTTCATTGGGGTTTTCTATCATGCTCTATTCTTGACAGCTCAGTGTTAAGTACAAGCATCGGTCCATTGTCTTTGCTATGGTAACATTTAAAAGCCCTCCCTCACTATTTCTACTGATAGGAAATCCTTTTCTTTTTTTGTCATCTTACATTGAACATATTTTTATTTTGTCTCCATCTGTCTCTGCACCACTAATATAGGGCAAACAACCATGATTTATTATTCAGAGACTGGGATGGAGAACCTCATAGTGCCATAACTTTTCAATGTTTTTCTCAACTCTTGTTTTACTCAGAGAGGGACTTAATCCATTTAGAATCTTTCAGTGGCCTCTAAGTGAGCAGATTTAGCTTGCTCACAGGATTATCCCCTGTTCATGCCTTTCTTTCCTAGAATTTAGCTGAAAAACTAAATACTGAAAGTACAGTAGCCACCTGCTGGTCATGGAAGCAATAGAAAAAGAGGAGGATGGTGAGCAGAAATTGGGAAAAGGTTCATGTCTCTGAAAATTTTTATTCTGGCACTAAATTGATTAGGAAAAGTCTGCCTCTGTATTACTAACACACGTACATATAAACACACACACACACACACACACACACACACGTTACTTATTTAATCCTTTCCATTTACTTTTCCAATACATAGAACTAAAGCAAACTTCAGTGATCATAAAAAGGACACGTGACTATATCTGGATCGAGCTTAGTATCTAGATGGGTAGATGAATTTCCTGGCGCCAGTTACACCTTGAAGCAGTTTCACAACGGTAACAAGAACAGCTTCCATGGTTTTACAAGACACAGTCAGGAACACCCTCAGCTCTCCCTGCCTCAGTTCTCTCAACTGTGTCAGACTGAATAGGACTGGCTAGAAACCTGCAACTTTGTCTTCCTTCCTGGTGCTTCTTATAACCTAGCTCAATTCCTAACAGGATAGTCACAGTCACTGCTGGCCCCTGGCTGCCTTACTCTACTGCCTGTACCTCATATTTCCATTGTGTTGCTTCTTGAGTGCTCCAGTCTCTTGATGGAAAACTGTGCAAGGTTAAAGAACAACAGAATTCTGACTCTTTCATAATATACTCCCTGTGCAGCAGAGGGATTTCTGCCAGTTTGGGTCACTTTACTCTTTGAATAGGCTGTGGAAAAGGTGAGCTGGCCGTCTTCATCTCAGTTTCCATGCGAGTGTCTTTACTACTGGTGGAGTGAAGAAGAAGTGAGCTTAGTTTCTGTGCTTTTTCTGTGTGTTAATCACACAGAAGCAAGGAGAAAGACCACTGACCCAAATCAGAGCCAAGTTAATTAAAGCAAGCTTTATTTGTGTACACAGGTCATCTCTCTATAGGATGGGTTCAAAAGCTCAGCATCGGACATGGGAAAGATGCTGGTTTTTTACAATTCAGGAGTCTGCAGTTTCCAAATGAAGGATTTCACAGGCAAATAAGTGGGGTGACAGAAGCAGAACATATACGTAACAAGTTGGTCATAACAGCCTTGTGACACAAAGGCATGGTTACAAAATGGTCACAACAATATGGTCATAACAACCTTTTGAAACAAAGGCATGGGAATGGTTGTCATTTCTTGGCAGTACAGAACCATTTGTAGTTAAGGTTACATACAGGTAGAGCATAGCCCAATACTTGAGAAACACATTTAATCAAAAACAGAAATAAGCCTAGTTTATCTTTACTACAAGATGGCTCCTTTCTTCCCTTGAATTGAAACTGGATTCTTCTCTCTCATATAATACATTCTGACCACAGTTTCCCCCCTTCCCAGTCTTCCCCACCTCCTCCCTCTTCCAGCTCTACCTCCTCCTCCATTACTTTCAGAAAAGAGCAGGTCTTTAAAACCACAACCAAACACATGATATGACAAGACAAGGCAAAAGCTCTCATCTCAGGGATAGACAGGCAATCCAATGGGAAAAAAAGAGACCCAAGAGCAGGCAAAAGAGTCAGAGATACACCAGCTCCCGTTGGTGGGACTCTCATAAGAACACAAACCTAACAGCTATAACATATACACAGGATCTGGTGCAGGCAATTTCAATTGAGTGAGTGCTATATACTATAAAAATATAAAATCCTAAGCAATGGTAAGAAAGTTAGACTATTTTCAAAGACAAAAAGAACATTAAAGCTATGAATAATGCATAAGTCTATCGTTAAAAAGGTGAATGTTTGTTATCAGAGTTCAAACAAAAGAAAGCCCAACATAAAAATGAGCAAAGGAGGTTAAGTTTTAATTGAATCTTAAAGTAAATTTCAGTAAGTATAAACTCAGTGATGCTCCTGATCCTCATTTGTTTCCTCCAGGGTTAACCTAAGAAGTACGCTGCACAGAGTTCTAGCTTTGGTATTAGACACTCTTAGAGTTGCTTCTCATCCTTACTGTCTGTCAACTGCTTCTGTGAGAGGTTAAGGACCTCTTTTGTTATAACAGCATGGTTTCAAGCACATAATGGACACTTTCAATAGTTACACATTTATATTAGAGTAATGCAAGAGCTAACAGTGATCCACAGCAAAAGAGAGAAACCAATAGAAATTATTAAAATACCAACATATTTCAGTCCTGAGTAAATATCCATGCTAAAATCAAGAAGAAGCTGAATAAACACTGGAGATAGTTTGAGTCAGAACAGATAAGAAAATAAACAGACATTCTCAACCTATTTGCTGGTTTTGTTTTGTTTGGTTTTGGTAACTGAGACCTGTTCTTTTCTGAAGGAAATGGAGGAGGGTTTGGAGCTGGAAGAGAGGGGAGGTGGGTGAAAATTGGAAGGAGAGAATGGGTCGGAAACTGTGGTCACAATGTATTGTATGAGAGAGAAGAATCCAGTTTCAATTTAAGGAAAGCCATGTTATAGATAAGACAAACCAGGCTCATTCCTAAAGGTCATGATAAAATGGCAAGGTTGCTCATGAAGCAGCTTAAAAAGATACTGCAGATGGATAGCTTAGTCATAATAGTGATTTAATAAAATTTTAAGATACTATACATGTACCCATATTAGGTTTTTTATACATACATCATATTATTTCATCTTTATTCCTCTGTAGATCATAGATATTTTTATATTTGCCTTACTAAGAGCCTTGGAAGACCCTGTCATGAGTTCAAACTCACACGATCAGTAAGGAGCAATGCCAGGATTTGTCCATAATTCTGCCCAGCACTACCCCAGATTCCTGGTCACAGGATAAATCATATCTACTGTGTGGAGTGGAAAAGCACATTGTGAGGGAAGGAATCATATCTGGCTTTACAGTCTCTAGAACATCGTAGTCCTCACCAACTGGAATGTGAGTGATCCAAACTTTGAACATGTACTTTGCACTATACTGTAAGGGACACTGGCCACTGACATCTCTAAGAGAATCAAGACTGGCCACTTCTTCCCCAACTAAATCTTTGTATTTTCATTGGTGATTTATTGTCGTGGTCAGAATAATTACTGTCTCCAGGTATCAGCAAAGGATAAAGTTTCTTGAAATTTTATTTATGTAGGAGACTCTAATATATGAACAAAACTGTGCCTTCCTTTTTCGAAGGCTCACTCCTATATAGAAGCAGAAACTTGAAAGAGTTCTACTCAAATAATCTCTATATCTTGACTTGACTAATGGTACAGTTTCGAATGCCCTCAATGAGCAAGTCAAAGCTGGGCTGGAAATATGAAAATCAGAATTACTGGCTCAAATGTCCACCAGGAAGCATCACCACTGGGGGCTCTGTTATGAGCTTGAGGGGCACTGGCTCATTTTGATGGGACAACAGCTACTTAGCTTCAGTAGGTTTTTGACTGTTCTTTGGGGTGTCAACTTATGACAGAAGAAACATAAATGCTTATACGAGTTTTCATAGGGCAGTCCCAATGTTAAAATGTCAGTGCATTTCAAAAGACAGAAGGAAAAAGAGTGAGATCAAGCTACTGAGCAGAATCCCAACTGTAAGCCCAGATGTCCTGCGAGGCCTCCGATCTGTGCTACCAAATAGGGTTTTTTCCTCTTTCCTCCTGTGACACTACTGTTCCGTTTCCATACACGCTTCTATTGGATAAAACACAGGCTGCTGGAAAAGAAGTTTTAGTTCTGAGGAGCTAAGTTGAGACCATATTTGTAGAGTTCGTGTTCCTGTGTGTTTTCACTTCTCATGGGCTGACAGGAGCTCTTGAAAGGGAGATAAAAATTCAGGAAAAGTTTAGAAAACTTCAAGTTAAGATTAATTAGTCAAGATGTACGATAAATGGTAAGGGATTAGATACCTACTCAAAACTAAGCTGGCTTAATTTTGTATAAAATACCATGCATAGCATTTCATTGCTGGCTTCTGATGGCCTGGTGTGCTTGTTCTGATAAGAGTTCTAAGCCACCACATGTTGTCTGGCATCTAAAGCAGCTTCTCATCAGGTTTTCAGAATTATTTTTTACAAAACCAGTGAAATTTAAACCATAGATAACCTAGAGTAAACAGAGTATTTATAGCTTGGTGACAAAACAACACCCTTTCCTTAAACAACACAGTTACTTTTTTAGTGTTGTCTAAAAGGCAGCAAGATGTTTGTTAATTTACAGTAATGTAAGAGTCTAAAATTGAAATTAAACCCAAAGGGGAAAATCTGAGTAAGAAAATTCATCTTTAGCTATAAAGAAAGATTGTTTTTATACTGTCACTAAAATGTGGTAGAGAGAGACTACATTTCCAAATTTATGAGTAGCAACTGTCAGCGTCTGAGTTCCCATGTGGGAAGACATTGGCATGCTCTGGAATCCTGCATGTTGTCCTCACTTGGGGAAAAAGCAGGCAGTGGAATAGCTGAAGCTACTCAAGGCAGTGGCCATGGCTGAGCAGGTCACACAACCATCATGAAAGTGTGACACCTCCAGCTAAGCATTTCACATTCAAATAATGCTTTTAAAAATGAAGCAACAATAACAACAACAGCAACAGCAACAACAGCAACCAAACTCACTTCAACTGAAGTGAAGTGAAGGCTAGCCCCCAGTAAACAGGTCTGGAACTTGGAGGTAGACAAAGCAGCATAAGTGAAGGACAGATCAACTTTACAGGTAAAAGGTGAGAGATAACTCACTTCACATACCTAGAATCAAATAAATGTTTTTCATCTATTTTCATAGCTAGGCAGCTATTTACCTATGGTATATGGTAGAAACAAAACGTATAAGGCCTCAATCATGCCATTTTGAGTGTGATCACTTGATCAAAAAATCTGAAAAGCATCTCTCCTCAGGCAGTAGGGTTAACTGACTAGATAATTTTAATACCCCAGTGACACTGTATCTTGGCTCTAGCATGTCTAAGCAGTTTAAATAAATTGTTCATCTAAATGTTCTATTCCTCTCTTCCTGATAGTTGGAATGTGCCTCAAGATAGTCCCTCAGTCACTCACCCCATGGTCTGGGCTTTCCTTCATAGCTAATGTCACTTTAGATCTAGTATAAGCACAAGATTGGTGGCACATTTTAAGGGCCTGGATGGTTTGTTCATTTTATATAGACAAGAAAACCCTAATGGTAGGGGCTGCTTTGTTAGGCTTATAAATTAGATTGAGTACAAGCTGCAATCAATCCCACACAGCTCCATAAATCACAAGGACCCGAAGGATAACGCTCAACCAAATCTCAAAGCTAAGAGCAAAGTAAAAATTTTAGAAGACAAGAACGGTGACAGTTCTGATTCTTCTATAAATGCCTAAATTAAGTCTGGATTCAGTTTACTGAAATCAAGGTCAAAGATCAGAAAAACAAATGCACTAATATATTATTTTTAGTCATAAATTACTATTTTAGCATCAATTAAGCTAATTGTTAACTTAATAACTACACAAAGTAAGAGTTAAGATCAGCGGTAAATAGAAAAGATCCCACACACTTAACCAGATAAAACCAATGGCAGTTTCATCTGTTGTCAAAACCATCCTCCATTAATTTGTACGTGTCCAGCAAAGGACACACAGGGGAGGTGTCAAACTATGCAGAGAAAGCTTAAAATCGGGCCGGAACCTAGAATTCTAAATACGTTTTTAAATGAAAAGGATTTTTATTTTGTATTTACAACCACAAAAAGACATTCTACAGGAAGTTAAAATAAAGGATATTTCTTGGTTCCCCAGCCAATTTCAATCATTGTGCATATGTGACTCCAACAATAGCACAAAGAGTTGAGGAGGTGCTGGTGTTAGGGTCATGATGAATGGATAGGTTGAGCCCTGTTACTCCAGCATTAGGGGACTCCCTCACGCCAATGGTAAGTAACCTGCAAGGAGACAGAAACACTCTTTGCTTTATACCCCTGCTTCCAAAGCAGTTTCTGATCTTTGCAGTAAGTGCTAAGCTATGTCTGTGGAATGGGTAAATAGAAAATGAATGTGTGAGTAGAAGCAGTTGGCCTGTTCTGCTTTCTATTTGGGGCCACTCGAAGGGTACACAGGTTGAGTTGACATGGTGACCATGAAGTGGAAAGGAAGTTATTTATGTAGAGATGCTGAGTTTTAGTTATAGATGATAACTGTAGAATGTCACGTTATTTATTACTCTGTGTAGGAAGAGTTCTAAGAGGTCTTTCTCTGTCTCTCTCTGTCTCTGCCTCTCCCCTCTCCATCTCTCTTTGCAGCGAAGACATTAAGGACAGTACACCAGGAATTTAAATTTCTTTCTTGTCTATTTGGTCATGTGTTATTGACGTCAACACTGTCAATAATTCATGGTAAAAGAGGAAACTGCCCTGAAAGGTTGCCCATTGTTGGGCAGTGATCGATGGGTGAGACCACAGAGTGTGATGTATTGTCAAGTATCAGCCAGTTTCGCTTTCCTGTGGATTCACAGAATGATGGTATTTACACTCAGTTTGTCTGACCCAAGCTGGGCTTATTTCTTCATTAACCTTGTACTGCTGTTTAAAGAATATGCCTTCAACAGATTTTAAGAAGAGAACACCAACTCTGGCCATTTCATCTGTGTGATCTGGCAGTGGGGCCTGGAGGTTTTGGCCTCTTGTTTTGATGTTAGTTTATATTAAACAAAACTGTCACTTTGTTTTCCTGTCTTCCTATATTGGGTCACTCGGTGCTACATGATATGATCCAGGACTATTCAATGCAAGGAGACACATGTCCCTTCTCATTGCATAGACAAGACAGTAGGTTTCTTTCACCCTGTGGGAAAGAAAGCAGGTCAGGTGACCAAAGGTGACAGAGGGAAGTGCAACTATCATTCCACCCATCAGAGATGCTGTGTGAGCATAAGACTTAGGCACAGTGTGGCTACTCACACTGCATCGTCGAAAAACAACCCCAGCTTCTGGTGCTTTGGGAAGGCAGTGAATTAAAACAAGGCTCCCAGTGTTTCCTGTGAGCACCATCAATCACAATATTAGAAGGGCATTTTGGAATCTCAGGAAAAAAACAGGCCACATATTGAAGTACTTTCTAATTAACAGTGATTTGACTTCTTTGGTTTGGGGTGCAGACAGACTGGGCTTAATTTTTGTTGGAGTTTCTGGGTGACCTCTGGGTATTGAAACACTGATTTGTTTCAGTGTGTATTATTTTACCCAAGTGCCAGTACACACGTTAAGTTTGATAGGACTTTATTGACAAGCAGTCTGTGCCAGTGACTATCTAGTTTCTCATGTCTTTTGCACAGAGAAAAATGCATCAGATTGAATGTGAGCATAGTAACCACCAGAGAAAGTTCTCGATGTTGAGTCTCTGAAAACCAGAAAAAGACTCAATGCTGCTATCCAGTATTCATAACAAGAAAGATGGCAGACAAGGACCAGGAGAGTGGGGGGCAGAAGAGGATGATGAGATTCTGAATTCCCTCTCAGTTTTCCTCTTTTCCCAGAAAGCCTGTCCTTGTTTTCATGGACTTGCTTCTTTTTAACATTACCACACCAGTAAACCTGCTTGACATATGACAAACACATGTGTCGTTCCAACCCAAATCCCCATCGCTTCTCCTGACAAACTTATTGTCAGTGCATTGAAAGTAAATAGGAACCACAAAAACCTGTCACCTGGAAGAGACACCATAGGAGACTGCATGTAACTGAGACAGCATCACGTCTGCCACAGAGCCACAAGGCTGTACATTTGCTAATTAGTTGTAACAAGCATTAATGTACAAAATAATGCCTTGGCCTTCCGTGCTGCTGTTGGAGATGGTTCTGCTTATCAGTTTTTAATATGCTCTTTGAAAACTGACACATACTTTACCCACATCTCTTTAGGAACATAGGGATTCAAAGGCTGGAGAAAATACTTTCATGCTTCCCAACACAAACCTGAGAGGATAATTAAACAGATGGCAACAATAAACTGAATCTGAACACATCAGGGAGTGAAGTCCCTTATTAAAAGCCTTGCAAACTCAAAAGAGGGAAGAGGAAAAAAAAAAGTAAAATCCAAACCAAACTTGGGGGAATTATTTTAGCCATCAACAGCTTTATGTCATCGGTGACCTTAGACATGGAGGCTAATCAACCATTTAGGGATGGGTTTACTACCACCCAGGAGAGGGCACCTGGAGGTCTGTGTGCTCGCTCCATTCCCTCAGAGCAGGAGCAGGAAGGCAAAGTCTGTGAGACTCTCAGACAACTCCTTAAGACTTCCTTGAAAGACATCACCATTAGGCACACACTTCAGAGCTGTAAGCCTTCCAGTGCCCCCTGAAATGCTCAGTCCCCCCACACAGGGGAAGTCAGGGCTGATACTTTTCGTGTACTATAGACCAGACTCTTTGTATTAAAAATTTCTGTGATGATCCATACACTGAAAATATTTTTGGATTCATTTTTGGTGACAGAAGGATCTCCAATTTATTGTAACCTTAAAAATTAGAATTCCACTTATTTTTAGGACTTAACATTGGCAGTACACACTGGGCTGACCCTACAAAAGATTATTAAGCTGATATTGGTTTATTGGTTTTTATTATCCTATAATTATATGGAAATAATTATTTTCCAGAAATACACAAATTAGTATATATTATACAAATATATGTGCTTACTTGTGATATATATATATATCACAAATATATATATATATATGTATATATATGCAGATATAGAACTCTGTATGCATTTGCATAAGACTGTACACAGACATGTATGAATCTACTACATGTATGAAAAGATCTAGCAATTATATAGCTTTGGAGAAATATTTCCAATCCATTATACATGCAAAGATGGTATTGTAGCACTACGTCCAGCTCCTGTAACTGAGGGTCAATTAAGTTCCTCTTTGCTGATCTCTCAGCTTTCTGCCTATCATGGCAAACTGTATGAGCCTCACCTATGAACCAACGATGGTTCAGCTTGAGTAAGTAAAGGACTCTTCACTACACCTTGTTTTAAGTTAACCTCGCCTGTAATCATGGTCTATTAAAAGGTGTTTTTTGAAAACTGAGGCGAACATTAAAATTGGAAAAGACATACATAGGCAAACTTGAATTCCTTGGCAAAGCTCATTCCTTACCTCATATTTCATCTCTCTAAAAATTGCAGGCTACCTTTGGAACTCGTCATAAAACTCTCTTGCTAATCCTGACTGCACTCGAGGTTGTTTTGAGGGTAGAGTACTATATAAATAAAATACGAGGCCCTGCAGATAACCGAGTGGAAAAAGCATAGTTGCTGGCACTCAGAGTATTAGGTAACCTCTTTTAATTAGAATGTACAATTTTAGATTACTGACTATGAACATCATGGGACCTGAGATTTCGATTCATCAGTAATTCTCCTTTATGTCTCACTAAGATGTAAAAACCAGACCTCTGCTCCCACGCAGATCTGTCTTCTGCTCGCGGAGCTACAGCTTTTACCTGTGATCTCCAGTACTGCTCTGCCCCCTTGTGCTGCTGCGGTGAACTCGGCAAAGAACAGTGTGCCTTCCTCCTCCCGGATGAACTACAGAAAAGCCCACTGTCACTTCTCACTTTTCTGGCAAGTTCAAGGTCGGTGTCTAGCTATTTTCAGCTCATCTCTTCTTGATCCATGCAGAGAAATGACAAGGTAACGTGATTCGGGGTCAGCTGTATTACAGGAACCGTTACATAAACGGAGAAAGTGAAAATCAATCCTAGCTGACAGTGACTTGGGGATAATCAGCGCTCACTGTCTGCCTCTGTCAGCTCGCCTGCATCAAACACCGTGTGACTTCTGTCAGATCTTTTTAATAAAACTATATTCTCACTTTCAGCAACCTAAATAAATGTTGTGCCGGAGTTGAATCTTCCTAGGCTCGTTTAGCCCTCTAGATTTGTAAACCTTTCTAATGCTTCCTCAAAAAGCCACATAAGTGACACCTGTTATCCCAGGTTTGTTCATGACCTGGGATGAAAATGTTGCTACAGTAACTGCCACACTGAGTGATGGGGCTGAGCATCCCTGTGCACTGTATCCGCAAAATTAACCCAGCACTTGTCTCAGCATCACTTCCCAAGCCCTCCACAGAGCGACCTCCTCCCTCCTCTTTCTGGGTACCTGAAACCTCATCTATCATTTCTTGTTGGAGACAGGCGTCTCCCAGCATTTTTAGGTGTTCATTGCAATTTTCCTTCTTATCTCTGTATTTTGTTTTAAACGTGGCTATTGCTCCCAACACAGAATCACGGATATGGTGTTTAACAAGATGTTTCACACTGGTGGCATTCCGCTGACAGCACCTTGAATGTCAGTTTCAGGAGGGAGCTTCTCTATCCCACCCACCTTGTGCTCCCAGGAAACTGAAGCAGGCAGCCCTCCATTGAAGTACAATTTACCATAATATTAGTTGTCAGTAAATTCAAAGACAGAACTACTAAAGCTATAAAATGGATTAGAAGCAATTTAAAAAAGAATTAACAAACTAGACTAAGAGTATACTGTCAACAAACAAATGCTCCATCATAGGACTGTAATTTGGAATTTTAATTACCCCTCTGCTCTGTAACAAAACAATGTCTGAACTGGCAGCGATTTGAATCTCTCACAGGTCATTGAGCATTCTAGTTAATTACTCTATGAATAGCCTGTTTTTCTCCCCTCTGGAAACACGTTTCTAATGGCAGTCAAGGTCTGACAAATGTGTCATCTACATAATTAGCTAGGAAGCAACACAAAACATTAAACATGCTTTGTGCCGACAACTATCAAAACATTTCATTTGTTGTCAATTATTCATTACTTTGTAGGTTCTGAAGGGGTTGTTATTATGGAAATAAGTCCAGATGCTAACAAGGTTAGAGTTTTGGATTCAAATTAGTAATCAGAGGACTAACTTTTAAAAAAATGTATCTCATGTACATTCTGCACCATGTTCAATCAGTAGGAGATTATAAACAAATTTAGCTCTCTGCTCGAGTTAAAAGGAAAACGGTGCTTGCCACATGTGTGAACTCCAGAGCCCTGGCTCATTCTTTGAAGTATGGTCTCTTTAATTTCACTATAAACTTCCCCCACCTTTTGGGAACCCCAATTTGTACTTGGTAAATAGAGTTAAAAGATTTCCCAGCACGAAATGGCACAGGGTGGCACAGGCAAGGATGGAAATCTCTAGTGGGATTTGAGTCTTTTCTGAGGCATATTCTAAAAAAAAGTAGAAATTCTAACTGACAAACTTTTTCATCTGCTCCACGACATGACTACCAATGGCTGGAGACCGGCTACATTAGGCAGCCTAGCAGTTCCTGCTTCTTGTTCTTGTTTTGTTTTAACTCAGCGTGTCTGAAATGTTACTCCTTGTAGGATTTTAATATCGTACACAAAGCTGAATACTGTCTTGAAAGCCAATGCTGCTAACATTTACAGACGTTACAAACAGATTCTTCAACAGAATTGACCTCTCAGTGGTAAAGAAAATTGCAGTGGAAGACACATTATTGCATTGTCGTATCAGAGCTCTGGATCTGCGGAGAGGCTCACTCCACTGTCCTCCAGCTTTCCCTTATAAACCAAAATGGCTTACAAATGTCATCTACAATAGTCCAATAAAGATTATGAACAAGACACCGTCCTTTCGCTGATGAGATAAGAAAGATTCAACTGCAAAATGCAGCACTGAACAGTTCATAAGGCTTGTTCTCAAATCAGACAAACAGAATTCAGATTGCAATAGTGTGTGTATGTGTTTAAAATTTAATTGAAATGATAGTTTGTTTTCTCCATAATGTTCGATCAGATGCCCGTGTTCCAGATCTAGATAGAAAGAAAAGAAAGAAAAACAAATTCTATCAGGGAAATCAGGAAGACCTCTTATCTTCAGGGTGTGCAGAATGTGTCAGGAAATAATTCTACTCTGTGCACTGAGAATGCCCAGCTAATGAAAAAACAGATCAGCCATTCACTAAGAGAAAATAATTGTCTGTATCTATGTTTTTCAAAGCAAACGGCAGTCGCATCTTACATTAAACAGGATGCATTAAAATAGGCTCTAATAATCTTTATGCCAAAGGAAGCTAATCCATTTTTCAGATCATACGATCCACGGCAATAAAAGGAAAGCATCAAACTAAAAACAATTTTAGAAATGGCTGCAGACTCTCATTTAATTAACATGCAACAGATCATATATTTATGAGGAAGTCAAAATATTTAGGAAGTCTATAATCCTGTAAGCCTTAATGTGGTATAAAAACAACAAATAAATGCAAAGTGTTACTGTTACACATGCCTGCCTGATCAATGGTTTTCACATATTGATCTATAAATGGAGTTGACAGTCTGTGTTGCCTGCACATTTTCCAAGTAGCTCTATTTTTGCACAAAACCAATACGGGCAATTACCTTTGTTTGAGATGCCAAGTCTTATCAATTCAATGTGATTTAGTGTCATTTTAATTAAATATCAGGATCCACTTCAGGACAATTTATCCAAACAAAGCCTCAAACCTGACTATAAGCTTGATTTGAAGTAAATATGGACATGCCCTACAATCTCATAATATTTCTCGAAAAGTCTGCTAAACAGAAGGCTTATATTTTTAGTAGTGATTTTTATGTCTGCCTTTTTGGCTAGCCACAACTTTGGCAAGCATCCTATAATGACAGAAGTAAGAAACAAAAGAAAATTGTTTCCTCTTTTTCCTGATAATACGTTGAAATGGGGCGGGGGTGGGGGTGGTAATAGTGTGTTAACTGTGGAAAGAGGAGTCTTGTATGCTAACACTTAGGGATGGCTCGACCTAAGTCCTCATCTAAACACCACTGGAAACATATTTCTCTGTTCATGATGGCCATGAATGTAGTAATGCCCTTCTGTGGGTTTGCAGGATGGAAATGGTGAATATTCATGCTTGTCGCTGCTGAAGACACCAGCATTAAACGCTGAAATAGCTCCAGCCTGCAGATCCTGTGTTTGCAGCTTCCTGAGTTGGGCTGTTTAAACTGTTCATTAATATCTATTTTAAACTGTCTGTCTGGGAGACTGGAGCATCCCTACAGTAAACAGGCATCGAAGTACTTTGAGCCTTTTGCACTAGCTATTTGCTGAATTGAACATTGGCCCTCCGCGCTTAGATGGGGAACTTCATTTGCTCTACTTTTTGCCCTTGCTGTCTGCTTTTCTAGAGCACACTTGTTCTGAAAAAGAAGCTACCCTTCTTTCAGAGATGTCTCTGTTCATCTCCGAATGGGAAAGTAGATCACTACAGCAACCAGGAAGTTTCCTTCCCCTTCAAATGGCGCTCTCTAGGTTTCTTTTATGTAGAGACAAATGTCTTGCAAGCTGTAACCTTTGACATCTAATAGTCCTACCTCTTGAACATTTCCTGAATATCAAATCAACCTCTTGAAAATTTGAAAATGATCATTTGATGTTGAAAGAGAGCAACAGACACTAATAGTGTTCTACTGTCAGGTGGGATAGCTGCGTAATTGAAATGTCTCCCTGAAACATTTAAGTCATCCAAATTCCGAAACTCATCCCTGTTTGTATTACGTGGGGTTGAAGAACTACATTAGCATTTCAGAATACATTTAATTTTCAGAATCTTAAAGGACTTACCAATGACATAAAATGTACTGTAAATATGCAGTCAGAAAAATACTATGATTCTACTAATTCAATTATGAATTAATAAACATTGTATTGATTTTACCCTAAGATATTAAAAATAATAATCAAAAATGAAATCACTGTATCAGACAGATTATGTTATTAATTATTCCAGAAGTTTAAAATGAGACTTACTAATAAACAGACATAACAAACAAGACATTTTATTAAACAGTATACAAGACACAGTCTATGTGTGGCCTCCAAGCACCTACTGTTTCCTTCGTGGAGATTCCATGTGTGTTTCTGTTATAACAAACTGTTTTGTTTAAACATGTGTACACATTCTTAGGGTCCATCCCACCCCACTTCCAAATGCAGACTCTCCCCCTTGACCTCACATTGTCCCCCGACTTCTGAAAAGCTACGGAGATAACTTTAATGGGCTTGTTTGAATAAATATGCCAAAATACTTTACATTCTGTCAGTATCTAGTCAGAAAATTGTGCATGGAAAAAAAAAGATGAAAAGAACTGAGACAGAAAGAAAATTAGTGCCGTGGCAGGCTTTCAATACAGAGTCTCTGAGCCAAGCTTTCTCCGTGAAATGACATATCCTCACCAAAATACCCCCTTTTATATAATTATGCACTGAGTACACATAACCAGAAGTAACTTTTATTTTTGTTCCTTATCGAGGAATCCATATTGCTCAGACTAAGACTGCGGAAACAAAGGCTGGGATAATTATAGCTAATTTAACTTTGGAAAACTCTTATTCTTTAGCAGTCCAGCATACAACCCCCCAAACTAAAGTTATGTAACAAGGTAATACCAACAATGAGAAACTGCATGATAAAATCCTGCCCAAAAGTGAAAAATGCTAATTTTGTCTCATTTAGCAGCTGGATACAGAAATGCTCATTAGTTTTAAGAGGGTTAATCCTTTTAACTTTTGCATATTGATATGCCAATTATGCCTAATTGTACAAGAGGCATCAGTCAAGGTAATAGTGCATAAACACATGAAAGTTATTAAGTACATCCCAACATGTAATAAAGTAGGTGTTAATTGGTAGCTGAGTTCTGCGGGCTATTGAGGTGGATAATTCATTGAGAGATGGATCACTTGTAATTTCTCTCCATAATTCCTTTTGCAGTCTCACGCTGTGATGTTTTCATGCTTGTCAAAAACAACTGCGGCATAGTGCCTTTTGTTAAACACAGCCAATAAAATATGTTAGGCATCATTAAATATACTTAACTTTTAAACTTTTTCAAAGGTACAGTTCTTATGGATAGTACGTATAGAGAGTCCAATAATTGACTCTAACTACTGTCTCAGGTTCATAGTTGAGAAGCAGCTTAGCTGTTTTTAAAGTGAAGGCAGCTAACAGTGCTGTGCCTCCCAGCAGACAATTGTTGTAAATGAGAAAGTCAATAAAGGAGAATGCTTTTCTCAGGAGTTACCTTATCTAAGGATGTATTCTCCTCCCTCTGGCTTTCTCACGTTAAACCTGCCTATAACACCTGAAAAGGTACTGATCAAACTCGTGAATTTCTCAAACCCCTGAGATTGCTGTGACTTCATTATGCACTTGAAATTCAAGTGAAAAATGGAAAATAAATACAATTGAGAACATTCTACTCAGTAAGTTTACCTGATTTATGAACTCGGTTAGGGAGTTGTATAGTTTATAAGCACCTGTGATATGAATAGAACAGTCAATTAATAGCTCACATGCTTCTGCAGGCTGACTGAGACTCCCAGTCTGTCCCTGGCTACTTTATTTCTCAAGCTTCCTCTCACTGTGACAAACAAAATAGATCTGGGGTCCAAAAGAGTGGCTAACATTGCATAAATAATTTTGTAACATTCTATGGCCTCAGCTGCAAGTTACCACCATTATGGTAGAAAATTAACCAGAGGAGACCCATCGCAATCAGTGAGTTTAGTGGCTCAGGATGCGTGCAGGGCCAGAGACACAATTGGCAGTAGAGTTCATCTCTAACTATTTTATTTCAAATCTTTCTAATGACGCATTATCTAAACAAAATGGCTTCCTCTCCAAACCTTAAATAGCCACGCCGTTTCAAACATTTGAGCCTATTGCAAATCAAACCTCAATTTTCCACTCTTCTATATTATAGGGAGATTTTAAGAAAAAGATTTTTCACATTTTGAAGTTGTTGATTTTTTTTCCCCCTCAATTCATTCTTAGCTAATTTTAGCCTCTGGCTTTTCAAAGTGATGTACTGTATTTGGAAGTACAAACACCGCATGCTAGCATAACCTCATTATTTTTATGACACTGAAGCATGGTAGCAGAGGCCCTTAAAATGAGTCAAAGGTGCTCTTCAGGCTGGCTCTCCATCCCCTTTATCACTCTGGATTAGACCCAGCTCTGCTCCTGTAACTGGGGATATTATTATAACTATAAGTAGGCTAGATAAAATCCATTACAAAACAGTTTTCTCATGCACATTAGGTAAACAAACAAAACAAAGCTCATTAGCTGTATTTTTTTTAAAAAAAAAAAATTCTGTCTGCTAAGAGAATGTGGCATGTTTTGGGTATTTGACTTACAGGTTCAGTGACCTTCCCAGCATCGGTGAGGATCATGGATTTAGTTTGGCTCTGCCTGTCTTGGTGGCTGTTGGCATTTTTGATTCTCATTTGCACAGCTCCTGTAGCTTGGTGGGCAGAATTCAGTGTTTCCAAAGAGTTGTCACAGTTTGTAGATGTCTGCACACTGCAGCTTGTCCTGATGAAATTCAAAACATTATATTATTATAAATAAACATATATATTTATATAATACAAAGACATACACATACACACGTTAATCATTAAGGCACTAAAATTCAAAGAGTCTATACCTTTCTCAGCAGGAAATGAGACAGTTACTACTTTGTGTTCATCTGTAACAGCTCTGCCCTCCATCCCTACAGATGACAGATGTTTGTAAGTATCACAACTCCTAGCCATGTAATCCCTAGTACTATTGGAAGTTTCCATATAGGGTCTGGGGCGATAGTTAAGACCACTAAGATCACCTACTGCTCTTGAATAATAACTGTCTCAGTTTTCAACACTTACCTTAGGCAGCTCACAGCCTTGCCAGTCACTCCAGATCCATGTGATCCAACAATCTCTTCTGGCTTCTGTGGGCACTACATTCATGTGCCCAAACACACACACACACACACACACACACACTTGTTTAAAAATAATATCTTTTTAAATATTGTTTTATGTGTGAAAGTTCGCCTGTTCCATGTGTGTATAACACATGCAAGCAGTGCCATGGAAACCAGAAGAGGGTATCAGATCACCTGAAACTGGACTTCTAGATGAACATTTGTGACACAAATACAGCTTCTCACCTGCTTATTGTTGACCTTTTCCTAGCCTGACTATTGAACTCTCAACACTGGGTATAAGGATACAATGTTAGATAAAGCAATGACTAGTCCGATTTCAGCAGGAAATGTAACCCAAAAGAACAGTAGTCTTACATTTGAGGGATCAAGATATCTACAGGCTTAAGTTGGATTAGCTTCATTATAGAGATCAAGAAAAATAGGCATTAGTCAAATTCCTATCAACTGAAAGAGCAGCGAATTCTCTTAGCTGCTCAGGTAAGTTTTAGTGCCCCAAAAAGAAAATTAAGAAAAAGAATTTTCTATGTAATCCAGTCTACCATATTAAGAAATGATGATGCCAGCTCTTAGCCATTAACATAAAGGCTTTCATATACAACCTTGCTAGGTTTATATGTGTGTGTGTGATCAAAAGCTATATCAACCACAAGTAGAATTAGTGTCAGAACAAAGCAAGTGGATCTACTGGACTCCCAATCACAATATCCATGGGAGAATTTAAAATTCCTTTGTCCATTGACACTTGATTACTAAACTCTGTTAGATTAATTGGACATAATATTTAAGAAGAATATAATGAAAAAGTTTACTTACTTGTGCTATATATTATATTTATTTGTGATATGTATTCAATAGAAAGAGTCTAACTTAGGCAAACCCAGTATAGACACACTTTGCACAAGGACTGTGAGGATAATGAAGCAGATTCATGACATCTGAGGAAGAACACTCTTCAGCTGCCCCCGTGAGAGTCCCCCGTGTGAGCACAGCCTCTAATTCTTTATGGGGTTTCTCTGTGTAGAGTTGGTTGTCCTGAAACTCAGTCTGTAGGCCAGGCTGGCCTTGAACTCACAGTGGTCCTTCTGCCTCTACCTTAGAGTGCTGAGATTAAAGGCTTCGGTTACCACCCACCACCAGCCAACAACATCTTCTAATTCTAAGAGAACATTTGTGATGCAGACACGGCTTCCCAGCTGCAGATTGTGACCTTTTCCTAGCCTGGTCACTGCACTATCAATACTGGGTATAAGGATACAATGTTAGGTAAAGCAATGACTAGTCTGATTTCAACAGGAAATATTATCCAAAAGAACAGTAGTCTTACATTTGAGGAATCAAGAGTACTGATAACTGATATCTATTGACTTAAATTGGATCAACTTAGTTATAGAGATCAAGAAAAACAGGCATTAAATATGTAACATAAAAAATGTTTTTTTTGTTTTATTTTTTGTTTGTTTGTGTTTTGTTTTGGGACAGGGTCTTGTATGTCTCAGGCTTTCCTTATACTCACTAAATATCCTAGGATAACCTTGACGTTAGAACTCAACCCCCTTGCCTGGACCTTCAGTCCTAGGTT